>NC_069509.1:163013033-163345533 GCF_027579735.1 Bombina bombina
TTGGGTGGGTTAGAATAGGGGTATATGGGTGGTGGGTTGTAATTTTGGGGGGGTATTCTATTTTTTTTACAGGTAAAAGAGCTGATTACTTTGGAGCAATGCCCCGCAAAAAGCCCTTTTAAGGGCTGGTAAAAGAGCTGATTACTTTGTACTTTAGAATAGGGTAGGGAATTTTTTTATTTTGGGGGGCTTTATTATTTTATTAGGGGGCTTAGATTAGGTTAATTAGCTTAAAATTCTTGTAATCTTTTTTTATTTTTTGTAATTTAGTGGGGTTTTTTGTAATTTAGTTTATTTAATTGTATTTTAGTTTAGATATTTGTAGTTTAATTAATTTATTGATAGTGTAGGTGTATTTGTAACTTAGGTTAGGATTTATTTTACAGGTAATTTGGTAATTATTTTAACTAGGTAGCTATTAAATAGTTATTAACTATTTAATAGCTATTGTACCTAGTTAAAATAAATACCAAGTTACCTGTAAAATAAATATAAACCCTAAAATAGCTACAATGTAATTATTAATTATATTGTAGCTATCTTAGGGTTTATTTTATAGGTAAGTATTTAGTTTTAAATAGGAATAATTTAGTTAATATTATTAATATTATTTAGATTTATTTTAATAATAATTAAGTTAGGGGTGTTAGAGTTAGATAGGGTTAATATAGTTAATATATATAATATAATAACTATATTAACTATATTAACCCTAATATAATTAGGGTTAATATAGGTGGCGGGGGTGTAGGGGGGTCAGATTAGGAGTTAATATATTTAATATAGGTGGCGGCGGTGTAAGGGGGTCAGATTAGGGGTTAATATAGTTTAAGTAGGGGGCTCACATTAGGGGTTAATATAGTTTAAATAGGTGGCGGTGGGGTAGGGGGCTCACATTAGGGGGTAATAATTTTAATGTAGCTGGCGGCGGTATAGGGGGTCACATTAGGGGGTAAAACATTTAATATACCTGGCGGCGGTGTAGGGGGGTCAGATTAGGGGCTAAAACATATGTCGCTGACGGCAGGGTCTGGGAGCGGCGGTTTAGGGGTTAATATATTTATTATTAGGAGTGAGAGGGGGGATTGCGGATAGAGGGGTATACGTGTCGGGTTATTTTTGGGAGGCGTGTTAGACAGTACGGGAGATTTAATACTTTAGTAAGGTTTTGTAGGCGGCGGCAGTTTCTAAAGTGCCGTAAGTCACTGGCGACTCCAGAAATTTGTACTTATGCAGATTTCTGGACATCGCTAGTTTGTACGGCACTTTAGCATCTGACGGCGCCGTATATGGGATAGTTTGAGTTGCGAGCTGAAACTACGGAGGGCACAGTTTCCACACTTGCACCGAAACCTGCGCCGTATATCGGATCGCGACCCTAGTGTTCAAATTCATTCTTGCAAAAACGCTGGCAATTAGGTCCTCAGAAATATGACCATGAGAACAAAGTATATTTGGTAATAGAAATAAATTGGGATGCTCTATCTGAATCATGAATGAAACATGGGTTTTATGTCCCTTTAAAGGTATAAAAGTTTCTAACAAATTCTATCATTATATAAAAGAGCACTCATAACTCACAAGATTTCCTGGACACCCTTCTGAACAGTGAGGTTTGTGCTGTGTGAGGTAGAATTTTAGACTGAACGTCAAGTGTTTCATGGGTGGCGCTACCACTGGAGGGGGAGATACACAGTGAGTGGGGTCTGGCAGGATTGGGGGGGACCATGTCAGGGGCAAGTGCGGGATTGACCCACTGGTAAACTGGGACATTTCCGGATGGGCCAGTGGAGAACCCTCACCATAGGGCTGCATCCTTCCTCAGGCAAGTCACGGAGCGAGCCTTGTGCGCATGAGTAGCACATTTCTTCAAGACCGCTCTGCACCTGCAGAGGTGGGGTGGAGGCGGGGGCC
The DNA here is from genome assembly GCF_027579735.1 of Bombina bombina. Classification (NCBI taxonomy): domain Eukaryota; kingdom Metazoa; phylum Chordata; class Amphibia; order Anura; family Bombinatoridae; genus Bombina; species Bombina bombina. The sequence continues at coordinate 163,014,948 of NC_069509.1, forward strand.
TGGGGGTTTCTGGGGCTGGTCTTTAAAAATTTCCAGGGCAGCTCTTATTTCCCAATCTGGTCAGTCCCTGGTTTCAGTTTGGAAATTGAAACATTTGCTAGTGTGGCAGATCTCACAAACCATGACAATCCCACATATACATAAGGTTGGGAACTCTGTCACTGAAACATGTTAAAAATAAAATGTTTATTTTGATTTTGAAGCTAAAAGGAAGTGCTTGTCTGTGCTTTATTGATGAACACGGAAATGCGTCACAAACATAAAAACAAAATAAAAAAGTATTTTTTCTTCATTACAGGAATATGCATTTTACAAGAAAAGTAATGCATTGTAAAATAAAGTATTTTAGATGCAACACTGAATAAAATGACTTTGTCTACTTTTGATATATACCAACAGAAATAATTTTATAAAATATGTTGTTATGTGAACAATCAGATATATATATATATATATTCATTGAACAATAGAACAAAGGAGCTTTTAAATATGCTCTCTCCAAAGCCTTATGAAAACTTTCACTGAAAATATGACCCTTTGTTCAATGGCCATTGAATCCATGTTTCTGGTCCCATTTGCTTTGTCCAGCTAGGAGCATGGGTAATTGACCTTGTGATCTAATAGGGCAGAAATCTCACAAATTGACTTGTGGCAAAGATGGCATTTTATGACAGTGCTATGTTTAAAGTCACTGAGCTCTTCAGTATGACCAACTCTGCCAATGTTTGTCAGTGGAGATTCCATGATTATGTGCTGGGTTTTATGCACCTGTTTCCAATGGGTGTGGCTGAAACACCTGAACTTAATAATTAGTAATGGCTTCCATATAATTTTGGCTATATAATGTAGGTACTTTTTATAAAAAAAATTTTGTTTGTGTACTGTCAAGAACATCTTTAAAGACTACACACAAAAAGCTCATGTCAGAAATGAACCACAATTTTGTTTGCCAAAAACAAATCTTGTAAAGAATTACAACAATGCGCAGTTGAGAAAACTGCTTTCAATTACGAAATATGTTGAACTGATTTCAAATTATGACTCAGTCAGCTGAACTGTAGAACATAAACTTAAGTTGTAAGAGAGAAATGTTGTTTTTGTGGTTAACTAGTAGCAGATATTATTTTTTTAAACATTCTACTGAAGAAACCACAAACAGTTTTATCCCAATTATCCCATCTTTCAATGTTATATATATTAGTTGAAATAATAATATTCACTAACTAGCATATGTGGCCTTCTGTTGTATATCTGCCATTGCTAAATCATTTTCTTTACTACATTCCCCACCTTACTCAGTGGATCCCATAGCAAATTCCTGTATGAAACTTTATGCAATATTTCATAATTGTTTTAATTTAATTTCTAAGCCATTCCAGTGTATTAGAAAAACACTGAATAAGCAAAACTACTAAAATTACATGCATTACATAACTGGAACATATAGTTAAAGGGAGACAAAATACATTCGCCTAGATTACGAGTTTTGCGTTAGAGGCTGTGCGGTGCTAACGAGCAGTTTATACTCACCGCTCACTTACAGACAGCTCTGGTATTACGGGTTTTTACAAACCCGGCGTTAACCGCAAAAAAGTGAGCATAGAGCAAAATTTAGCTCCACATCTCACCTCAATACCAGCACTGCTTACGTTAGCGGTGAGCTGGCTAAACGTGCTCGTGCACGATTTCCCCATAGGTATCAATGGGGGAGAGACGGCTGAAAAAACCTAACACCTGCAAAAAAGCAGCGTAAAGCTCCTAACGCAGCCCCATTGATTCCTATGGGGAAAATACATTTATGTCTACACCTAACACCCTAACATGAACCCCAAGTCTAAACACCCCTAATCTTACACTTATTAACCCCTAATCTGCCGCCCCCGACATCGCCGTCACCTGCATTATATTATTAACCCCTAATCAGCCGCTCCTGACACCGCCGCCACCTACATTATACTTATGAAAAAACCTAACACCTGCAAAAAAGCAGCGTAAAGCTCCTAACGCAGCCCCATTGATTCCTATGGGGAAAATACATTTATGTCTACACCTAACACCCTAACATGAACCCCAAGTCTAAACACCCCTAATCTTACACTTATTAACCCCTAATCTGCTGCCCCCAACATCGCCGATGCCTACATTATATTTATTAACCCCTAATCTGCCACCCCCAATGACGCCGCAACCTAACTACATTTATTAATCCCTAATCTGCCGCCCCCAACGTCGCCACCACTATAATAAACATATTAACCCCTAAACCTAAGTGTAACCCTAACGCCCCCTAACTTAAATATAATTTAAATAAATCTAAATAAAATTACTACAATTAACTAAATAATTCCTATTTAAAACTAAATACTCACCTGTAAAATAAACCCTAAGCTAGCTACAATATAACTAATAGTTACATTGTAGCTAGCTTATGGTTTATTTTTATTTTACAGGCAACTTTGTATTTATTTTAACTAGGTATAATAGTTATTAAATAGTTATTAACTATTTTCTAACTACCTAGCTGAAATAAATACAAATTTACCTGTAAAATAAAACCTAGCCTAAGTTACAATTACACCTAACACTACACTACAATTAAATTAATTACCTAAATTAAATACAATTAATTACAATTTAATAAAGTTATCTAAAGTACAAAAACCCCCACTAAATTACAGAAAATAATAAACAAATTACAAGATTTTTAAACTAATTACACCTAATATAACCCCCCTAACAAAATTAAAAAAGCCCCCCAAAATAAAAAAAAGCCTTACCCTACACTAAATTACAAATAGCCCTTAAAAGGGCCTTTTGCGGGCATTGCCCCAAAGTAGTCAGCTCTTTTACCTGAAAAAAATTACAATTCCCCCCCAACATTAAAACCCACCACCCACACAACCAACCCTACTCTAAAACCCACCCAATCCCCCCTTAAAAAAACCTAACACTAACCCCCTGAAGATCACCCTACGGGAGACGTCTTCACCCAACCGGGCCGAAGTCTTCATCCAAGCCAGGCGAAGTGGTCCTCCAGATGGGCAGAAGTCTTCATCCAGACGGTATCTTCTATCTTCATCCATCCGGCGCGGAGCGGGTCCATCTTCAAGACATCCGACACGGAGCATCCTCTTCAAACGACGGGTAAACACAGAATGAAGGTTCCTTTAAATGACATCATCCAAGATGGCGTCCCTTCAATTCCGATTGGCTGATAGAATTCTATCAGCCAATCGGAATTAAGGTAGAGAAAATCCTATTGGCTGATGCAATCAGCCAATAGGATTGAACTGGCATTCTATTGGCTGATTGGAACAGCCAATAGAATGCCAGCTCAATCCTATTGGCTGATTGGATCAGCCAATAGGATTGAACTTCAATCCTATTGGCTGATTGCATCAGCCAATAGGATTTTTTCTACTTAATTCCGATAGCACTTTAGCACTTTAGTTAAGAGTTTTATGCTACGGCGTTGTAGTGTAAAACTCTTAACTACTGACTTTAAAATGCGGTACCAGACTTGACAGGAGAGGGTCTTCCACTCACTTTTTGGCAGACTCATAATACCGGTGCTATGCAAGTCCCATTGAAAATATAGGATACACAATTGACGTAAGTAGATTTGCGGTATTTCCGAGTCTGGCCAAAAAAGTGAGCGGTACACCTGTACTTGCAAGACTCGTAATACCAGCGGGCGTTAAAAAGCAGCGTTGGGACCGGCCAATACTGCTTTTTAAGGCTAACGCAAAACTCGTAATCTAGGCCATTGTTTTTGCATATAGGGTCAGTCCATCTCAAGTGGTCCAATAATTGTGAAGTTGGTTGGCTGACAATTTCTATTTCCCTAATTTTTTTGAGTGATTACCTCTGTGTATTGGTATTGCAAAACCAATATTTCTTGGCAGCCATCTTTGTGTCATGGTGCATGACAAATTTTGGTTATACAGATGTTTACAGGAACCTCAATATCTCAGCTCAGGATGGTCCTAGCTCTTTGGAACAAAAATTGATCTCTAGATCACATTACAAGGTAGATTTCATTGGTTATAGATCTAGGGCCAGTAGAAATCTGGGGGAAAGCCTACTTTATTCATGTGTTTTGAGAAATGTCAAGATGTAATATTAGCATAAAAAATAACAAAAATGAATCACTCAAAAAAATAGGAAAATTAATGTTCTGTTTTTTTTTTTTTTAGTTTGTCGCTGTTTATTGTTCTTTTTATTTTTCTTCTCTTTTACTCATATTTGTAATGTGTTATATTTAGTTATAAAAATCACCATCCTGGAACACCCTGTTATTGAAAGTACGTCTAACACATTGTATCTCTCTTACGGAAAGTGTACCGTTGTTTGTAACCTTTTTCTTATTTCGTACTTGCAATCAATAAAGATGGTAATTTAAAAAAAAAAAAAAAAAAAAAAATAGGAAAATTAAAAATGGTCAAGCAACCTATGTTGGACCACTTGACATGGTTTGACCCTTATCTATCATGAAATTTAGTGTGGCCCTCATAGAAATATATTATCTGAGTAAAATTATGCCCCTGACACACATGGTATAACACATGATAAATATTAACAATGGACTGGTAATACCATCGCCATATTAGGCAGTTTCTCTCAAGAAATAATGTACATTTTTGTATAGTTGATTGAATTACATTTATATATTCAGAGATAATATAAGAAAAATATAAGTGCAGAAGGTTATTTCTTAAAGGACCAGTAAATACAGTAGATTTGCATTATTAACAAATGCATGATAAAAAGACAATGCAATAGCACTTAGAGGCCAATTTGACAAGTTTCAGGCTCGCCGGAAACAGCAGTTAAGAAGCAGCGGTCTTAAGACCGTTACTCCTTATCTAAGCTGCCTCCTCTGAGGCTGCGTACATCAATCCGCCCGATCATATACGATTGTGTTGATTGAAACCCCCTGCTAGCGGCCGATTGGACTCAAATCTGCAGGAAGCGGCATTGCACAAGCAGTTCACCAGAACTGCTTGTGCAATGTTAAATGCCAACAGCATATGCTGTTGGCATTCAGCAATGTCTGTCGGACATGATCTGCTGAGCGGATCATGTCGGACAGACACTTGATAAATCGTCCCCTTAGTCTGAACTTCAAATGAGTAGCAGTTTTCTCTTTCTAACAAATTTTAAAATTATGTCTATTTCCACTCCCCCTGTGTCATGTGACAGCCATCAGCCAATCACAAATGCATATACGTATATTCTGTGAATTCTTGCACATGCTCAGTATGAGCTGGTGACTCAAAAAGTGTAACTATAAAAAGACTGTGCACATTTCGTTAATGGAAGTAAATTGGAAAGTTGTTTAAAATTTCTGCTCTATCTGAATCATGAAAGTTTAATTTTGACTTGAGTGTCCCTTTAATACGACATGCAAATGCAAACATATGCACTAATTTGTTAGGGGGTGTACTTTTTATATTGTTTACTATCTTTACATTTATCTTTCATGATTCAGATAGAGCATGTCATGTAATCAACTTTCTAATTTGCTTCTATTAGCAAATTGTCTTTGTTCTTTTGGTATAGTTTGTGGAAAAGCAGGAGGCGTAAACTTAGGAGCGTGTTTGTGTCTAGAGCACTATATGGCAGCAGTTTAGGTATCTCTTCAAAAAATAATACAATGGGAACAAAACATGAAGGCAAAGACTAGCTTGGCACCTGCAAGCATTCAGCTCTCAAGCAAGATATCATATGAAATGAAACCACAGTTATCCAGCAATACTCGGTTATGGCCTGTTCAGTGGCAATAATGTGGTTTCCTAGTGGATTTTACCTATGTGTTTAACCCATGGAACGTTAAATTAGTAATACAAAAAAATGACAAATTAGTGCATGCTGTTTTTGCATTAGAGTGCTTTTTTAACAGGACAATATTTTTTACAGTTAGAACGGTATTGAATTCATCACCCTAGAGAATTTTTATCTGAAGCTTCAGTGAATGACTTCTGAGGGGTTAGATACAGTTTAGATAAAAATAGCAACAATTGTCATGAAAGAAATTGACAGATGTTTCAATGTAAAGTCATGGATCAGAAGACGCCCAATAGGTTAAACTTCATGGGCTTTGACGTTTATTTTTAACTCTGTAGAAAAGTCTATATGGAGTTAGAAGAAATTCAATCATAATTGAAATGAAAATTAACTGACCCACACCCAAAAAAAATTATGCAGAAAAAGATGTAAAAGATAATTAGAATCCTAATATGTTAAGGTAATTAGTTTAGTGTATTGTTGAAAAGAATATCATTGTAATAACATTAACATATCAATTATCTCTTTAAAATTGCTGTCTTCTTTGTACCTGAAGTAGTCCTTAAAATGTTTAAAAATACAAAATAAAGGGACATTGGATTTATCAGTTAACTTTTCTGTAAAATGTTTAAATAAGGAAAATAATATAACATTGTTACATACATTTATTATTTATTTTTGTTGTTGTCACATACCTCTGTAAAATGTGTTTGTTCCTTTTGCTACCAGAGAGAGTACCTCTAGCATATGTAAGTATTGGGAAAATTACCTAGGTCTCCAACATTCTACAAAGTGATTGGCTAGCTCAGATCAGTATCAATAATTGGCCACATGAAAGTAGACCAAGGACATTGACTATATATTTATTACCACGTGGGCAGAGAAGGTTCGCAGGCTGAGAAAATGAAGGCTTGAATGAGAGAGTCCGCACTGCAAGGACTCTAAACCTACATTTTAACCATTTTATTTAATCAGACTATTTATCCTTGAACTGCTCTTTATTTTTATAACCCTGTAATTTTTGCTAACAAAATCATAATGTTAAATTATTTAAAACATATATTTTGCAATGCAGTTAAGCTATGAGTTTAATAAAGTAGAGTGTTCTCCCTAGGAACTTTATAATGGTTGTAAATCCCAGCTGATTTTATTGACCACCTGGCTAAAATGTTAGCCACAAATAAAGTAAAATGAGCTAATATTAAAATGATATGATGTTTATTGCTCAAATTATTTTTAAATTAATTTATGCTAAATTATGCAATCAATTTGTGCTCTGAATAGCAGAAAAATGTTATAAAGAAAGTATTACACTGCGCCCATCCAGCTATTTTATAATGCCAAACGGGAAATATTTCTATGGAGAACACTGAAGTACATATGTTATATTCTTCCAATGTGTCCATAAAGAAATTCAGTGGAATACTGAGTTTTAATTAACAACATGGAACCACTTAATAACATGTTGTAACGATTATTAGACTTGTGCAGTCAAGAAAATTTTGTTTTGGATGAAATTTTCGTTCTGAATATTGGGGGAAATTAGCTTCCCCGAATATTCGTTGGCTGCACTGTTCAGTTTTTTTTTGTTTAAAAGGAAACAAATACCGAATTTTGGTAAAACATTTACAGTAGTTTTCGTTAAAATTAATGTAAATGTTTCAAAGCTACAGGCTTAAAGTTCACCTCTAGCTTCAGTATTTACCCTAACATGCTCTGGAGAGTGCGCTAAGCTGATTCTCTTCTGTCAGAGTTCTCATTCACAGGGGGCTTAGTGCACTCGTCTCCCAGGACCTACACTAAAGTTACTGCAGGTTGTGGGAGCCGAGCACACTAAACCACTTGTTAGCACAGCCAGGGTTTTGTCAAGAAAAGGATCAGGTTAGCACACTCTCCAGAGTACGTTAGGGTAAGTATTGTACCCCTAAAAAGTAATTTAAAGAAAATGAATGAATTGTGACGAATATCATCACAATTTTTTCAGTTTTTTTACATTTTGCTGATGCATTCATTTGGATATTCGTTTTTGTTTACGAAAACGAACACCTTTTTTTTGTTACGAATGGGCATTTGTAACAAAACATATTTTAGTTATTTGATGTATTTTTGTGTGTTAAACTACAAAGAGGAGATTCAATGACTCATGAAGAGCTGTAATACTTTCAGCCTCTGAATAGAACTTTACCATTGGGCTAGATTGTAAAGATGCGCATTTTAAGATGAATGCATATTCGTCATGAAAATCTGAATGAATGCACCAATCAAAATAAAGAAAACGAAAAAATACTGACGAAAATCATCAGTATTCATTTATTTATTTCTTAAGAGGTTAATACTTACCTTAATGTGCTTTCTATGCACTGGGGAGCACATTAAAGGGACACTGAACCCCAAAATTTTATTTTGTGATTTAGATAAAGCATGCAATTTTAAGCATCTTTCTAATTTACTCATATTATCAATTTTTCTTTGTTCCCTTGCTATCTTTATTTGAAAAAGAAGGCATCTAAGTTTTTTTTTGTTCAGACTCTGGACAGCACTTTTTTAATTGGTGGATGAATTTATCCACCAATCAGCAAGGACAACCCAGGTTGTTTACAAAAAATGGGCCGGCATCTAAACTTACATTCTTCAATTTCAAATAAAGATATCAAGAGAATGAAGAAAATTTGATAATAGGAGTAAATTAGAAAGTCGCTTAAAATGTCATGCTCTATCTGAATCACAAAAGAAAACATTTGGGTTCAGTGTCCCTTTAAGGTATGTATTGTAGCTATAGGTAAACTTTTCACCTCTAGATTTTAAATATTTAACGAAAAATTGATTTTCGTTTTCTTTTATGCTAAATGAAAACTGAATACTGCAGACAACAATTCGGTGAAATGAATTTCCCTGAATATTTGGAATAAAAATGTAATCTGAAACAAAATTTTCCTCCCTGCACATCTCCACTAGACTGATGGACGCTCTAGTGTTTTGTTAGAGGGTTCTCCTGCCATTAACAATAGCAAATAAAGTTGTGTTATGTTCCCCAATACATGATACTAAATAATGAGAACCAGTATTTACAACTGTGACACTTAAAGGGCAATATTTGGGTTTCATATCCCTTTAAGGGACACTAAAGTAAAATTAAATGTTCATGATTCAGATAGAGCATAACATTTAAAAACAAACTTTCCAATTTACTTTCATTATGCAAATGCACATAATCTTTTCATTTTCACGCTTTTTGAGGCTCAAGCTCCTATATATAAATATATGTATTTTGTGATTGGCTGATAGCTGTCACATGATACAGGGTGAAGAAAAATGGAACTAACTGAAATTTGTCAGGAAAAAATCTTCTACTACTCATTTGCAATTAAAAGCAAATACTATAGTAGTCTTTTTATTATGCATTTTTACAGTATTTAATGGTTTTGTAAATGTTTTTACCTGTAAAATATTCACTTTTTATTAGGATAATGTGAACTTGCTGGATAGAACGAGATGTGTAAAAAGGAGCTGGCCGGAGATGTCCCATCACCTTCTAGAGGTGTAGTTGAGATTTTCCACCAAATCCTCATTCAAGCATGCAGAAATTATGTTTCCCTAATGAAGTATCTTGTTTTATGGTCAAGTGTTGATATTTCATGGATAATGCTATTGACTCACTTTTAATTTTTTGTGTATGTTAGAAGAGACTGAGGAGTTTTTTTTTCATTTTCAGCCTTTGGTTTACTAAGGTTTCAGTGACAGTATCCTTTGCAGTGGAACTCGAGAAGTTAGCAGTTGCTAGATATATATGGCTACTAGATATATATGGCTACTAGATATATAGGGATACTAGAAATATATGGCTACTAGATATATATGGCTACTAGATATATATGGCTACTAGATATATATGGCTACTAGATATATAGGGATACTAGATATATATGGCTACTAGATAATTATATATGGATACTAGATATATATGGATACTAGATATATATGGCTACTAGACATATATGGATACTAGATATATATGGATACTAGATATATATGGCTACTAGACATATATGGATACTAGATATATATGGATACTAGATATATATGGATACTAGATATATATGGCTACTAGACATATATGGCTACTAGACATATATGGATACTAGATATATATGGATACTAGATATATATGGATACTAGCTATATATGGATACATTGTTTATAAGGGAGCCGATCTTACACCTTAAAGAGACACTCAAGTGAAAATTAAACTTTCATGATTCAGATAGAGCAGCAATTTTAAACAACTTTGCAATTTACTTCCATTAACAAAATGTTCACAGTCTTTTTATATTTACACTTTTGAGTCACCAGCTCCTACTGAGCATGTGCAAGAATTCACAGATTATACATGTGCGTTTGTGATTGGCTGATGGCTGTCACATGATACAAGAGTGGAAATAGAAATAACTTTAAAATTTGGCAAAAAACAATCTACTACTCATTTGAAGTTCAGACTAAGGGCTCGATTTATCAAGCCGTTCGCCCAGCACGACTGCAGGTTCTCACAAGAGAACTTGCAGTCAGTATTATCAAGCAGCTCTTAGGTGGAGATTGACAGCTCCTGCTCGTGCGTGATTGGCTGTGCGCGAGCAGGTGGCTGTGGGCTCTTGTGCAATGCTCAATTCCGGCAGTGGATTGCTGCCCACCAGAGGTGAGCTTAGGCGGACAGGGGCGCATATGTATGCCCCTGTCCGCCCTAGCTTAATAAATTGAGCCCTAAGTGCTATTGCATTGTCTTGTTATCATGCAATTGTTGATTATACTGTATTTACTGGTTCTTTAAAGTTGTGAAGAGGGTTGGTTACAAAATCTCTTTCAAATCCAAAAACTTTGAGCTGCAATTTTTTGGCAGTTGTTTTCAGCAAGATTTTAGTTTCTAAATTAGTTTTATATTTATATAGACTCAATACACACAGAGAGAAGCACACTTACAGGAATGAACAACCAGCTCAATAACATTGTTAGCCTGTTCTATGGTGATTTACCACCTGGGTACAGCTTATTTTTAGCCCAGTATTGTTTTTCACAGAGTAGAACTTTCCAGTAGTATATCAGTCTGATCTCGCCTATTAAGGTCAGTCCAGCGCCAAAATACCAGGCAATTCCTCTCTCAACAAGGAACATCACAAACCCAGACAAACGTTTTCGGCCTTTATTGGGCCTCCTCAGTGAGGTGGAGCCATAAACTAGACATGGACTCCTTGTCGATTGTGCTTAGAAGTATATGGCTGCACCTCACAGACAAAGCTCAAAGGAGGCTGAAGTGATCATCTGGGGTTGCCGTTTTCCTTGTTCAGAGTAGAATTGCCTGGTATTTTAAGGGCTGGACTGACCATGTTAGGCGGGATAAGACAGATATACTTCAGTAAAGTTTTCCTCTTGGAAAAGCACAATTAGGCAAAAAGAAGTTGCTCCCAGATGGTAACCGGGCTATAGAACAAGCTATTGAGTTGTTGTTCCAAAATGGCAGACTGCTTCTATTTGTATTTATTTTTATGTAATCTAGGCAATCGCTAGTTTGGATCAATAATGCAAAAATGACATGTGCTAATGAATTAAAGCATGCATTTCTTGCATTAGAATATCCTTTTGCAGAAGAGGATTAACCACATTTCATTTTTTACAAAGCAATATATTTCTAATTTATACCAGATTATACATTACCATTATATTTGATAACAATCCTTTAGTTAACGACCTATTGTTATAGACACTTATTTATTTAGATTTATGATTCATACTTAGTAAAGTTATTTTTTTCCTTAAATACATACAAACTGCCACATCGCTCTAGTATGCAATGGGTACTAAAGTAATAAACCTAACTGTAGAGAATCCAAAAAAAGAGAACATGTGGAATTTGACAAAATGAGACATGCAGTATTCCCCAGTGATATAGTAATGGACATTTCTTGTTTTCACACAAGGGACGGGAGGGGTTCCTTAAAAACCTTTCTAAGTGACCTGGAAATTCCTACTGCCGTATGAGCCAGACTCCAGATGTTTCCAGCTAGTGCCATAGCAACCAACTCACGAAATGTTTAGTTTTCAAAATGTCACACCCAGTGCTAGTGTTCAATGTAGCTGTTATTTAGCAAGTCCAAATATTATTATTTTTCCAACCCTGTTTGTTTTATATGATCCAGAATTCACCACAAATGGTGCCAGCACGTGCCATCAGAGAATAATATTGTTTATTTTTGTGTTGTTGTTGTAAAATTCTGCAGAACAGCAATAACCTTCCGCAAACTGGCATTTAATAAATATTTTTACTAAAGGGACATTTGGTACTACTAACGTGCTATTGATTTTATTTCTGTGCTTGCAGCTATCTTCAGCCTTTATCTTATTTTAAGCCCTGAAAAGTGCTGGATAATGAAGCGCCATCTTCACACAAGGCGTCGTCAGCTTGGAGCTTAATGGGACATTAAGGGACAGTCTAGTCAAAATTAAACTTTCATGATTAAGAAATGGCATGGGATTTTAAACAACTTTCCAATATACTTTTATCATCAAATGTGCTTTGTTCTTTTGGTATTCTTTTTCAAAGCTAAATCTAGGTAGGCTCATGTGTTAATTTCTAAGCCCTTGAAGGTCACCTCTTATCTGAATGAATTTGACAGTTTTTCACAGCTAGACAGCGCTAGTTCATGTGTGCCATATAGATACATTGTGCTCACTCCTGTGGAGTTACCTAGGAGTCAGCACTGATTGGTTAAAATGCAAGTCTGTCAAAAAAACTGAAATAAGGGGGCAGTCTGCAGAGGCTTAGATACAAGGTAATCACAGAGGTAAAAAGTATATTATTATAACAGTGTTGGTTATGCAAAACTAGGGAATGTGTTATAAAGGGATTTTCTATCTTTTAAACAATAACAATTCTGGAGTAGACTGTACCTTTAATTGCTTTTATGACATATATACACATTTTTTCATTCTCAGATATCTATGGCTATCTCATTTTATTTGAGGACTTAGATCTCTGCTGTAACAATTTAATCTGAGACAGCTGGCGTCAACAAATGCACATCCATTTGTACTAGAATAAAGAAGTTAAAAAGATTCCAGGCGAGTTCATGTGTCCTCTAACCAAATAACTCGTCTGTTTCTATAGCAACACAGTAATAGAAAATCAGCTGTTGTAACATCAATACACTATTGGCCATGACAAATAAAGTCATGTTACAAATAATGAAATTTTTAAAAAAAAGATTTTTGGCAAAGTTTCTCTACAAAAATGTTTATCAGAAAAATAACAAAGACTTGACATAAAATTTCATTAGATGTAGGACAAGAGAACAGTATGAACAGTTGCCTTAAGGATGAATACTTTCATTTAATTTTATCACATAGCATTAGCAAACAATATAATGACTCTTAAGTAAATTAAAGGGACACTAAACACTTTTAAGCAACTCCCTTTAATAATGGGTTGCCTTCATTTTGGAACCAAGATTCCACTGCAGGTATCTGAAAGAGAGCTCCTGCACATGCGCAAACAAGTCAGCACTGCAATGTAGTTATAGGAAAGTTTCAACATGGCAGCACTCATGACTAAAGAGAAGCAGGAAGTAGCCTCAATATTATGGTATAAAATGTATTAAGGGCTAAGGTACTAGTGAGGGGAGGAGGAATGAGCCAAGACACCAAGGAGGGGAGGAGGGAAGAGCTATTTGACACTCTCACTGGAGCATTAACTGCAATAGAAAGTTAGATTTTTGCACGCATAAGGTTGAGCTTGTATTATGAGTTGAAAGTAAACTGTTTTTAATGACATCTCCTGTTTAAGAAGGGCCCACAAGTTCTCAATAGGATTTAGGTCAGGTGAGGAAAGGGGGCATGTCATTAATCTTTCATCTTTAAGACCTTTACTGGCTAGCCATGCAGTGGAGTACTTGGATGCATGCGATGGAGAATCGTCCTGCATTAATATCATGGTCTTCTTGAAAGAAGCAGACTTTTTCCTGTACCACTGATTGAAGAAAATGTCTTCTAAAAACTGGCAGTAGGTTTGGAAGTTGATTTTGAGTCTATCTTCAACCCGAAAAAGGTCCAACTAGCTCATATTTAATAATACCAGCCCATACCAGTACCCCACCTCCACCTTACTGGTATCTGAGTCGATGTGGAGCTCTGTGCCTGTTACTGATCCAGCCATGGCCCATCCATTTGGTCCGTCAAGAGTCACTCTCATCTCATCAGTCCATATAACCTTTTAAAAATCTGTGCCTCAGATATTTCTTGGTCCAGTCTTGACGTTTCAACTTATTTGTCTTGTTCAGTGGTAGTTGGGTTTCAGCCTTTTTTACCTTGACAATGTCTCTGAGCACTGAACACCTTTTACTACTGTACACTCCAGGTAGGTTACAGTTCTGAAATATGACAACACTGGAGCATAATAGGTTCCTGGTAGCTTCACGTTTGATTCTTCTCAAATCTTTGGCAGTAAATTTGCGTCTTTTTTTTCCAACACGTTTCTTGCAACACTGTTGACTATTTGCAACAAAACGTTTGATGGTTCTGTGATCACACCCCAATATCTTAGCAATTTCAGACTTTTTACAATTTTTGAATTTTCAGAGTCAGTTAAATCTCTTTTTTGGCCATCTTGCCTCATGAAAAGAAGCTGCCTAATAATTATGCACACCTTGATATAGGGTGTTGCTCTCCTAAGGCCACACCCTCCCTCATTACACAAATACATATCACCTGATATGCTTGCATCCAATAAGCTTTCAAGTTTATACAGCTTTTAATTTTTAGATATGTATATGTATGTATCCCTTTGCCTGCCTTTCCCCCCCCCCCAACACCTGAAACCTCATATCTTTGAGCCCTTATAACTTTTTTGTGCAATATTTTTTTTAAATAATTTGTATTAGTGTTATTATGAGTGTAACTGTACTTTGTAATGTATTTTTGATGTGTTTTGTGACACTTTGTTATTTTGTGAAACTGTTAACCAGAGCTCTGAGTATGCAGTAATCATTCTAGTGTAAATTGTGATTGCGCTCAAGTTATTGCATTTACTTTCAACTCATAATATGAGAGGAAAACCTGACGCGTGCACCCGCAATATACCCCTTATTGCCTGCGCTATCTGTTAGCACGCCACTCGTAATTTGGCTCTTAGTGTTTAATGTCCATTTTTTTAGGATTGGGTTCTATTGCTACCAATAACCTAAAAAATAAGGCATTTGCTAACTGAGTGCACACGTGTGGCTTCACTATATTAAAGTCACAGCACCTTAGTGATACATTTACAAATTAATTAACGTTCAATAAATTACGACTTGAATAATTTAACTTTAACATATTTAAGGGAAATAATGATTCTCTTTCTGATCTCTATGAATGGAGAAATATCATTTATGTAACACGTGCATATTGCACGGTATTCAAAAAGAAATGCATTAAAAAATACAGGACCCTGAAGGAACCTATTTTACTATGATGAGGGTGTATCTCACTGGAAGATAAAGAAGGGTACAACAGCAGTGGCTGGGGAATTCCCCACTTCTTTCCCTGGTGGTTCATCAGTGGTTAACTTATCCTCCCTTCCTCAGAGGTTCACTATTTTGGATCCCTCTCCTCCCCTTCCTAGTGCCTCGGCTATTCCCTGCTACCCTCCCTAGTGCCTTGTCTCTTCTCTCCTCCCCTCCCTGGTATCTTGGCTCTTCCCTCCTCCTCTCCCTAGTGTCTCTGCTCTTCCCTCCTCAACCTCCCTAGTACCTTTGCTCTTCCCTCCTCCCTAGTGCTTATGCTCATCCCTCCTCTCCCTAGTACCTCTGCTCTTCCCTCCTCCCCTCCCTAGTACCTCTGCTCTTCCCTGCTCCCCTCCCTAGTTCCTTTGTTCTTCCCTCCCCTCCCTAGTGCCTCTGCTCTTCCCTCCTCCCCTCCCTAGTGCCTCTGCTCTTCCCTCCTCCCCTTCCTAGTGCCTCTGCTCTTCCCTTCTCCCCTCCCTTGTGCCTCTGCTCTTCCCTCCTCCCCTCCCTAGTGCCTCTGCTCTTCCCTCCTCCCCTGCCTAGTGCCTCTGCTCTTACCTCCTCCCCTCCCTAGTGACTCTGCTCTTCCCTTCTCCCCTCCCTAGTGCCTCTGCTCTTCCCTCCTCCCCTCCCTAGTGCCTCTGCTCTTCCCTCCTCCCCTCCCTACTGCCTCAGCTCTTCCCTCCTCCCCTGCCTAGTGCCTCTGCTCTTCCTTCCTCCCCTGCCTAGTGCCTCTGCTCTTCCCTCCTCCCCTCCCTAGTGACTCTGCTCTTCCCTTCTCCCCTCTCTAGTGCCTCTGCTCTTCCCTCCTCCCCTCCCTAGTACCTCTGCTCTTCCCTGCTCCCCTCCCTAGTTCCTCTGCTCTTCCCTCCTCCCCTCCCTAGTGCCTCTGCTCTTCCCTCCTCCCCTCCCTAGTGCCTCTGCTCTTTCCTCCTCCCCTCCCTAGTGCCTTTTCTCTTCCCTGCTCCCCTGCCTAGTGCCTCTGCTCTTCCCTCCTCCCCTCCCTAGTGACTCTGCTCTTCCCTTCTCCCCTCCCTAGTGCCTCTGCTCTTCCCTCCCCACCTTCTTTCCCTGGTGGTTCATCAGTGGTTAACTTATCCTCCCTTCCTCAGAGGTTCACTATTTTGGATCCCTCTCCTCCCCTTCCTAGTGCCTCGGCTATTCCCTGCTACCCTCCCTAGTGCCTTGTCTCTTCTCTCCTCCCCTCCCTGGTATATTGGCTCTTCCCTCCTCCTCTCCCTAGTGTCTCTGCTCTTCCCTCCTCAACCTCCCTAGTACCTTTGCTCTTCCCTCCTCCCTAGTGCTTATGCTCATCCCTCCTCTCCCTAGTACCTCTGCTCTTCCCTCCTCCCCTCCCTAGTATCTCTGCTCTTCCCTGCTCCCCTCCCTAGTTCCTCTGTTCTTCCCTCCCCTACCTAGTGCCTCTGCTCTTCCCTCCTCCCCTCCCTAGTGCCTCTGCTCTTCCCTCCTCCCCTTCCTAGTGCCTCTGCTCTTCCCTTCTCCCCTCCCTAGTGACTCTGCTCTTCCCTTCTCCCCTCTCTAGTGCCTCTGCTCTTCCCTCCTCCCCTCCCTAGTACCTCTGCTCTTCCCTGCTCCCCTCCCTAGTTCCTCTGCTCTTCCCTTCTCCCCTCTCTAGTGCCTCTGCTCTTCCCTCCTCCCCTCCCTAGTACCTCTGCTCTTCCCTGCTCCCCTCCCTAGTTCCTCTGCTCTTCCCTCCTCCCCTCCCTAGTGCCTCTGCTCTTCCCTCCTCCCCTCCCTAGTGCCTCTGCTCTTTCCTCCTCCCCTCCCTAGTGCCTTTTCTCTTCCCTGCTCCCCTGCCTAGTGCCTCTGCTCTTCCCTCCTCCCCTCCCTAGTGACTCTGCTCTTCCCTTCTCCCCTCCCTAGTGCCTCTGCTCTTCCCTCCCCACCTTCTTTCCCTGGTGGTTCATCAGTGGTTAACTTATCCTCCCTTCCTCAGAGGTTCACTATTTTGGATCCCTCTCCTCCCCTTCCTAGTGCCTCGGCTATTCCCTGCTACCCTCCCTAGTGCCTTGTCTCTTCTCTCCTCCCCTCCCTGGTATATTGGCTCTTCCCTCCTCCTCTCCCTAGTGTCTCTGCTCTTCCCTCCTCAACCTCCCTAGTACCTTTGCTCTTCCCTCCTCCCTAGTGCTTATGCTCATCCCTCCTCTCCCTAGTACCTCTGCTCTTCCCTCCTCCCCTCCCTAGTATCTCTGCTCTTCCCTGCTCCCCTCCCTAGTTCCTCTGTTCTTCCCTCCCCTACCTAGTGCCTCTGCTCTTCCCTCCTCCCCTCCCTAGTGCCTCTGCTCTTCCCTCCTCCCCTTCCTAGTGCCTCTGCTCTTCCCTTCTCCCCTCCCTTGTGCCTCTGCTCTTCCCTCCTCCCCTCCCTAGTGCCTCTGCTCTTCCCTCCTCCCCTGCTTAGTGCCTCTGCTCTTCCCTCCTCCCCTCCCTAGTGCCTCTGCTCTTCCCTTCTCCCCTCCCTAGTGCCTCTGCTCTTCCCTCCTCCCCTCCCTAGTGCCTCTGCTCTTCCCTCCTCCCTAGTGCCTCTGCTCTTCCATCCTCCCCTCCCTAGTGCCTCAGCTCTTCCCTCCTCACCTGCCTAGTGCCTCTGCTCTTCCTTCCTCCCCTGCCTAGTGCCTCTGCTCTTCCCTCCTCCCCTCCCTAGTGACTCTGCTCTTCCCTTCTCCCCTCCCTAGTGCCTCTGCTCTTCCCTCCTCCCCTCCCTAGTACCTCTGCTCTTCCCTGCTCCCCTCCCTAGTTCCTCTGCTCTTCCCTCCTCCCCTCCCTAGTGACTCTGCTCTTCCCTCCTCCCCTCCCTACTGCCTCAGCTCTTCCCTCCTCCCCTGCCTAGTGCCTCTGCTCTTCCTTCCTCCCCTGCCTAGTGCCTCTGCTCTTCCCTCCTCCCCTCCCTAGTGACTCTGCTCTTCCCTTCTCCCCTCTCTAGTGCCTCTGCTCTTCCCTCCTCCCCTCCCTAGTACCTCTGCTCTTCCCTGCTCCCCTCCCTAGTTCCTCTGCTCTTCCCTCCTCCCCTCCCTAGTGCCTCTGCTCTTTCCTCCTCCCCTCCCTAGTGCCTTTTCTCTTCCCTGCTCCCCTGCCTAGTGCCTCTGCTCTTCCCTCCTCCCCTCCCTAGTGACTCTGCTCTTCCCTTCTCCCCTCCCTAGTGCCTCTGCTCTTCCCTCCTCCCCTCCCTAGTACCTCTGCTCTTCCCTGCTTCCCTCCCTAGTTCCTCTGCTCTTCCCTCCTCCCCTCCCTAGTGCCTCTGCTCTTCCCTCCTCCCCTTCCTAGCGCCTCTGCTCTTCCCTCCTCCCCTCCCTAGTGCCTCTGCTCTTCCCTGCTCCCCTCCCTAGTGCCTCTGCTCTTCCCTCCTTCCCTCCCTAGAGCCTCTGCTCTCACCTCCTCCCCTCCCTAGTGCCTCTGCTCTTCCCTCCTCCCCTCCCTAGTGCCTCTGCTCTTCCCTCCTCCCCTCCCTGGTGTCTTGGCTCATTCCTCCTCCCCTCACTAGTACCTTGGCTCTTTCCTGCTCCCCTCCCTTGTGTCTTGGGTCTTCCCTCCTCCCCTCCCTATTGCCTTGGCTCTTTCCTGCTCCCCTCCCTTGTGCCTGTGCTCTTCATTCCTCCCCTCCCTGGTGTCTTGGATCTTCCCTCCCCTTCCTAGTGCCTCGGCTCCTCCTTCTTGCTCCCCTCCCTGGTTTTTTTGCTCCTCTTTGCTCCCTGTGATGATAGCAGGATGTGATGTCACTAGCATGTGGGCGGGGCTTAGGTCCGGTGTCTGTGTCGCAGTTAGTTTAGTACAATCAACCTGTCTGGATGTGTATTGCTATGCTCTGTAATAAAATAGAGTTGTACCATTATTGCTGTGTCCTGCATATGTCCTGCATCTCATGACATGGTGTCAGAAGTTCTGGACTACGCTTCTGTTTCTGATGATGACGATGTCAAAGTTTACCCCACCTGAGCCTTTTGACTTTTCTCAGCCTGCAGCTTGGCCCACATGGCGTCAGCGGTTTCAGCGCTTCAGGATTGCATCCAAACTGAACAAGGAGAGTGGTGAAGTACAAGTTAATTCTCTTTTATATTCTATGGGGAAAGATGTAGAGCCAGTGTTCAATGCTTTTACTTTCCAAGAAGGGGACGAAGTTAACTTTGATATAGTTATGGATAAACTCAGTGCCCACTTTGTGCCCAAAAGAAATGTGATTCATGAGAGAGCTTGTTTTCACAAACGTAATCAGCGTGTGGGAGAATCTGTGGAGTCATTTGTGCGCAGCCTGTATGAATTAGCTGAATTCTGTGAGTTTGGTGTTGCTAAAGAAGAGCAAATCAGAGACAGAATAGTTATTGGAATTGCAGATGCTGAAGTCTCCCTGAAGCTGCAGTTAGAGCCTGATTTAACGTTAGACGGGGCTATTAGGATGGCCCGCCAGAGTGAACTGGTGAAAAAGCAAAGTGCTGATCTGAGGTCTGAGAGTATTGTGGATGAAGTGCAACAGTCTAGGAAAATTACTAGTGAAAGGCACAGTGTGAGCAGTAGATCTAAAGTACTGGAAAGGCCTAGAAGTGGATGGGCGCAACATGGCCGATGCACACGGTGCTACCGGGCTCATGATCAGAGTGCTATATGCCCGGCCAGAGATAAAAGATGCAGAAAATGTAACAGAATAGGCCATTTTGAAGTGGTGTGTAAAACTGAATACATTAAGGAGATGCAGGTGGACAGTGACCAGGAGGGTCAGGAAGTGTCTTTTGTGGGGTCTGTTGTGGAACGGACAAGCTCAGAGGAAGATTGGAAAGTTACCTTTACTGTAATGGGAGCCAATGTTGATTTTAAGATTGACACAGGAGCTGATATCACTGTAATGTCTTTTGCTGAATTTATGAAACTGCCTCGACAGCCCCAGCTGGCGAAGGTTACTACAAATGTTCATAGTCCTGGTGGCCGCATTGATTGTGTGGGGAAATTTCTTGCCAGCTGTGAGTACAAACAAAGGAAGTTCACCATGTGGGTGCATGTGATCCGAGGTCAGTGTGTTAACAGTTTATTGAGCAGAAAAGCAGCCTGTGACTTGGGCCTCGTGGCCAGAGTGAATGAGATCTCTGAAGATATGTTTGGCGAGTTGGGCCTACTGAGCTGCAAACCTGTCCGTATAGCACTTAAAAGTGACGCAGTCCCGTACAGTATTTCTACTCCTCGTAGAATTCCGTTCCCGCTCATGCCTCAAGTGGAGAAAGAGCTCATGCGCATGAAGTCTATGGGGGTTATTGAAGAGGTTGTTGAAGCAACTGATTGGTGTGCCCCCATTGTTCCAGTTGCAAAGAAAAACGGAAAGGTGCGCATCTGTGTGGACCTGAAAAGGTTGAATGAGGCAGTGAAGAGGGAGAGATTTGTGCTGCCGACACTGGAAGATATAGCCCCGAAGTTGGCTGGGGCGAAGTTCTTTTCCACATTAGACGCTTCTAGCGGCTTTTGGCAGATCCCCCTGGATCCAAAGTGCCGCAAATTGACTACCTTTATCACTCCGGTAGGTCGGTTCTGTTTCTGCAGACTTCCCTTTGGGATATCCTCCGCTCCTGAGATCTTTCAGAGGGAAATGAGTTCTCTCCTGAGTGGCCACGTGGGCACAGCAGTCGTCATGGACGACATTCTAGTGTATGGGTCTACAGTGGAGGAGCATGATCAGCGTTTGAGTTGTGTGCTGCAGGCTATCAAAGAGTCTGGGCTGAAGCTGAATAAAGGAAAATGTCATTTTAGGAAAACTGAATTATGCTACTTTGGGCATATCATCAACGGGGATGGCATCAAGCCGGACCCCGAGAAAATTCGGGCTATCGAACAGATGAAAAGCCCTTCTGATGTACATGAGCTGAGACAGATATTGGGCCTTGTAAATTACGTGGGCAAGTTTCTTCCAGATTTATCTACAGTTTTGCACCCTATCACAGAGTTGCTTAAGAAAGATGTTGCCTGGGTCTGGGGACCCTCACAAGAAAAAGCGTTCCTGCATGCTAAGTCCCTGCTGGGGTCTGCCCCAGTGCTGGGGTTCTACGACCCTTCAAAAAAGACTGTGGTTAGTGCTGATGCAAGCAGTTATGGGTTGGGGGCTGCACTCCTGCAGCTGAATGACAACAAACTACAGCCCATCGCCTACTGTTCCCGCACACTGACGGCTGCGGAGTCAAAATACGCTCAAATTGAGAAAGAGTGCCTGGCTGCAGTTTGGGCCTGTGAGCGCTTTCAGCGTTATCTAGTGGGTTTGGAGAAATTTAGTCTGGAAACTGACCACAAACCGCTAGTCCCTCTTATCAATTCTTATGACATCGACAAAACACCCTTGAGATGCCAGAGACTTTTAATGAGACTACTCAGGTTCAATGTTCAGGCAGTGCATGTGCCGGGGAAGCAGCTGGTTGTGGCAGATACACTGTCCAGGCTCCCGCTGGCTGCTGCTGAAGAATCCTCCACAGAGTCGGATGTAAAAGTGTATGTTGATTCAGTTCTGGCCTCTAAGTCCATTTCTTCAAGGAAACTGGAAGAGATAAAGAAAGAGACATATTTGGACACAGATCTGCAAGAAGTTATAAGGTACATAAGAGATGGCTGGCCCGAGAGCCGGGCAGCCTGGATGTCTTTAAATGCTTACCAGCCAGAGAGGTCGCAGCTCACGGAGCTGGAGGGGTTGGTGCTGTTCCAAGACCGTATTGTAATTCCTGTCAGCATGAGGAAGGAGATGTTAAACAGGATTCACGATGGCCACTTAGGCATTACAAAGTGCAGAGAAAGAGCAGCTACAGCTGTGTGGTGGCCTGGGATCAGCTCCGACATTGCAAATCACGTGTCTAAATGTGCCTTTTGCCGGGAACGCCGGCCTACTCAGAGAAGGGAGCCCTTAATATCTACTCCGCTGCCTGCGGGGCCGTGGCAGAAAATAGCTGCTGATTTGTGCGAACTGCACGGGAAAAAGTTTCTTGTTGTTATCGACTACTATTCCAGGTATTTGGAAATAGCACCCCTGAATGATATCACAAGTCAGGCCGTTATCATTCGCCTGAAGAGCTTGTTCGCCCGCTGGGGCATTCCAATGGAGCTGGTGAGTGATAATGGCATGCAGTTCGCTTCTACAGAGTTCAGTGCTTTCAGCAGGGAATATGATTTTGTACATTCCACGTCAAGTCCACATTATCCGCAGGCCAACGGAATGGCTGAAAGGGCAGTTCAAACAACAAAATTCATTCTAAAGCAATCTGAACCGTACCTAGCCCTCTTGTCATACAGGGCGACGCCCATTCAAGCCACCGGGTTTAGCCCGGCACAGCTGATGCTAGGACGCCAGATTCGCACCACTTTACCCTCAGTGGGTGTCTTCAAGCCGCCTGGCCCTGTTCCTCGGGACGAAGTCCTTAGGAGGGATGAAGAGGCCAAAAAGGGTTATCGTTTCTTCTACGACAGGAGACATTCTGTCAGGCCTTTACAGGAACTGAAAGCGGGCCAAAGTGTCAGAATTAAACTGGATGATGAGAAGAAATGGAAGACGCCTGCTACGGTAGTGGGCCGCTCTCCAGAACCAAGGTCTTACACAGTCCTTACAGAGGGAGGGACGGTTACACGCCGTAACCGAAGACATCTTCAGCCTGTACCTGAGAGTCTGGAACCGGATACCTCAGTACCACCGCCGGTGGGATCCCCTGTTCTAAGAGAGGTGCCTTCCCCTCAGCAAGATCATAGCGGGGATATATCTTTGCCTCCAGCAGACTCTTGTTCACCATCTTCTGTATCAGAGGACAGTTCATGCAAAGTTACATCAAGCGGAAGAGTGGTGAGGCTTCCGGCCCGATACAGGGACTGACTTTAGCTAGAACAGTGACCGGAAGTATGGGCAGAATAATCCCATGGTCACTGTGGACTAGGGTAGTCTACCCCGATGTCCAAGTCAGGATGTAATTTATTTGTTCATGTTTTCTAATCTATCTGTTTTTATAATGTTCTAAAACAAAATGTTGTTGTATACCCTGTTGGTGTACCTTGTTATTTAATATATGCGAATGTATGCTTTGCCTTTGAAAAGGGGAAGATGTGATGATAGCAGGATGTGATGTCACTAGCATGTGGGCGGGGCTTAGGTCCGGTGTCTGTGTCGCAGTTAGTTTAGTACAATCAACCTGTCTGGATGTGTATTGCTATGCTCTGTAATAAAATAGAGTTGTACCATTATTGCTGTGTCCTGCATATGTCCTGCATCTCATGACACTCCCTGCCCTGGCTCTTCTTCTAAAATAACTGAGTGAAAAAGGAGAATTATCATTAGTATTTTGCTTGGCATAGCATTACCAGCACAATACACACTAAAGGGGCAATTATCATATATGGGGCCAGTAAACACCTTATAGTTATAAGACTTTTCTGTTGTCTTGATATAGAAAAACAAATCAGCTAAGTGTAAAGATTTTTAAAATAAATTAACACCTTATTTGATGTAATTGTTTTTAAAAAGGCAAACTCCACCCACCACTTGCTCAATTTGGAGGAACCTATCTGGGCTTGAGTCTGCAGACAACAAGGCTAGCCACAGTCATTAAAGCTGATTAGCAGGGTTAGCCTTGATAAATCAGCAGTGTGCATTTACAGCTATGATAATTTTAAAAATCTACATTTTTTAGAGCTAGATAGAAATAAATAGATAGATAATAGATAGATAGATAAATAGATTTATAACGTGCAGGAGGAATATCTCTTTTAACTGTATAGCACATTTATATACTAATTCCATCTAAATCACGACTCCCTAGGGAGCTGTGCTTTCCAAGAAATAGGTTGCAGATATTTCTTATTGAAAAAACACTGAGCTGCCTGGCTCTAAACAGAAAAAAAGCTCTTGAAAAATTCTGATGTTTACAGCACAATGATTAAATAAGTGCTGTCTCTGTTATGGATATATTTCTATTCAAGGTAATTGTATTGAGGTATTCCAATGCTAACTCAACTCAAGAATAGTCACGAATATTCATGTTTATCATTTTACTTTCTTTCAATCACATAATGGGAGCATTTTACTTTATGTAGTAAGTACTTTTTTTTTGCTGGAGTTTGCAAATGTTTGGAAATATTTTATGTAAATATTTTTCAGTATAGAAGAAATAACATTTTTATACATTAGCATCTAACACAGCATCTAACACATATATATATAAAACTATACCTGTATATACATTTCTGCATAACCCAAATAATATTTGAAACATGTTAGTTAATAAAGCAATAAAATGTATTAAATTAATGTGCATTTTAAATTTCACTTTTAATTCATCTTTAAAGGGACAGTCTACACCAGAATTTTTATTGTTTAAAAAGATAGATAATCCCTTTATTACCCATTCCCCAGTTTTGCATAACCAACACTGTTATACTAATATACTTTTTACCTCTGTGATTACCTTGTATCTAAGCCTCTGCAGACTGCCCCCTTATCTCAGTGCTTTTGACGTACATCCAGTTTAGCCAATCAGTGCAGACCACTAAATAACTCCACGGGAGTGAGCACAGTGTTATCTATATGACACACATGAACTAGTACTGTCTAACTTTGAAAAACTTTCAAAATGCTCTGAGCTAAGAGGCGGTTTTCAATGGTTTAGAAATCAGTTTGTGCCTACCTAGGTTTAGCTTTTCAAAAATACCACCAAGGGAACAAAGTTGTTTAAAATTCCCTGCCCTATCTGAATCATAAAAGTTTAATTTTGATTAGACAGTCAGTACCTTTAAAGGGACATAAAACCAATTTTTTATTTCATGATTCAGATAGAACATGTGAACTTTCCAATTTACTTTTATTATCTAATTTGTTTTGTTTTCTTGGTATCCTTTGTTGAAAATGATACCTCGTTGGGCTCAGGAGCTGTTGATTAGTGGCTGCAAATATATGCATCCTATATTTGGTTCCCAGCTAGCTCCCAGAAGTGCATTGCTGCTTTAACAAAAGATACCAAGAGCATGAAGCCAATTAGATATAATAAGCAAATTGGAATGCCGTTTAAAATTGTATACGCTATCTGAATCATGAAAGAAATATTTTGAGTTTCATGTCCCTTTAATATGGTTTAACTTTTTTTTTTCATTTACACATGGTAAGACTGTTATACTGGGGGGGTTTTGTCTAAATTGTGTAAAAGGAAATTCCATAAAGTAAGTAAATCTGTCTATTTACTAAGAAATATTAAAGGGACGGTAAAGACAAAATTAAAGTTCTGTGATTCAGATAGAGAGTGCAATTTTAAAGGGACACTGAACCCAAATGTTTTCTTTTGTGATTCAGATAGAGCATGCAATTTTAAGCAACTTTCTAAATTACTCCTATTATCAAATTTTCTTCGTTCTCTTGCTATCTTTATTTGAAAAAGAAGGCATCTAAGCTAAGGAGCCAGCCAATTGTTGGTTCAGACCCTGGACAGCATGTGTTTATTGGTGGGTGAATTTATCCACAAATCTGCAAGAGCAACCCAAGTTGTTCACCAAAAATGGGCCGGCATCTAAACTTACATTCTTGCTTTTCAAATAAAGATACCAAGAGAATGAAGACAATTTGATAATAGGAGTAAATTAGAAAGTTTCTTAAAATTACATGCTCTATCTGAACCACAAAAGAAAAAATTTGGGCTCAGTGTCCCTTTAAGCAACGTTCAAATTTACTTCTATTAGTATATTTGATTCTTCCTGTTGGTATCCTTTGTTGAAAATCATACCTAGGTAGGCACAGGAGCAGGAATGCATTACTGTGAGCTAGCCATTGATTGGTTATCACTTGGGTGTAAAGCTGTCGTGAAGGGGCTGCAAGTTTGCATCGGATTTGAGGTCTCACTTGAGTGGAGAGTTGGACTGAAGAGTATACAGATGGAATGGGCAATACACCTGATATGATACCTCAGTAGGGTATACAGCTGGAATGGGCAATACACCTGATATGATACCTCAGTAGGGTATACAGCTGGAATGGGCAATACACCTGATATGATACCTCAATAGGGTATACAACTGGCATTAAGGTACTTCAAGGACTAGACATCTGATCTGGAGTCTCACTTGGTTATGCAGATGTCATGAAGTTGCTGCAGAGGCAATGCATTTGATCTGGGGTTTCATGTAGGGAATTTACGGACATAAATCTCATTTCAGCATATAGAGTGGTAGATAGATATGTGCAATTCGTTTCGGATCGATTCGGAAATTCGGAAAATTCTGCAAATTCGGAGATTCGGATCGAACCGAATTTCCGAATTAAAATACTGCCGAATTTACAGAATAAATCCAAATTAGTTCGGATTTATTCGGTAAATTCGGATGGCCATGGATTACACTAGTATTGTACAGTATATTAGGTTATATCACTCTGCTATGGGTTACACCTAATATACAGTACATAATACTAGTCTAATCCCACCTAACACTTACCGAAATTCCGAATTACCGAATCGAACCGAAACCAGCCGATTTTCTTTGAATCCGAATGAATCCGAAACAAATCTGAACCGAATCGATTCAAAATTTTCCGAATTCGAATCGATCCGAACTGAAATTCGAAAAATTCCGAATCGATCCGAACCGAACCGAATTTTTTCGCCATGCACATATCTAGTGATAGAATAGTCATATACCTGAGTTCACGTCTCACTTTATAAAGGGGACACAATAACATGTCTGTTTTGGATATAACTGGGGCTGCAAGGACAAGGTCAAGGTATCTGGACTGAGGTCTGCATCTGATCTCATTTTAGATGCATACATTAGAAAAAGGGAACCACAAGTGCTTGTATTTGATCTAAGGTCATATAATTGGCATGCAGAGGAGCATGTATTGGATCAGTAGTCTCATTCGGTTATGTAGCTGGCATTAAAGGAACTGTATTTGGCTTGAGGCATGAGCATCAGTGAGAGATAAGATGGATTTAATGCTCCCAATGTGGCTAATATCTTGAGTTTTAGCCTGGGCATAGACAGTAAAAAAGCCTGGTGCATAACACTGAACTTTGGAAAAGAGAGAATCTCCTCTTTCAAATGAGGTATCACTTAATTCTTTAGATAATATGTAGACAGTTTTAAAATGTTAATCTATGAATCTGCTTTACTAGTTTATGTTAAAAAATGTGGAAGGGTGTTGAAATTGTGTCTTTTTATTGGTTTCAATTAGTTATATGCCGATGAGACCTCTAAAGTGAATGACTCATCTTTCAAATGAGATGCTTCAATAAACAAAAAACAAAGAAGAATAAGATTTTGTGAAAACTATATAAAATTCAAATTTCAGGGCCCACAATTAAAGTTATAATGGAACACAGCCACGCTTATTCATTTACGTATTGTCTATGGATTATTTTGACACTACAATTACAGAGTAATTGTGATAGAGACCATGGGCCTGATATTCAAAGCTCGCTGGCATGGAGAGAAATCAAACTAAATCTTTGGGTTTTTTTAGACCTTACATTGTAATGTAGAAGTCTCTGTTTCACATAAAGAACACTACACAGCAACATAAACATGTTTCAAGATTTATCTTTCTAAATGCTTTTGAGGGGCATCGGCGTGGAGAGCTTTAGATCATAAGGCCCTGTACTTGGTGCTCTCGTTGATTTCCACAACAATTTAATGACTCTACTCAAAGGAAAGCAATAGACAGAAAACAAATAAAAAAATGTAAAATGTTATCTTATCACGGCATAATTTCTTCACAAACATAAGAAATAAAAACAAGGCTACAATCAAAATAAGTTTCTGAGTGGCTCAATTGTTTGAATATTTTGAATTTTGTAAATAGAAAATGGTGGAAATTTGTTTTCTCTCTTGTTATAGAAGTTCCTACAAAAGGGTGGCTAGATTACGAGTGAAGTGGTAATTATTGCTCCCGCTCGCACGCTAACTCTGCTCTTTGCGAGTCGGGTAGCTTGTGTATTACAAGCTGAAAGCAAATATTTATTGCTAGCGAGCTAACCGACGCACGCAAAGAGCAGAAGTTAGAATATCGGGACCGCGCTAATGTACTCTCCTATTGACTTCAATTAAGAGAAAAAACTTGAAAAAACCTAACACCCTACTCCCGCGCTAACCCGAATTGCCATAAGCCCCCTACTCTAATAACCCCTAAACCACCGCATTACCCATCGCAAAGTCCCCACTACACTGTTAACCCCTAAACCACCGCATTAACCATTGTAAAGTACCCACTACACTATTAACCCCTAAACCACCGCATTACCCATCGCAAAGTCCCCACTACACTATTAACCCATAAACCACCCCATTACCCATCGCAAAGTCCCCACTACACTATTAACCCCTAAACCACCGCATTACCCATCTCAAAGTCCCCACTACACTATTAACCCCTAAACCACTGCATTACCCATCTCAAAGTCCCCACTACACTATTAACTCCTAAACCACCGCATTACCCATCGCAAAGTCCCCACTACACTAGTAACCCCTAAACCACTGCATTACCCATCTCAAAGTCCCCACTACACTATTAACCCCTAAACCACTGCATTACCCATCTCAAAGTCCCCACTACACTATTAACCCCTAAACCACTGCATTACCCATCTCAAAGTCCCCACAACACTATTAACCCCTAAACCGCCACAACACCCATCACATACACATTCATAAGTGTATTAATAATTAATGAAAATGAAATAATGAAAAATGCAAATTTAAATGAGGCATTAAAGGGATAATAAAGATAGAGCATACAATTTTAAACAACTTTCCAATATCTACTATTATCAAATTTTCTTCATTTTCTTGTTATCCTTTGTTGAAAATCAGAGATGTAAGCTCAGGAGTGTGCACGTGTTGTCTGCAGCACTATATGGACAACAATGTTATACATTAGCAAGAGCACTAGATGACAGCACTATTTCCTGTCATGTAGTGCTTCAGGCACCTACCTAGGTATCTCTTCGACAAAGAATAACGTAAGAATGAAGCAAATTTGATAATAGAAGTAAATTGGAAACGTTTGTTAAATTGTATTCTCTATCTGAATAGTGAAAGAAAGATTTTGGGTTTATGGGGTAGATTTATTATAGTGCGAGCAGACATAATATGATGATGCGTATTATGTCCGCTGCACATCGCTAAATGCCGACAGCATACGCTGTTGGCATTTATTATTGCACCAGCAGTTCTTGTGAACTGCTGGTGCGATGCCGAACCCTGCAGATACGCGGCCAATCAGCCGCTAGCAGGGGGTGTCAATCAACCCGATCGTATTCAAACAGGTTGATTTCTGTCCGTGGCCTTAGAGAAGGCGGACAAGTTATGGAGCAGCGGTCTTTAGAGTCTGAAGGCTCACGCGAAAACAGGGGCATCAAGCTTCATACAGAGCTTGATAAATCGGCCCCTATGTCCCTTTAATATTTTTGTTGAAAATACAGCAAAAATAAATCTAAGTTAATGTTAACAGTAAGATGTCAGAATACAAAGTTAAAACCACACATTACACAAGCCTGTTCTTGTGAGGGTCAGTGTGATATTTCTTCCTGTGATCGCTAATTTTAGTGAATTGAGTCCCTAGAACAGGGTCAGCCTGCAAGCAACAGACATTATAGAAAAACTTACATAGTCAGCTCTGATTTGCCTTTAGATATTAATGATATTTTTTAACCTAGTTAGAAAAAAAATATTTTCTTTATTCTAATTGTTATTAAAGGGACAGTCTAGTCAAAATTAAACTTTAATGATTCAGATAGGACATGCAATTTAAAACAACTTTCCAATTTACTTTTATCATCAAATGTGCTTTGTTCTCTTGGCATTCTTTGTTTAAAGCTAAACCTAGGGAGACTCATATGCTCATTTTTAAGCCCTTGAAAGCTGCCTCTTATCTGAATGCATTTGACAGTTTTTCACAGCTAGAAAGCGTTAGTTCATTTGTGCCATATAGAAAACATTGTGCGCAAGCCAGTGGAGTCATATTATGATGCACTACTGAACATGGGTAAGTCCATCACAGGGAATAAGCTGCTTGCTGATTATTAGGGAAATGCCTAAAATCTGTCCTGTTAATGTTTTTTGAGGACTGGAATTACAGTAGTGTTTTATATATGGAATGATTTAGGGCCATATTACAAGTGGAGAGTTATTTAACACTCCCGCTCAAGGGTTAACTGCGCTAGAAGTAAGCTTTTTGATTGTGTCGGTTGCGCTCGTATTACAAGTTGAAAGTAAACTGTTTTCACTCGTGTGCTAACCCGACGAGCATAAAAAGGCGAACTTACAATATTGCGTATGTGATAACCTATTCCCCCATAGAAGTTATTGGAGCAAAAAACAGTGGAAAAAAAACACCAAACTTGCACGCAAACCCAATAGCATAATCTCAATTGTGCTAACCAGACATGAAAATATGAATATTTCACATTCCAATGTTCTTCACATAGCAGAATATGTTCTATTTATTTTTAACCCCTTATTGACTGTGACATACCCTGTATGTCGCTGATCGTTAAGGGTTCATCTGGTTGTAATAGCGCGGGTCTTGCTGTGAGTGGCAAGATTGCGCTATTAGACCCTCCCTCCTGCAGGCTTGTTAAAATAGTGTGGCCTTGCCGCTGGTAGTATATATATATATATATATATATATATATATATATATATAGATATATAGAAGAAGGTATGTCCCACCAGGGGGAGGAAAAATAGGAGACCCGGAGACAGGAAACTTGATGCAAAAGGTATCTTTATTCAGCCAGATTGCCAAATAACAGGTGCAGGTTCAGATGAACACCTGACGCGTTTCACGCATGCGTACATGCGCTTCATCAGAGGCTCTATGATAATATATATATATATTATTATATGTATATATATATATATATATGCAGATATATATATAGGAAAATCTATTTAAAAATACTTTAAACATATTTCTCTATGTGAAGAACATTGGAATGTGAAATATTTACAGTAAATACATAATTAAACACTTTATTAAATATGAAAATTGCATAAATATAATTTTACATGTTTGCAGGTACTTGACTGCAAAAGGGCTCCAATGAACTTATATATTTGTCTATATATTTATACATATGTATTTATGTGTATATATGTCTGTAAATACATATATACACATATAAATACATAAATACAGAAGTACACACATATAAATACACACACACACACACATATATATATATATATATATATATATATATATATATATATATATATATATACACAGTATACATATTTAGACATGTGTACTATGTATGTATCTCTATATTAACACTCAGAATGCCTTTTTTTTCTAACACCTGAAACCTCATATCTTATCCCTTATAACTTTCTAATGCAATTTAAAAATTTACTGTACAATGTATTTTTGATGTTTTTTGTGCCACTTTTTTGTCTCGCGAAACAGTTAACCAAAGCTCGGAAGTCGTGCTAATCAAATGCACATTAAATTCAATTGCTCTCAGTTGAACGCGTTTACTTTTAACACACAATACGCATGCTACTTCCAACAAGAGCTGCTATATACCTCTTATTACTCGCGTGCAACAGTTAGCACACCACTCGTAATCTAGACCTTGATTGGCTATACACAAGGTGAGAGGGACATACAGAATCTTGACTTTGGAAAGGGTGACTACCCGAAAAGTCATGCAATAAACTTTGTAAGTGTGTTGTAAATTCAGCGAGTACAGACTCTCTTTGGATATTTAATACATATTCTGCACCTTAGTACTGTGGCTTTTTGTTAATAAGACTGCACTTGATTCAGGAATATTGATAGATTAGATAGATAGATAGATAGATAGATAGATAGATAGATAGATAGATAGATAGATGATAGATAGATAATAGATAGATATTGAGAGATAGAAGATAGATCAATAGATTTAAATAAAATTACATTAACATAGCACTTTTATGTCCTTTTAATTAAAATCAATGAAAAACACGACACATATTAATATTTTGTTCTTTATTAATTGTTATTATCAGGTAAATATACAACTTTTGACAGAAAATATGTCAGTCTGTATAAATAACAAAGACGCATATGACAGATGAAAATACTCTGGGGTATATATTAGAGAATTTATTTATTTTTATTTATTTTTAAGTAAATGTGTTTAGTAGAATGAATGTAAAAATGTAACTATAATATTTAATAGTGTAGGCTTATTTATTGAGAAAATATAACACTGTGTGAATATTTAGAAATAGAAAGAAAAACATTTGTGAAATGTTGCATATGTGATAAGACAGCCCTTTATGATAGCCAAGAGGTTGAGTTTTTATTAAAGGTTTAGGAACTGTTACATTTCCAAAGAGCACAATATCTCTGCTGGATTCATAAGAGAGGTGCAAATTTATTTTTTATTTCCTTAAAATAAATTAGAATTGAAATGATGTCTAGTATATCTAATGCATAACAAATAGACTCATGAAACATATTTTTTTCTGTGCTTCCATGAGCATCAGTGAGAGATAAGAGAGATTAAATACCCCCAAGAGGCTTATTTCTGGAGTTTCATCCTAGTCATAGGCAGTGAAATAAACCTAACTTAGCCCCATGCATAACACCCAACAATCAAAAAGGGAGCATTTCCTCTTTTAAATGAGGTAACTCTGTTGATATGTGTAAAAATGTCAATGTATTAATTAATTGAATGGTTATAAATGTTGTAGGGTCCTGAAATAGTTCCTCTTTTTTTGTTTATATGAAATTATAGGCCCATAAGACCTCTAAATTGAAAGACTCCTCTCTCAAATGAGGGTTAGCACAGCCCACTAGGTGTTACAGGGTTGATGATAAAATGGCAAATATTTAAGTTAAATTGAATAGACACTGAACCAAAATAAGCAAAATATCACTTTATAAATATACAGTTTTGTTTTTTAAATGCTTGGTCCTATAGCTCTTCAAGTATCAAAAAAAATGTGATAGTGTCTGTCTATCTATCTATCTATCTATCTATCTATATATCTATCTATACATGCATTGTACTTGCATACATATGCATATATATGTGTGTGTCTATATATAGCCTTTCTATGTATTCATTCTGCTTAATTGACACTCAAAAACAAGTTCAAGATCTTTTATTTCTATTTCATACATATATTGTTTTATTGCACATTTACAACAGTTTTTTCCACAGCTTATATGCAACATTATTTTCCAATACGGGGCTAGGTGACAAGTGGAGCATAATCAATAGAGCATTTTAACACAGGCAAAACATTTTTAGCACGCCCTTTACTTTGAATAGACAGTGTGGGGAGCTCTATCAGTGCGCTCATGTTAAGGGGGCGATTTATCAAGCTGAGGCAGACAGGGGCGCACATATGTGCCCCTGTCTGCCACAGCTCGCCTCTGGTGGGCTGAATTCTCCTGGCGGAACTCAGAATTGCACACAAGCGCTATTTTGCACTCGAGTGCAATCCCGCCCGCGCACAGCCTATCACGCATGGGCAGGAGCTGTCAATCTCCCCGGTAGGACTAGACTAAAGTGGCAAAAGTTTAGCAAAGCAGTGGTCTGATGACCACTGCTGGTTAAATATGGCGTGCAGGTGCTCTTGTGAGAACCTGCAGCCATAGGGGCTCAAAGTTTGGCGAAAGCCTTT
Source organism: Bombina bombina (assembly GCF_027579735.1). NCBI lineage: Eukaryota > Metazoa > Chordata > Amphibia > Anura > Bombinatoridae > Bombina > Bombina bombina. Next base: position 163,048,880 of record NC_069509.1, read on the forward strand.
AATAAATCGACCCCTAAGTGGTGTGTTAAGCTTACATTATTATAGTATAGCACATGAATAACTTTACTACTAGTGCATTGTCTTATCGCTCAAGCAAGATCCTACATTTTTAATGCGGACATCACATAGAGGTCTATAATTTGAGGGATTTAGCGCAACCCACACTATCTGAAATGCAGATGTTAGAGCAGGTTAGACTATTGCTCAACCAATAAAGTATAAGGTGGGTGTTGGTTGATATTTGGTACAGAGGTTGGCTTTGTGACATTGACCAATTCAATTGATTTCTCTGAACTTAATGTCCGGTGGATTAAATATTCACTATTGATACCTCAACTAGATCATTTGAAAGAGAAGTATCTTATCTTCCACGTTGGGGGTCTCATGGGTATATGAATTTAAATGTCACAAAACAGACATAGATTCTGTGCCCACTATTGCGCTAAACCTGGCACATAATTAGTTTCATTTGCAAGTGGAGGTTCTCTTCCTTTGAATAAGAGCTCTCATGGGTGTATGGATTTATTATTGGTTATAAAAGAGGCACAGGTTTAGACTTTACCTCATTTATTATCGTAACACTGATGTCTAAAGGGTAAGAAAACTGCTATTTTTATATTGACCACATGATGACCTGAGGGTTAAGTGAGCAATCGATATAGAAGCTTCTCCTCTTTCCAATAAGTGGTTCATGCCCCTCTTTGTTGCACAGAGGGCTCAGTTACTTTCCCCAGGACAAGACACTAGCCATATGAACTAGACAAGGGGCATTTGCACTCTCGCTGCCCCAGGGTCATTTGTGTATAAGACCATAATCCTAATTAGGACATTTAAATTATAATATTTTTTAACTATTTTTCTACTGAGATTTTAATGTTATCCAAATGTTATCTCTCTCCGCTATACATTGCTGTGTGACCAAATGAACCAGTAATACCTTTCGCTCTCTGAAGCACAACATAAAATTAAAGGGACAGTATACTGTAAAATAGTTTTTCCCTTAATGTGTTTACAATTGCTTTTTTTACCAACTGCAGAGTAAAAAATGTATGAAAATTAGCTTTTTAAGGTTTATTTCTGTATATTAAAGCTCTGATTTTGTGTTTTGAAGCCACAGCCTAATAAAATAGGTTGAGCTTGTAGGTATAATCAGATCTCATTACTGTATCACATTGTGCACATATACCTGCTTCTTTATCTTATATCTGTCCTTAAAACAATCACCAATACTTTGAGAGAACAATGGAAAATCAACATTTTATTACCTTATCTCTGCTTTATCACACTGCGAGTGTAATTTCTTCTGCTGGCTGTGTTTACAAAGCTTATCTATAGCTGGTACGCGCGGCCACAAACTTTCAGAATAGGTGGGGTTACCACATGCTAAATTAACAATTTCAAATGCCAATATAAGGGTAAAGGAGCTACTTGTAAACAATTTAATACACTCCAGCAGGTAAAGTGGATCATTGGGAACAAATTAAAGGGGAGAAATTTTTTGAGTAAACTGTCCCTTTAACTGATTTACAGTATAAAAGAGTAAAACAGATCATCTCCCTTGGCAATCCCTTGGGAACATACACAATTCCAGCATCTCGTAGGACTTATATTTCAGTTTGATGGTTGCAATAATAAACACGTGTATGTTTAAATCATTTTTGAAGTATAATACTTGCTGCTGCTGCTGTACACAAATATAAAATGTCTCTGGAATACTGAAACCAAAATGTTTTGCTGCCATAAATACTTCTAACTTACTCAAAATGAGTTTCCTCTCCCAGAACTACCAGTAGTGTTTATACAAGACCATTGCATCCCAATGTATTTTACACCCATAAATGAGGATTTCTCAAAGATACTACCACTGGGCAAATATGCCACTTATATAGAGATATGACTAATTACTGCTAATTGTGGAGGAATATTCACATTACTGCATATTACACTATACTCTGATCAATTATGTAGCAATAATATTTACATTCCAAGTTAACAAGACTTAATCAACTGTTGATATTTAATAAATTGATTAGATACTAGGGATGTGCATCTGTGCAAATCTAGATTTTAGTGTGTTGCACTTCACAAGAAATCCAGCTCTCAAACGAGCTGAAGGGCATAATCGGCCGCCTTCCGCATTCAAATCCTCAAGAAAGGATCTAATCGCACAGACCTTTTAGATGCTCCTTTCAGTTTATTGCTCCACCTCCTGTTGACACAACAGTTTATAGACAACATTTGGAATGTTGTAGGATAAGTAGAGAAAGAAAGAGATATGTTTTGTTGTATAAATAGAAGGTATTTCTTCCAAGGCACATATTTTCTTTAATAGTAGAACACCAAAATTGAAAGGAGTATCTAACTATTTGATTATTAAACATTAAGTATCAACAGTTGTTAAATCTTGTTAACTTGGAATGTAAGTATTATGACTATGATGGTTTAGAATATAGCAACATATGTAAATATTCCTCCCTTAAGTAGCAGCCTGCCCACTGGGTAAATGTAAAAGCTCTATATAAGTGATGTATTTACCCAGCGGTAGTATGTTTGAGAAAGTGCAACTGTTTGTAGGTGCTAAGAGCTGTAATGGTCATTCTTGTCTCTACACAAATTGCAATAAAAGTTGAGTGTTATGAATCTGAGCCTTACAGTGATTAATCAAGATACATTAAGCATATACTGCCTGTAGTTCCAGAGAAAGGGGCTCATCTTCAGCTGGTTAAAAGGACTGGATCATGGGTGTTTGGTGGTAGTGCTAGAGAAGTGATAGATCAAGCAGGTATTATGGATTACAGAGATTGCTGTTTATATCATGTAGACCTGCATTGTCTTGGTGACTAAATGACGTCTGTCATTAGTATTTGTGTTGTGCTTGCTGTAAATACAGTCAACAGTTGCAAGCTTGGATATGTCAGTGTTCTCTTACTCCAGGTCAATGCGAATCAACTCCAAATGAGTCATCTATAAGGCTAAATCTCAAAATAAACTATATAGCTGGATCTGTCTTGGAGCTAGTTCAATGTAGGAAATCCTATGCCTCTAACTCAGAACATATTTAAAAAATTACATTCCAATAATTTATGGGAAGGATCTTGTAATATCGTAAGCCAGAGTGGATAAATATTTAGCTATTTGGGCTCCTTGGACACTGGAAATTGGTTAATTCTGCTACTATAACATAATTGTAGATCAAAGCACCAATGAGGAACCATTATCATTATTATTATTATTATTATTATTATTTATAATACATTTTGCACTTTTTTCAACTTTTTTTCTGTTTCTTTTTACACTCAATTCCTTTAGAAATTTTTCTGTATTCGTTTTACTTTCTTTTTTCGTTGTTTACCATTTTGCACATGTCCAAACCTGTTGATATTTTATCCATTATTTAGATAGTTGCCATATGCTCTTCCTTTTTGTTAAGAGCAATAAAGCAACTACGGTATAAACCATATGCTAATGGAATTATGCTATTTATATAGTCTTTTTGCCTTGTCATAGTTTTATACACGTTCAACAAAACTTTTGTATTATTATAGGATTATGATTATGTATTTTATTTGAATTTTATTTGTGATGAGGGTATTTTATTATTATTATTATTATTATTATTATTATTATTATTATTATAATATACATTTTGGATAAACTCAATAAATAGAAACATTTTAAAACTTGTACTAAACAGAAATTCCTGGATAGACAAAACAATATTCCTAGAACATGGTAAAAATATAATATGCTGCAAACTATTTAATACTAAAGATTGGAGCATATAATTAGTCTCTTAACAAACATGCAATAGAGCACCGTGTAGACAATTACTAAAATGTAAAACTGTAATTAATATGCTAACATACATTTGTGTTTTAGACATCCAGAGTCAGAATGTTATATGCTCTGATAAAGTTCTTTGAGTAAAATTTTGTGATATTAATTTAGATTTTGTTTTTCAGTTCTGTCCTTGTATTGTAGGTCTAGATACAGGGGTCAAGTCCAGTGGGAACGCATGGGAACTGAGCTGGAACAGTCTGATTAGAGGGATAGTGAGATCCTCTAGTAATGGACAGTAACACTTCCTACAATACTCTAAATGCAAGCCTGTCAGTGGTCCTGCTGTGTGATCACCCCGCACTGTGTGGAACACATGGTGCTTACATTTCTGTATGGTCTGCTCTGGGGTTATTTAGCTCCCCTTAGCAGAAATAGGACTATTGCACCTTAAGTGGGTGAGAGTCTGTGACAGAGGAGGACTCTCAGGCTCAAAGGCAACCATTCAACCCTTTATTTGATATAATTTCATTAACTAAATGGTATAGATTATATTCATATAAATACAGTGTGTGTGTATAAACCAATTTTAATTGTGAGGGGGGTGGAAGTCTTGGTGAGCTCCCCCATTTTTTTTAGGATTTGACCCCTGTCTAGGTAGCCATGTACAATATACTGTGTTCTTTTTGGCACATACAAATAGCTCCATTCATTTAGATGCAAGACCAGATTGTAACATAAAATATTATGGCATTTACATGCACAGAAAGTGCTGATGACAAACAATACGTAGGTCACATATGTGGCAGGGAAGGTATCTTGCAAACAAACGGGAACCCTCGCTGGCAGTTATTGTCATTCCAGGAGCGCAAGGCTGGGGTAAAAAAACAGGAACAAAAGTCAATAAAAAAAATATATGTACAAATTCATGCAATCCTAAAATGAGGTTTTAACAAGTAACACCAAAATGCCAACTCAAATATAATATAACAATAGTCTTTACATTCCAAGTTAACAAGATTTAATCAACTGTTGATATTTAATCAAATGGTTAGTTTTGGTAACAAAATGACAAATTAATGCCTTGTATACTGCAATAACAAGTCCTTCAAATAAGGCAAATGTGTGTGTTTGTGTGTGGTTGGGGGGGGGGGAGTGGCCATTGAAAAACAATTGCAGCAAACAAGGAGTTAATGTACTCAGATATTTTTCACCCTCTACAGGCATGTTAATTTAATTTAAGACTACAGTAAAACATTCTGACAGCTTTCCCTGTGCACAATACAACAAAACAAGGACTCTGGCATTGTTTTTTCTCAGCAGATCTAGAGAGCTGTAAGACAAAGCTCACCTTGTCATGTAAAAAAAGCTTTTAATTACCATAATTATGACATGAAAATAGAAGTCTTGTACAAATTTATAGATGAATACAGCAAACAATAAGGACAAAATGAGAAGTAATTCATGTGGAAAGTAATACTGAGAATGGATTTTTCAGCAGATATATATTTCTGTGTATTCTCAGTGTCTCAGAAGATGCAGCTGGAATGTAAATAAGTAACCTTTAGCTGAAATATGGCAAAACAAAAATAGCTTACAGCCTCTGCTTGCCTTGGCAGAGATTCTACTAATGACACACTCATGCTACAACTGTAAACTTAAAAATAACTCAAACAAGATAACACATTCCTGTTGCCAGATAAAACAGGTGGATCTGGCAAAGGAAAAAACAAAAGAGAATATTCACTCTGTCAGTACCACACCAGCTGTTTGTTTTTGTTTTTTAAAGGATAATGGAGATGATTCCGTTCTTTCTGATCACATTTATCTGCTGTTTTAAGGCTCCCAGTAACACATTTAGTCATCAGATCAATCCCAATCCAAATGATAACACCATTTCCGTATAAAAAAGGATCCTATCAGATCCAAGCGGATATGGGAAACTTCACCTACAGGTAGGGTGGCCATATTGCCGCTTTTAAACAGGACACATGAAAAATACATATGGAACATTATTCAAAACATTTCTTTAAACAGCCCTGACATATGTATTTTTCATAAGTGTCCTGTTTTAAAGCGGCAATATGGTCACCCTACCTATAGGATGCATGAACAGTATTGGGTTTGGCGACCAAAAAATATAAAAATAAATATCGACCAAAAAATGGACACATTGGCCTCTAGTTATCAACGTGTCTACTTACCTGACATCGCCGGCCCCAATACGCCCGCCTAAGCTCGCCAACCATCACCGCCGCGGACCTGAATAATCTCGCCAAAGTTATCAATAAAGCTGTCAAAAAGCCGTGCACCAAGTACGGGGCGATAAGCAGCGGACTGTGATAGTTATCACTCATCTGATCTCGCTGCTCTTCGGCTTTTTCCCAGCTTTATTGCTAGCCTGTCACTAAGCACCCACACTAAACTACACTGTTCTACCCCCTATACCGGCGACCCCGGAGACCCCGCAACAAAATAAAGTTATTAACCTCTAAACTGCCGCTCCTAAACCCCGCCGCAACTATAATAAATGTATTAACCCCTAAACTGCCGCTCCCTGAGCCCACCACCACCTACATTATACCTAGTAACCCCTATCCTGCCCCCCCTATACCGCCGCCACCTATAATAAATTTATTAACCCCTCTCCTGCCAATCCCGGACCCCGCCGCAACTAAATAAATTGTTTAACCCCTAAACCGCCGCTCCCGGACCCCGCCGCCACCTATATTAAACTTATTAACCCCTAATCTGCCCCCCCTACACCGTCGCCACCTATAATAAATTTATTAACCCCTATCCTGCCCCCCCATACCGCCGCAACCTATAATACATTTATTAAGCCCTTTCCTGCCCCCCCCCTACACCGCCACCACTATAATAAAATTATTAACCCCTAAACCAAAGTCTAACCCTAACACCCTAAATAATAATTATATTGTAGCTATTTTAGGATTTATTTTTATTTTACAGGCAACTTTCAATTTATTTTAACTAGGTACAATAGCTATTAAATAGTTATTAACTATTTAATAGATACCTAGTTAAAATAAAGAGAAATTTACCTGTAAAATAAAAACTAACCTAAGTTACAATTAAACCTAACACTACACTATCATTAAATAAATTAGCTACAAATAACTATTATTATTATTATTATTATCATCATCAGGTATTTGTAGAGCGCCAACAGATTCCGCAGCGCTGTAAACATAGTCGGTGTACAGGATAGCTTTTGTAGGGGTCAAGTGGGTAGATCGGAACAGCCAATAGAAAGCAAGCTCAATCTGATTGGATCAGCCAATCGGATTGAACTTCAATCTGATTGGCTGATTAAATCAGCCAATCAGATCTTTCCTACCTTAATTCCGATTGGCTGATAGAATCCTATCAGCAGATCATAATTTGAGGGATGTCATCTTGGATGACGTCACTTAAAGGAACCGTCATTCGTCGTTAGTCTGTAGGTAGAAGATGATGACTCCGCGTCGGCTCGTCTGAAGATGGCTCCGCATGGATGAAGATTGAAGACGCTGCCTGGATGATGACTTCAATCAGATGGAAGACTTCTTCAGCGCCCCTTGGATGATGACTTCAATCGGATGGAAGACTTCTCCAGCGCCCCTTGGATGATGAATTCGGCCGCTGTGGATGTCCTCTTCTGTTCCATCGGTGGTCGGCTGGCTGAAGACGGCTAAAGGTAGGATGATCTTCAGGGGGGTAGTGCTAGGTTTATTTAAGGGGGGTTTGGTTTAGAGTAGGGGTGTGTGGGTGGTGGGTTTTAATGTTGGGGGGGCTGTATTTTTATTTTACAGGCAAAAGAGCTGTTTTTTTGGGGGCATGCCCCGCAAAAAGGCCCTTTTAAGGCCTGGTAAGGTAATAGAGCTGTTAACTTTTTAATGTAGAATAGGGTAGGGCATTTTTTTTATTTTGGGGGGCTTTGTTATTTTATTAGGGGGCTTAGATTAGGTATAAGTAGCTTAAAATTATTGTAATATTTTGGAAATGTTTGTAAATTTTTATTTCTCTTGTTAAGTGTATCCAGTCCACGGATCATCCATTACTTATGGGATATTAACTCCTCCCCAACAGGAAGTGCAAGAGGATTCACCCAGCAGAGCTGCTATATAGCTCCTCCCCTAACTGCCATTACCAGTCATTCTCTTGCACCCAACGAATAGATAGGATGTGTGAGAGGACTGTGGTGATTATACTTAGTTTCATACCTTCAATCAAAAGTTTGTTATTTTATAATAGCACCGGAGTGTGTTATTCCTTCTCTGGTAGAATTTGAAGAAGAATCTACCTGAGTTTTTCTATGATTTTAGCCGGAGTAGTTAAGATCATATTGCTGTTTCTCGGCCATCTGAGGAGAGGTAAACTTCAGATCAGGGGACAGCGGGCAGATTAATCTGCAAAGAGGTATGTAGCAGCTTATTATTTTCTGACAATGGAATTGATGAGAAAATTCTGCCATACCGATATAATGTAAACTCAGCCTTAAATGCAGTAGCAGCAACTGGTATCAGGCTGTCATGTATGTATATTTTACACTTCAGTATTCTGGGGAATGGCACTTCACTGGAATTATACTGTATGCATAAAAATTTAGCCTAATTTGCAGGGACTAGCAACAGGCTTTTTAATAACACTCAATTTATTAATGTTAAACGTTTTTTGCTGGCATGTAAAATCATTTAATTTTCTGAGGTACTGGGTGAAAAAATGTTTTGGGCACTATTTTTTTCCACTTGGCAGTCGTTTTATTTAATTTATGACAGTTTACTGATCTCTCTCACTGTTATGTGTGAGGGGGAGGGGCCTTTTTTGGCGCTTTTGCTACGCATCAAAAAATTCAGTCAGAAGTTTATTGTCTTCCCTGCATGATCCGGTTCATCTCTACAGAACTCAGGGGTCTTCAAAACTTGTTTTGAGGGAGGTAATCACTCACAGCAGAGCTGTGAGATTGTAGTTGACTGTGATAAAAAAACGTTTATTTCTGTATTTTTTTTTTTTTTTTTTTTTTCTGCTATCAGGGTTAGTTATCCTTTGCTAATGGGAGCAATCCTTTGCTAAAATTGTGTTTTTTACAAAGATTTGATGCTATAACTTTTCAGTTTATTAATTTTCAACTGTCATAACTTTTTCTGTGCTTCTTATAGGCACAGTACGTTTTCATATTATAGTAAATTACTTGAAAAGTATTTCCAAGTTGCTAGTTTATTTGCTAGTGTGTTAAACATGTCTGATTCAGAGGAAGATATCTGTGCTATATGTGCTAAAGCCAAAGTGGAGCCCAATAGAAATTTATGTACTAACTGTATTGATGCTACTTTAAATAAAAGTCAATCTGTACAAATTGAACATATTTCACCAAACAACGAGGGGAGAGTTATGCCGACTAACTCGCCTCACGTGTCAGTACCTGCATCTCCCGCTCGGGAGGTGCGTGATATTGTAGCGCCGAGTACATCTGGGCGGCCATTACAAATCACATTACAGGATATGGCTACTGTTATGACTGAAGTTTTGGCTAAATTACCAGAACTAAGAGGTAAGCGTGATCACTCTGGGGTGAGAACAGAGTGCGCTGATAATATTAGGGCCATGTCAGACACTGCGTCACAATTTGCAGAACATGAGGACGGAGAGCTTCATTCTGCGGGTGACGGTTCTGATCCAAACAAACTGGATTCAGATATTTCAAATTTTTAATTTAAGCTGGAAAACCTCCGTGTATTACTAGGGGAGGTGTTAGCGGCTCTGAATGATTGTAACACAGTTGCAATACCAGAGAAAATGTGTTGGTTGGATAAATATTTTGCGGTACCGGCGAGTACTGACGTTTTTCCTATACCTAAGAGACTTACTGAAATTGTTACTAAGGAGTGGGATAGACCCGGTGTGCCGTTCTCACCCCCTCCGATATTTAGAAAGATGTTTCCAATAGACGCCACCACACTGGACTTATGGCAAACGGTCCCTAAGGTGGAGGGAGCAGTTTCTACTTTAGCTAAGCGTACCACTATCCCGGTGGAGGATAGCTGTGCCTTTTCAGATCCAATGGATAAAAAGTTAGAGGGTTACCTTAAGAAAATGTTTGTTCAACAAGGTTTTATATTGCAACCTCTTGCATGCATTGCGCCTGTCACGGCTGCAGCAGCATTTTGGTTTGAGTCTCTGGAAGAGACACTTGAATCAGCTCCATTAGATGAGATTACACACAAGCTTAAAGCCCTTAAGTTAGCTAACTCATTTATTTCAGATGCCGTAGTACATTTAACTAAACTTACGGCTAAGAATTCCGGATTCGCCATTCAGGCACGCAGAGCACTGTGGCTAAAATCCTGGTCAGCTGACGTTACTTCTAAATCTAAATTGCTTAATATACCTTTCAAAGGGCAGACCTTATTCGGGCCCGGGTTGAAAGAAATTATTGCTGACATTACAGGAGGTAAAGGCCCTGCCCTGCCTCAAGACAGAGCCAAACCTAAGGCTAGACAGTCTAATTTTCGTTCCTTTCGTAATTTCAAAGCAGGAGCAGCATCAACTTCCTCTGCACCAAAACAGGAAGGAGCTGTTGCTCGCTACAGACAAGGCTGGAGACCTAACCAGTCCTGGAACAAGGGCAAGCAGGCCAGGAAACCTGCTGCTGCCCCTAAGACAGCATGAATCGAGGGCCCCCGATCCGGGAACGGATCTAGTGGGGGGCAGACTTTCTCTCTTCGCCCAGGCTTGGGCAAGAGATGGCCAGGATCCCTGGGCGTTAGAGATCATATCTCAGGGATACCTTCTAGACTTCAAATTCTCTCCCCCAAGAGGGAGATTTCATCTGTCAAGGTTGTCAACAAACCAAATAAAGAAAGAGGCGTTTCTACGCTGCGTACAAGATCTTTTATTAATGGGAGTGATCCATCCGGTTCCGCGGTCGGAACAAGGACAAGGGTTTTACTCAAATCTGTTTGTGGTTCCCAAAAAAGAGGGAACTTTCAGGCCAATCTTGGATTTAAAGATCCTAAACAAATTCCTAAGAGTTCCTTCGTTCAAAATGGAAACTATTCGGACAATTTTACCCATGATCCAAAAGGGTCAGTACATGACCACAGTGGATTTAAAGGATGCTTACCTTCACATACCGATTCACAAAGATCATTACCGGTATCTAAGGTTTGCCTTTCTAGACAGGCATTACCAGTTTGTAGCTCTTCCATTCGGATTGGCTACGGCTCCGAGAATCTTCACAAAGGTTCTGGGTGCTCTTCTGGCGGTACTAAGACCGCAAGGAATTGCGGTAGCTCCGTACCTAGACGACATTCTGATACAAGCTTCAAGCTTTCAAACTGCCAAGTCTCATACAGAGTTAGTACTGGCATTTCTAAGGTCGCATGGATGGAAGGTGAACGAAAAGAAGAGTTCTCTCTTTCCACTCACAAGAGTTCCCTTCTTGGGGACTCTTATAGATTCTGTAGAAATGAAGATTTACCTGACAGAAGACAGGTTAACAAAGCTTCAAAATGCATGCCGTGTTCTTCATTCCATTCAACACCCGTCAGTAGCTCAATGCATGGAGGTGATCGGCTTAATGGTAGCAGCAATGGACATAGTACCCTTTGCACGCCTACATCTCAGACCGCTGCAATTGTGCATGCTAAGTCAGTGGAATGGGGATTACTCAGACTTGTCCCCTACTCTGAATCTGGATCAAGAGACCAGAAATTCTCTTCTATGGTGGCTTTCTCGGCCACATCTGTCCAGGGGGATGCCATTCAGCAGGCCGGACTGGACAATTGTAACAACAGACGCCAGCCTACTAGGTTGGGGCGCTGTCTGGAATTCTCTGAAGGCTCAGGGACAATGGAATCAGGAGGAGAGTCTCCTACCAATAAACATTCTGGAATTGAGAGCAGTTCTCAATGCCCTTCTGGCTTGGCCCCAGTTAACAACTCGGGGGTTCATCAGGTTTCAGTCGGACAACATCACGACTGTAGCTTACATCAACCATCAGGGAGGGACAAGAAGCTCCCTAGCAATGATGGAAGTATCAAAGATAATTCGCTGGGCAGAGTCTCACTCTTGCCACCTGTCAGCAATCCACATCCCGGGAGTGGAGAACTGGGAGGCGGATTTCTTAAGTCGTCAGACTTTTCATCCGGGGGAGTGGGAACTTCATCCGGAGGTCTTTGCCCAAATACTTTGACGTTGGGGCAAACCAGAGATAGATCTCATGGCGTCTCGACAGAACGCCAAGCTTCCTCGTTACGGGTCCAGATCCAGGGATCCGGGAGCGGTTCTGATAGATGCTTTGACAGCACCTTGGACCTTCGGGATGGCTTATGTGTTTCCACCCTTCCCGATGCTTCCTCGATTGATTGCCAGAATCAAACAGGAGAGAGCATCAGTGATTCTAATAGCGCCTGCATGGCCACGCAGGACTTGGTATGCAGATCTAGTGGACATGTCATCCTGTCCACCTTGGTCGCTACCTCTGAAACAGGACCTTCTGATCCAGGGTCCCTTCAAACATCAAAATCTAATTTCTCTGAAGCTGACTGCTTGGAAATTGAACGCTTGATTTTATCAAAACGTGGTTTTTCTGAGTCAGTTATTGATACCTTAATACAGGCTAGGAAGCCTGTTACCAGAAAGATTTACCATAAGATATGGCGCAAATACTTATATTGGTGCGAATCCAAGAGTTACTCATGGAGTAAGGTTAGGATTCCGAGGATATTGTCTTTTCTACAAGAAGGTTTAGAAAAGGGTTTATCCGCTAGTTCCTTAAAGGGACAGATTTCAGCTCTGTCCATTCTTTTACACAAACGTCTGTCAGAAGTTCCGGACGTTCAAGCTTTTTGTCAGGCTTTAGCTAGGATCAAGCCTGTGTTTAAAACTGTTGCTCCACCATGGAGTTTGAACTTAGTTCTTAATGTTTTACAGGGGGTTCCGTTTGAACCCCTTCATTCCATTGATATCAAGCTGTTATCTTGGAAAGTTCTGTTTTTAATGGCGATTTCCTCGGCTCGAAGAGTCTCTGAGTTATCTGCCTTACATTGTGATTCTCCTTATCTGATTTTTCATTCAGACAAGGTAGTTCTGCGTACTAAACCTGGGTTCCTACCTAAGGTGGTCACTAACAGGAATATCAATCAAGAGATTGTGGTTCCATCTTTGTGTCCTAATCCTTCTTCGAAAAAGGAACGTCTGCTACACAATCTAGATGTAGTCCGTGCCCTGAAATTTTATCTACAGGCAACTAAGGATTTTCGACAAACGTCTTCCCTGTTTGTCGTTTATTCTGGTCAGAGGAGAGGTCAAAAAGCTTCGGCTACCTCTCTCTCCTTTTGGCTTCGTAGCATAATACGGTTAGCCTATGAGACTGCTGGACAGCAGCCTCCTGAAAGAATTACAGCACATTCTACTAGAGCTGTGGCTTCCACTTGGGCCTTTAAGAATGAGGCTTCTGTTGAACAGATTTGCAAGGCTGCAACTTGGTCTTCTCTTCATACTTTTTCCAAATTTTACAAATTTGACACTTTTGCTTCTTCGGAGGCTGTTTTTGGGAGAAAGGTTCTTCAGGCAGTGGTTCCTTCTGTATAAAGAGCCTGCCTGTCCCTCCCGTCATCCGTGTACTTTAGCTTTGGTATTGGTATCCCATAAGTAATGGATGATCCGTGGACTGGATACACTTAACAAGAGAAAACATAATTTATGCTTACCTGATAAATTTATTTCTCTTGTAGTGTATCCAGTCCACGGCCCGCCCTGTCACTTTAAGGCAGGTAATTTTTCCATTAAACTACAGTCACCACTGCACCCTATGGTTTTCCTTTCTCTGCATGTTTTCGGTCGAATGACTGGTAATGGCAGTTAGGGGAGGAGCTATATAGCAGCTCTGCTGGGTGAATCCTCTTGCACTTCCTGTTGGGGAGGAGTTAATATCCCATAAGTAATGGATGATCCGTGGACTGGATACACTACAAGAGAAATACATTTATCAGGTAAGCATAAATTATGTTTTTTTAATTTTTTGTACTTTAGTTAGTTTATTTAATTGTATTTAATTGTAGTTATTTGTAGCTAATTTATTTAATTAATTTAATGATAGTGTAGTGTTAGGTTTAATTGTAACTTAGGTTAGGATTTATTTTACAGGTAATTTTGTATTTCTTTTAGCTAGGTAGTTATTAAATAGTTAATAACTATTTAATAACTATTCTAACTAGCTAAAATAAATACAAAGTTACCTGTAAAATAAATATAAATCCTAAAATAGCTACAATGTAATTATTAATTACATTGTAGCTATCTTAGGGTTTATTTTACAGGTAAGTATTTAGTTTTAAATAGGAATAATTTGTTTAATTATAGTGTAGTGATAGGTGTAATTGTAACTTAGGTTAGTTTTTATTTTACAGGTAAATTTATCTTTATTTTAACTAGGTAGCTATTAAATAGTTATTAACTATTTAATAGCTATTGTACCTAGTTAAAATAAATTGAAAGTTGCCTGTAAAATAAAAATAAATCCTAAGATAGCTACAATATAATTATTATTTATATTGTAGCTATATTAGGGTTTATTTTAAAGGTAAGTATTTAGTTTTAAATAGGATTAATTTAGTTAATAAGAGTTATAATATTTAGATGTATTTAATTAATATTTAAGTTAGGGGGGTGTTAGGGTTAGACTTAGGTTTAGGGGTTAATAATTTTATTATAGTGGTGGCGGTGTAGGGGGGGCAGGAAAGGGCTTAATAAATGTATTATAGGTGGCGGTGGTGTAGGGGGGGGCAGGATAGGGGTTAATAAATTTATTATAGTGGCGGCGGTGTAGGGGGGGCAGGATAGGGGTTAATAGGTATTATGTAGGTGGCGGCGGGGTCCGGGAGCGGCGGTTTAGGGGTTAACATATTTATTATAGTGGCGGCGGGGTCCGGGAGCGGCGGTTTAGGGGTTAATCAGTTTATTAGAGTGGCGGTGGGTTCCGGGAGCGGCGGTTTAGGGGGTAATACATTTATTTAGTTGCTGCGGTGTAGGGGGGGCAGATTAGGGTTGTTTAGACTCGGGGTAGATGTTAGGGTGTTAGGTGTAGACAGCTCCCATAGGAATCAATGGGATGTCGGGCAGCAGCGAACATGAACTTTCGCTATGGTCAGACTCCCATTGATTCCTATGGGATCCACCACCTCCAGGGCGGCGGATTGAAAACCAGGTACGCTGGGCCGGAAAAGTGCCGAGCGTACCTGCTAGTTTTTTGATAACTAGCAAAAGTAGTCAGATTGTGCCGAACTTGTGTGCGGAACATCTGTAGTGACGTAAGCATCGATCTGTGTCAGACTGAGTCCGGCGGATCGAAGCTTACGTCACTAAATTCTACTTTTGCCGGTGTGTAGGGCTTGATAACTAAGGCGAATCAGCCTCGCCACAAATACGCTGCGGAATTCCTGCATATTTGAGGTTGACGTCTTGATAACTAGAGGCCATTGAGTTAATAAAATAGTAATCGCCCACAGATTAAATGATAACAGTTATGGTCCAAAGATTTGCTCATATCCGACCAGAAAAACAAGATGGAGCAGCCCATGTCAGCAATAGCGACGGGCTTATTGGATGACAATAGAGTCACTCCAGTTAAGCAATGTTATTGAATACATCATCATCAATATATAAATGAAACAATGTGAATAAAACATATCTAGAATATATCACCACTTCACCAGTTGTGAAATCAATATAGATATCACTACCAATGTATACCTATCAGTAAATGACATTAAAAAGTTGGTCATGTTGTCAATATTTCTGATTTGCTGTAGAGGTGATAAGGATGTGATGTAAGCCAAAAGAAGTAAATCAGCAATTTTAGATTTGTGCAGTTGTTTGTTTGTTGTAACGATTCCAGTGTTTGCTCATCAATAACCTTTATCGTATGTTAAGGGTGTCGTTTTGGGGAAATAGAGATTGAATATCCTGGGAGTTATAAAGTGTGTCTGTGTTTGACTTGCGAAGAGTGGGATCGCTTTGATACAAAAAACAAACAAAAAACAGACAATATTTTTTTTTAGATTTTGAAAAAGAATGTGCCTAAACATTAGATCTTCTACAAGTCAGTGGGTTGACAGAACTGCCAAATATGAGCTGGGTTTTGTTCCTATAAACTAAATAATTATTTAAAATGTGTCCATAGGTTACTCATATGGTCATTGGTACCAGCTTGTTTAGGGCAAAGACAAGTGTACTGTAATAGGATGAAGTTGCAAGATATCAGGTAGAACTGGAGAAAAGGCTCAAGAAAAGACCACGTCTGTATGCGTAGCATTTCTAAAGATTAAAGAGTGCAGGAAGCATTGGCTTTAAGTAAAAGCAAAATATGTAGAGTTATAAAGAAGGTTATGATCATAGAGTGGCTGTTGAGTGCTAGTGAAGTTTGATGTAGAACAGGTTTAAGAGACTTAAATATCAAACTGTGTTGGAGAGGCACCTGGCTTATTAGCAGTGATGTTAGGAGGACAGTCTAGTCAAAATAATACTTTCATGATTCAGATAGGGCATGCCATTTTAAACAACTTTCCAATTTACTTTTATCATCAAATTTGCGTTGTTCTCTTGGTATTCTTTGTTGAAAGCTAAACCTAGGTAGACTCATATGCTACTTTCTAAGCCTTTGAAGGCTGCCTCTTATCTTAGTGCATTTTGACAGGTTTTCACAGCTAGACAGTGCTAGTTCATGTGTGTCATATAGATAACTTTGTGCTCACTCCCACATGAGTCAACACTGATTGGCTAAAATGGAAGTCTGTCAAAAAAACTGAAATAAGGGGGCAGTTTGCAGAGGCTTAGATACAAGGTAATCACAGGGGGAAAAAGTATATTAATATAACAGTGTTGGTTATGCAGAACTGTGGAATGGGTAATAAAGGGATTGTATCTTTTAAAACAATAAACATTCTGGAGTAGTCAGTCCCTTTAAAGCCTCTAAGAATGATATCTAGTTTATCAACTTAGACTGCTGCCCTCTAGTGTCCATAAATATATAAAATTGTTAAAAGCATTGTTACAAACACGGCTGCCATTTAGTGCTTAGTACACCTGAGTTCTTCTGAGCCTATCTAGATACACTCTTCAACAAAAAATACCAAGATAATTTGATAACAGAAATAAATAATTAAAGGGACACTGAACCCAATTTTTTTCTTTTGTGATTCAGATAGAGCATGACATTTTAAGCAACGTTCTAATTTACTCCTATTATCAAATTTTCTTTATTCTCTTGGTATCTTTATTTGAAATGCAAGAATGTAAGTTTAGATGCCGGCCCATTTTTGGTGAACAACCTGGGTTGTCCTTGCTGATTGGTGGATAAATTCATCCACCAATAAAAAAGTGCTGTCCAGAGTACTGAACCAAGAAAAAAGCTTTGATGCCTTCTTTTTCAAATAAAGATGGCAAAAGAACTAAGATAAAATGATAATAGGAGTAAATTAGAAAGTTGTTTAAAATTGCATGTTCTATCTGAATCACGAAATAAAAAATGTGGGTTCAGTGTCCCTTTAAAGTTTATTTTTGACTTTGATGTCCCTCTAAATACAACCCCTGTACTTTTTGGATATTTTGGGACCCCGAGACCTTACCCCTGGTATATTGAGATGAAAAAAAATAAAACAAAAAAACCTTCTGTGGCATCAGTTAAATCCCATTAAATTTCTTCTTCAGTTGTTGTTTGTTTTTCTAGTGAAATTATTTTTAAAACATATTTACTATTTTAAAGTGCTGAGCAACGCCTGGAAGTCCACTTTGGCAGCCAATGGGTTAAACCATTACAGAAAATAGGGGACCTATATTTTTAATATTTCAAAATACCAATTAATGTATTAGAAACTAAAATGATGGCAGGTAAAACGGTGAGCATTGTGCTTGGTGCATAAATTCTCATATTACTCAGGCAGAATCAGTTAAATAACTGCATACGAGCAGTCTGCTTCCCCAATGGTTCTTATGACATTCAGCTATTGTATCTATGGAAGAAATCTGCAAGCGGTTTAGAAGATTAGTGCGGTGATTAACATTTTCAGCAGTAAATTCCCAAACCACAAACACATGTTCTCAAACCTTTGGTCCTAACAGCACTGTATATAGTTACTTTATATGTCTTAAAGGCATAGTAAAAACTTTATTTGATTACAATTAAATCAAAGCAGATTTTTAAAGGGACATGAAACCCTTTCTTTCATGACTCAGATAGTGCAATTTCAAACAACTTTCTAACTTACTTTTAGTATCACATATTCTTTGTTCTCTTGGTATCTTTTGTTGAAAAGTAGGTATGTATGGTGAGGCGCACACACATATCTAGAGCACTATGTGGCAGCAGTTTTGCAAGAATGTTATCCAATTGCAAGAGCACCAGATGGCGCACTATTTTCTGCCATGTATTGCACCATACGCCTACCTAGGTATCTCTTCAACTAAGAATATCATGGGAACAAATCAAGTTTGATAATAGAAGTAAATTGGATTTTTTTTTAATTTTATGTCTGATTCATAAATAAATTATAAATCTCCAATAAAAAATATTGCTATGTATAGCAAAAAACTTCAGCATAAATTAAATACATATGGCTAGATCACGAGTTTTGTCGGTAATGGTGTGCGGTGCTAACGAGCCTTTTTTTTTCTTACCGCTCCCTTAAGACAACGCTGGTATTACGAGTTTTCTGCAAGCCGGCGTTAGCCTCAGAAAAGTGAGTGTTGAGCAAAATTTAGCTCCACATGTCACCTCAATACCAGCGTTGCTTAAGTCAGCGGTAAGCTGGCTAAACGTGCTTGTGCATTTCCCCATAGGAAACAATGGGGCTGAGCCGGCTGAAAAAAAACCTAACACCTGCAAAAAAGCAGCGTTCAGCTCCTAACGCAGCCCCATTGTTTCCTATGGGGAAAGAAAATTTACGTCTGCACCCAATATCCTAACATGAACCCCGAGTCTAAACACCCCTAATCTTACACTTATTAACCCCTAATCTGCCGCCCCCGCTATCTCTGACACCTACACTATAATATTAACCCCTAATCTGCCACTCTGGACACCGCCGCCACATACATTATACTTATGAATACCTAAACTGCTGCCCCCAACATCGTCGAACCCTACATTATATTTATTAACCCCTACTCTGCCCCCCCAACGTCGCCGCAACCTAACTACATTTATTAACCCCTAATCTGCCGCTGCCAACATCACCGCTACTATAATAAATTTATTAACTCCTAAACCTAAGTCTAACCCTAAGTCTAACCCCCCTAACTTAAATATAATTTAAATTAAACTAAATAAATTTACTACTATTAAATAAATTAATCCTATTTAAAACTAAATACTTACCGATAAAATAAACCCTAAACTAGCTACAATATAACTAATAGTTACATTGTATCTATCTTAGGTTTTATTTTTATTTTACAGGCAAGTTTGTATTTATTTTAACTAGGTAGAATAGGTATTAAATAGTTATTAACTATTTAATAACTACCTAGCTAAAATAAGTACAAAATTACTTGTAAAATAAACCCTAACCTAAGTTACAATAACACCTAACACTACACTATAATTAAACTAATTACCTAAACTACCTACAATTAATTACAATTACATTAAATAAACTAAATTACGAAAAAACACACTAAATTACAGAAAATAAAAAAAGAATTACAAGAATTTTAAACTAATTACACCTAATCTAATCCCCCTAATAAAATAAAAAAGCCCCCCAAAATAATCAAATAGCCCTTAAAAGGGCCTTTTACGGGGCATTGCCTCAAAGTAATCAGCTCTTTTACCTGCAAAAAAAAAATACAATACACCCCCAACATTACAACCCACCACCCATACACCCCTACTCTAAAACCCACCCAATCCCCCTTAAAAAAAACCTAACACTAACCCCCTGAAGATCACCCTACATTGAGCCATCTTCACCCAGCCAGGCACAAGTGGTCCTCCATACAGCAGAAGTCTTCATCCGATCGGGGCAGAAGAGGTCCTCCAGACGGCTGAAGGCTTCATCCAGGCGGCATCTTCTGTCTTCATCCTTCCGGAGCGGAGCGGGTCCATCTTCAATCCAGCCGACGCGGAGCATCCTCTTCAAACGAAGTCCTAATGAAGAATGAAGTTTCCTTTAAATTACGTCATCCAAGAGGGCGTCCCTTGAATTCTGATTGGCTGATAGAATCCTATCAGCCAAACAGAATTAAGGTAGGAAAAATCCTATTGACTGATGTAATCAGCCAATCGGATTGAAGTTCAATCTGATTGGCTGATCCAATCAGCCAATAGGATTGACCTCGCATTCTATTGGCTGATTGGATTCTTCCCACCCTAATTCCGATTGGCTGATAGGATTCTATCAGCCAATCGGAATTCAAGGGGCGCCATCTTGGATGACGTCATTTAAAGGAACCTTCATTCTTCGTTAGGAGTTCGTTTGAAGAGGATGCTCCGCATCGGCTGGATTGAACATGGACCCGCTCTGCTCCGGAAGGATGAAGATAGAAGATGCCGCCTTGATGAAGCCTTCTGCCATCTGGAGGACCTCTTCTGCCCCGATCGGATGATGACTTTTGCCGTATGGAGGACCACTTGTGTCCGGCTGGGTGAAGACGGCTCAAGGTAGGGTGATCTTCAGGGGGTTAGTGTTAGGTTTTTTTAAGGGGGGATTGGGTGGGTTTTAGAGTAGGGTTGTGTGAGTGGTTGGTTGTAATGTTGGGGGGTATTGTATTTTTTTTTTTTGCAGGTAAAAGAGCTGATTACTTTGGGGCAATGCCCCGCAAAAGGCCCTTTTAATGACTATTTGTAATTTAGTATAGGGTGGGGAATTATTATTTTGGGGGGCTTTTTATTTTATTAGGGGGATTAGATTAGGTGTAATTAGTTTAAAATTCTTGCAATTCTTATTTTATTTTCTGTAATTTAGTGTTTTTTTCATAACTTAGTTTATTTAATTAAATTGTAATTAGTTTAATTTAATTTAGGTCATTTATTTAATTATAGTGTAGTATTAGGTGTAATTGTAACTTAGGTTAGGATTTATTTTACAGGTACATTTTTATTTATTTTAGCTAGGTAGCTATTAAATAGTTAATAACTATTTAATAACTATTCAACCTAGTTAAAATAAATACAAAGTTGCCTGTAAAATAAAAATAAATCCTAAAATAGCTATAATGTAACTATTAGTTATATTGTAGCTATATTAGGGTTTATTTTATACTATAGGTAAGTATTTAGTTTTAAGAATGAATAATGTAGTTAATGATAGTAATTTTATTTATATTTATTTAAATTAGATTTAAGTTAGGGGGGGTTAGGGTTAGGGTTAGACTTAGGTTTAGAGGTTAATACATTTAATATTTTTTTTGTTTAGTCCGTAGGTTGTGGTCGCGTGCGATATTGATATACAGGTATATATATATATGTATTTAATAGACATATACGTGATATCCTGTACAGCTAACTTGATCAAACCTATTACTACAATCTTCAATCTTTTATTTCATACTTGCATTTTGGTGATTGTAAAGCACAGTTTTATCGTCCTTAGAAATAGAGGTTCATCATGTTCGGAAGTTAAAGAACCTCTAAATACAGTAGAATCACGCTTACAAGCTGGCACATTTTTGGTTCAGCACCCTGGAGGGGCCGGCTCGTAAGCTTACATTCCTGCTTTTTCAAACAAAGATGCCAAGAGAACAAAGAAAAAAATTATATAAAAGTAAATTAGAAAGTTGTTTGAAATCGCTGCTCTATTTGAATCATGAAAGAAAAAAATTGGGTTCAGTGTCCCTTTAAGCTCAATTGCAGCTTCATTGTTGTAAATATGTATAGGTTGAACTCAATGGAATTCTGTCTTTTTTCAACCTCATCTCCTATGTTACTATGTTACTATGTAACTATGTTACTAAGTTACTATGTTACTATGTTACTATGTAACTAAGTTACTATGTTACTATGTTACTATGTAACTAAGTTACTATGTTACTATGTTACTATGTAACTAAGTTACTATGTTACTATGTAACTAAGTTACTATGTTACTATATAACTAAGTTACTATGTTACTAAGTTACTATGTTACTAAGTTACTATGGCCTAGATTTAGAGTTTTGTCGGTAACGACCCGCGTAGCTAACGCTGGCTTTTTTCTGGCCGCACCTTTTAAATACCTCTGGTATTGAGAGTTCACAGAATGGCTGCATTAGGCTCCAAAAAGGGAGCGTACAGGCATATTTAACGCCACTGCAACTCTCGATACCAGAGTTGCTTACAGACGCGGCCAACTTCAAAAACGTGCTTGTGCACGATTCCCCCATAGAAAACAATGGGGCTGTTTGAGCTGAAAAAAAACCTAACACCTGCAAAAAAGCCGCGTTCAGCTCCTAACGCAGCCCCATTGTTTGCTATGGGGAAACACTTCCTACGTCTGCACCTAACACTCTAACATGTACCCCGAGTCTAAACACCCCTAACCTTACACTTATTAACCCCTAATCTGCCGCCCCCGCTATCGCTGACCCCTGCATATTATTATTAACCCCTAATCTGCCGCTCCGTAAACCGCCGCTACTTACATTATCCCTATGTACCCCTAATCTGCTGCCCTAACATCGCCGACCCCTATGTTATATTTATTAACCCCTAATCTGCCCCCCACAACGTCGCCTCCACCTGCCTACACTTATTAACCCCTAATCTGCTGAGCGGACCACACCGCTATTATAATAAAGTTATTAACCCCTAATCCGCCTCACTAACCCTATAATAAATAGTATTAACCCCTAATCTGCCCTCCCTAACATCGCCGACACCTAACTTCAAACATTAACCCCTAATCTGCCGACTGGAGCTCACCGCTATTCTAATAAATGTATTAACCCCTAAAGCTAAGTCTAACCCTAACACTAACACCCCCCTAAATTAAATATAATTTAAATCTAACGAAATTAATTAACTCTTATTAAATAAATTATTCCTATTCAAAGCTAAATACTTACCTGTAAAATAAACCATAATATAGCTACAATATAAATTATAATTATATTATAGCTATTTTAGGATTTATATTTATTTTACAGGTAACTTTGTATTTATTTTAACCATGTACAATAGCTATTAAATAGTTAAGAACTATTTAATAGCTAAAATAGTTAAAATAATTACAAAATTACCTGTAAAATAAATCCTAACCTAAGTTACAATTAAACCTAACACTACACTATCAATAAATTAATTAAATACAATACCTACAATTATCTACAATTAAACCTAGCACTACACTATCAATAAATTAATTAAATACAATATCTACAAATAAATACAATTAAATAAACTAACTAAAGTACAAAAAATAAAAAAATATTTACAAACATTAGAAAAATATTACAACAATTTTAAACTAATTACACCTACTCTAAGCCCCCTAATAAAATAACAAAGCCCCCCAAGATAAAAAAATGCCCTACCCTATTCTAAATTACAAAAGTTCAAAGCTCTTTTACCTTACCAGCCCTGAACAGGGCCCTTTGCGGGGCATGCCCCAAGAAATTCAGCTCTTTTGCCTGTAAAAAAACACATACAATACCCCCCCCCTCCAACATTACAACCCACCACCCACATACCCCTAATCTAACCCAAACCCCCCTTAAATAAACCTAACACTAAGCCCCTGAAGATCTTCCTACCTTATCTTCACCTCACCGGGTATCACCGATCCGTCCTGGCTCCAAAATCTTCATCCAAGCCCAAGCGGGGGCTAGACATCCATCATCCGACGGCTGAAGAAGTCCAGAAGAGGGTCCAAAGTCTTCATCCTATCCGGGAAGAAGAGTAGATCCGGACCGGCAACCATCTTCTTCCAAGCGGCATCTTCTATCTTCATCCGATGAGGACCGGCTCCATCGTGAAGACCTCCAGCGCGAACCCATCTTCTTCCGACGACGTCCAACTGAAGAATGACGGTTCCTTTAAGGGACGTCATCCAAGATGGCGTCCCTCGAATTCCGATTGGCTGATAGGATTCTATCAGCCAATCGGAATTAAGGTAGGAAAATTCTGATTGGCTGATGAAATCAGCCAATCAGAATCAAGTTCAATCCGTTTGGCTGATCCGATCAGCCAATCAGTTGAGCTCGCATTCTATTGGCTGTTCCAATAGAATGCGAGCTCAATCCGGCAGGTGGAGGCGACGTTGAGGGGGGCAGATTAGGGGTTAATAAATATAATATAGGGGTCGGCGGTGTTAGGGGCAGCAGATTAGGGGTACATAAGTATAACGTAGGTGGCGGTCGGCAGATTAGGGGCTAATTATTGTAGGTAGCTGGCGGCGACGTTGTGGGGGGCAGGTTAGGGGTTAATAAATATAATATAGGGGTCGGCGGTGTTAGAGGCAGCAGATTAGGGGTACATAAGTATAACGTAGCTGGCGGCGGTGTGCGGTCGGCAGATTAGGGGTTAAAAAAATTTAATCGAGTGGCGGCGATGTGGGGGCATCTCGGTTTAGGGGTACATAGGTAGTTTATGAGTGTTAGTGTACTTTAGAGCACAGTAGTTAAGAGCTTTATGAACCGGCGTTAGCCCAGAAAGCTCTTAACTACTGACTTTTTTCTGCGGCTGGAGTTTTGTCATTAGAATTCTAACGCTCACTTCAGACACGACTCTAAATACCGGAGTTAGAAAGATCCCATTGAAAAGATAGGATACGCAATTGACGTAAGGGGATCTGCGGTATGGAAAAGTCGCGGCTGGAAAGTGAGCCTTATGTTACTATATAACTAAGTTACTATGTAACTAAGTTACTATGTTACTATGTAACTAAGTTACTATGTTACTATGTAACTAAGTTACTATGTTACTATGTAAATAAGTTACTATGTTACTATGTAACTAAGTTACTACGTTACTAAGTTAATATGTTGTTTTATCTAAGTTAATATGTTACTATGTTACTATGTAACTAAGTTACTATGTTACTATGTAATTATGTTACTATGTTACTATGTAACTAAGTTACTATGTTACTATGTTACTATGTAACTATGTTACTAAGTTACTATGTTACTATGTAACTATGTTACTATGTTACTAAGTTACTATGTTACTAAGTTACTATGTTACTATGTTACTATGTAACTAAGTTACTATGTTACTATGTTACTATATTACTATGTAACTAAGTTACTATGTAACTAAGTTACTATGTAACTAAGTTACTATGTTACTATGTAACTAAATTACTATGTTACTATGTTACTATGTAACTAAGTTACTATGTTACTATGTAACTAAGTTACTATGATTCGACAAAGGATACCAAGAGATTGAAGCAAACTTGTTAATAGAAGTAAATTGCTAAGCAGTTTAAAATTGTAAATTGTGAGGAGGTAGGAGTTAGGAATTATTGCAGCATTAGTTTATGTCTGATTCATAAATAAATTATAAATCTCCAATAAAAAATATTGCTATGTATAGCAAAAAACTTCAGCATAAATTAAATACATATGGCTAGATCACGAGTTTTGTCGGTAATGGTGTGCGGTGCTAACGAGCCTTTTTTTTTCTTACCGCTCCCTTAAGACAACGCTGGTATTACGAGTTTTCTGCAAGCCGGCGTTAGCCTCAGAAAAGTGAGTGTTGAGCAAAATTTAGCTCCACATGTCACCTCAATACCAGCGTTGCTTAAGTCAGCGGTAAGCTGGCTAAACGTGCTTGTGCATTTCCCCATAGGAAACAATGGGGCTGAGCCGGCTGAAAAAAAACCTAACACCTGCAAAAAAGCAGCGTTCAGCTCCTAACGCAGCCCCATTGTTTCCTATGGGGAAAGAAAATTTACGTCTGCACCCAATATCCTAACATGAACCCCGAGTCTAAACACCCCTAATCTTACACTTATTAACCCCTAATCTGCCGCCCCCGCTATCTCTGACACCTACACTATAATATTAACCCCTAATCTGCCACTCTGGACACCGCCGCCACATACATTATACTTATGAATACCTAAACTGCTGCCCCCAACATCGTCGAACCCTACATTATATTTATTAACCCCTACTCTGCCCCCCCAACGTCGCCGCAACCTAACTACATTTATTAACCCCTAATCTGCCGCTGCCAACATCACCGCTACTATAATAAATTTATTAACTCCTAAACCTAAGTCTAACCCTAAGTCTAACCCCCCTAACTTAAATATAATTTAAATTAAACTAAATAAATTTACTACTATTAAATAAATTAATCCTATTTAAAACTAAATACTTACCGATAAAATAAACCCTAAACTAGCTACAATATAACTAATAGTTACATTGTATCTATCTTAGGTTTTATTTTTATTTTACAGGCAAGTTTGTATTTATTTTAACTAGGTAGAATAGGTATTAAATAGTTATTAACTATTTAATAACTACCTAGCTAAAATAAGTACAAAATTACTTGTAAAATAAACCCTAACCTAAGTTACAATAACACCTAACACTACACTATAATTAAACTAATTACCTAAACTACCTACAATTAATTACAATTACATTAAATAAACTAAATTACGAAAAAACACACTAAATTACAGAAAATAAAAAAAGAATTACAAGAATTTTAAACTAATTACACCTAATCTAATCCCCCTAATAAAATAAAAAAGCCCCCCAAAATAATCAAATAGCCCTTAAAAGGGCCTTTTACGGGGCATTGCCTCAAAGTAATCAGCTCTTTTACCTGCAAAAAAAAAATACAATACCCCCCCAACATTACAACCCACCACCCATACACCCCTACTCTAAAACCCACCCAATCCCCCTTAAAAAAAACCTAACACTAACCCCCTGAAGATCACCCTACATTGAGCCATCTTCACCCAGCCAGGCACAAGTGGTCCTCCATACAGCAGAAGTCTTCATCCGATCGGGGCAGAAGAGGTCCTCCAGACGGCTGAAGGCTTCATCCAGGCGGCATCTTCTGTCTTCATCCTTCCGGAGCGGAGCGGGTCCATCTTCAATCCAGCCGACGCGGAGCATCCTCTTCAAACGAAGTCCTAATGAAGAATGAAGTTTCCTTTAAATTACGTCATCCAAGAGGGCGTCCCTTGAATTCTGATTGGCTGATAGAATCCTATCAGCCAAACAGAATTAAGGTAGGAAAAATCCTATTGACTGATGTAATCAGCCAATCGGATTGAAGTTCAATCTGATTGGCTGATCCAATCAGCCAATAGGATTGACCTCGCATTCTATTGGCTGATTGGATTCTTCCCACCCTAATTCCGATTGGCTGATAGGATTCTATCAGCCAATCGGAATTCAAGGGGCGCCATCTTGGATGACGTCATTTAAAGGAACCTTCATTCTTCGTTAGGAGTTCGTTTGAAGAGGATGCTCCGCATCGGCTGGATTGAACATGGACCCGCTCTGCTCCGGAAGGATGAAGATAGAAGATGCCGCCTTGATGAAGCCTTCTGCCATCTGGAGGACCTCTTCTGCCCCGATCGGATGATGACTTTTGCCGTATGGAGGACCACTTGTGTCCGGCTGGGTGAAGACGGCTCAAGGTAGGGTGATCTTCAGGGGGTTAGTGTTAGGTTTTTTTAAGGGGGGATTGGGTGGGTTTTAGAGTAGGGTTGTGTGAGTGGTTGGTTGTAATGTTGGGGGGTATTGTATTTTTTTTTTTTGCAGGTAAAAGAGCTGATTACTTTGGGGCAATGCCCCGCAAAAGGCCCTTTTAATGACTATTTGTAATTTAGTATAGGGTGGGGAATTATTATTTTGGGGGGCTTTTTATTTTATTAGGGGGATTAGATTAGGTGTAATTAGTTTAAAATTCTTGCAATTCTTATTTTATTTTCTGTAATTTAGTGTTTTTTTCATAACTTAGTTTATTTAATTAAATTGTAATTAGTTTAATTTAATTTAGGTCATTTATTTAATTATAGTGTAGTATTAGGTGTAATTGTAACTTAGGTTAGGATTTATTTTACAGGTACATTTTTATTTATTTTAGCTAGGTAGCTATTAAATAGTTAATAACTATTTAATAACTATTCAACCTAGTTAAAATAAATACAAAGTTGCCTGTAAAATAAAAATAAATCCTAAAATAGCTATAATGTAACTATTAGTTATATTGTAGCTATATTAGGGTTTATTTTATACTATAGGTAAGTATTTAGTTTTAAGAATGAATAATGTAGTTAATGATAGTAATTTTATTTATATTTATTTAAATTAGATTTAAGTTAGGGGGGGTTAGGGTTAGGGTTAGACTTAGGTTTAGAGGTTAATACATTTAATATTTTTTTTGTTTAGTCCGTAGGTTGTGGTCGCGTGCGATATTGATATACAGGTATATATATATATGTATTTAATAGACATATACGTGATATCCTGTACAGCTAACTTGATCAAACCTATTACTACAATCTTCAATCTTTTATTTCATACTTGCATTTTGGTGATTGTAAAGCACAGTTTTATCGTCCTTAGAAATAGAGGTTCATCATGTTCGGAAGTTAAAGAACCTCTAAATACAGTAGAATCACGCTTACAAGCTGGCACATTTTTGGTTCAGCACCCTGGAGGGGCCGGCTCGTAAGCTTACATTCCTGCTTTTTCAAACAAAGATGCCAAGAGAACAAAGAAAAAAATTATATAAAAGTAAATTAGAAAGTTGTTTGAAATCGCTGCTCTATTTGAATCATGAAAGAAAAAAATTGGGTTCAGTGTCCCTTTAAGCTCAATTGCAGCTTCATTGTTGTAAATATGTATAGGTTGAACTCAATGGAATTCTGTCTTTTTTCAACCTCATCTCCTATGTTACTATGTTACTATGTAACTATGTTACTAAGTTACTATGTTACTATGTTACTATGTAACTAAGTTACTATGTTACTATGTTACTATGTAACTAAGTTACTATGTTACTATGTTACTATGTAACTAAGTTACTATGTTACTATGTAACTAAGTTACTATGTTACTATATAACTAAGTTACTATGTTACTAAGTTACTATGTTACTAAGTTACTATGGCCTAGATTTAGAGTTTTGTCGGTAACGACCCGCGTAGCTAACGCTGGCTTTTTTCTGGCCGCACCTTTTAAATACCTCTGGTATTGAGAGTTCACAGAATGGCTGCATTAGGCTCCAAAAAGGGAGCGTACAGGCATATTTAACGCCACTGCAACTCTCGATACCAGAGTTGCTTACGGACGCGGCCAACTTCAAAAACGTGCTTGTGCACGATTCCCCCATAGAAAACAATGGGGCTGTTTGAGCTGAAAAAAAACCTAACACCTGCAAAAAAGCCGCGTTCAGCTCCTAACGCAGCCCCATTGTTTGCTATGGGGAAACACTTCCTACGTCTGCACCTAACACTCTAACATGTACCCCGAGTCTAAACACCCCTAACCTTACACTTATTAACCCCTAATCTGCCGCCCCCGCTATCGCTGACCCCTGCATATTATTATTAACCCCTAATCTGCCGCTCCGTAAACCGCCGCTACTTACATTATCCCTATGTACCCCTAATCTGCTGCCCTAACATCGCCGACCCCTATGTTATATTTATTAACCCCTAATCTGCCCCCCACAACGTCGCCTCCACCTGCCTACACTTATTAACCCCTAATCTGCTGAGCGGACCACACCGCTATTATAATAAAGTTATTAACCCCTAATCCGCCTCACTAACCCTATAATAAATAGTATTAACCCCTAATCTGCCCTCCCTAACATCGCCGACACCTAACTTCAAACATTAACCCCTAATCTGCCGACTGGAGCTCACCGCTATTCTAATAAATGTATTAACCCCTAAAGCTAAGTCTAACCCTAACACTAACACCCCCCTAAATTAAATATAATTTAAATCTAACGAAATTAATTAACTCTTATTAAATAAATTATTCCTATTCAAAGCTAAATACTTACCTGTAAAATAAACCATAATATAGCTACAATATAAATTATAATTATATTATAGCTATTTTAGGATTTATATTTATTTTACAGGTAACTTTGTATTTATTTTAACCATGTACAATAGCTATTAAATAGTTAAGAACTATTTAATAGCTAAAATAGTTAAAATAATTACAAAATTACCTGTAAAATAAATCCTAACCTAAGTTACAATTAAACCTAACACTACACTATCAATAAATTAATTAAATACAATACCTACAATTATCTACAATTAAACCTAGCACTACACTATCAATAAATTAATTAAATACAATATCTACAAATAAATACAATTAAATAAACTAACTAAAGTACAAA
Source organism: Bombina bombina (assembly GCF_027579735.1). Taxonomy (NCBI): domain Eukaryota; kingdom Metazoa; phylum Chordata; class Amphibia; order Anura; family Bombinatoridae; genus Bombina; species Bombina bombina. The sequence goes on from NC_069509.1 coordinate 163,078,983, forward strand.
AAATAAAAAAATATTTACAAACATTAGAAAAATATTACAACAATTTTAAACTAATTACACCTACTCTAAGCCCCCTAATAAAATAACAAAGCCCCCCAAGATAAAAAAATGCCCTACCCTATTCTAAATTACAAAAGTTCAAAGCTCTTTTACCTTACCAGCCCTGAACAGGGCCCTTTGCGGGGCATGCCCCAAGAAATTCAGCTCTTTTGCCTGTAAAAAAACACATACAATACCCCCCCCCTCCAACATTACAACCCACCACCCACATACCCCTAATCTAACCCAAACCCCCCTTAAATAAACCTAACACTAAGCCCCTGAAGATCTTCCTACCTTATCTTCACCTCACCGGGTATCACCGATCCGTCCTGGCTCCAAAATCTTCATCCAAGCCCAAGCGGGGGCTAGACATCCATCATCCGACGGCTGAAGAAGTCCAGAAGAGGGTCCAAAGTCTTCATCCTATCCGGGAAGAAGAGTAGATCCGGACCGGCAACCATCTTCTTCCAAGCGGCATCTTCTATCTTCATCCGATGAGGACCGGCTCCATCGTGAAGACCTCCAGCGCGAACCCATCTTCTTCCGACGACGTCCAACTGAAGAATGACGGTTCCTTTAAGGGACGTCATCCAAGATGGCGTCCCTCGAATTCCGATTGGCTGATAGGATTCTATCAGCCAATCGGAATTAAGGTAGGAAAATTCTGATTGGCTGATGAAATCAGCCAATCAGAATCAAGTTCAATCCGTTTGGCTGATCCGATCAGCCAATCAGTTGAGCTCGCATTCTATTGGCTGTTCCAATAGAATGCGAGCTCAATCCGGCAGGTGGAGGCGACGTTGAGGGGGGCAGATTAGGGGTTAATAAATATAATATAGGGGTCGGCGGTGTTAGGGGCAGCAGATTAGGGGTACATAAGTATAACGTAGGTGGCGGTCGGCAGATTAGGGGCTAATTATTGTAGGTAGCTGGCGGCGACGTTGTGGGGGGCAGGTTAGGGGTTAATAAATATAATATAGGGGTCGGCGGTGTTAGAGGCAGCAGATTAGGGGTACATAAGTATAACGTAGCTGGCGGCGGTGTGCGGTCGGCAGATTAGGGGTTAAAAAAATTTAATCGAGTGGCGGCGATGTGGGGGCATCTCGGTTTAGGGGTACATAGGTAGTTTATGAGTGTTAGTGTACTTTAGAGCACAGTAGTTAAGAGCTTTATGAACCGGCGTTAGCCCAGAAAGCTCTTAACTACTGACTTTTTTCTGCGGCTGGAGTTTTGTCATTAGAATTCTAACGCTCACTTCAGACACGACTCTAAATACCGGAGTTAGAAAGATCCCATTGAAAAGATAGGATACGCAATTGACGTAAGGGGATCTGCGGTATGGAAAAGTCGCGGCTGGAAAGTGAGCCTTAGACCCTTTCCTGACTGACTCCAAATACCAGCGGTAGCCTAAAACCAGCGTTAGGAGCCTCTAACGCTGGTTTTCACGGCTACCGCCAAACTCTAAATCTAGGCCTATGTTACTATGTTACTATGTTACTATGTTACTATATAACTAAGTTACTATGTAACTAAGTTACTATGTTACTATGTAACTAAGTTACTATGTTACTATGTAACTAAGTTACTATGTTACTATGTAAATAAGTTACTATGTTACTATGTAACTAAGTTACTACGTTACTAAGTTAATATGTTGTTTTATCTAAGTTAATATGTTACTATGTTACTATGTAACTAAGTTACTATGTTACTATGTAATTATGTTACTATGTTACTATGTAACTAAGTTACTATGTTACTATGTTACTATGTAACTATGTTACTAAGTTACTATGTTACTATGTAACTATGTTACTATGTTACTAAGTTACTATGTTACTAAGTTACTATGTTACTATGTTACTATGTAACTAAGTTACTATGTTACTATGTTACTATATTACTATGTAACTAAGTTACTATGTAACTAAGTTACTATGTAACTAAGTTACTATGTTACTATGTAACTAAATTACTATGTTACTATGTTACTATGTAACTAAGTTACTATGTTACTATGTAACTAAGTTACTATGATTCGACAAAGGATACCAAGAGATTGAAGCAAACTTGTTAATAGAAGTAAATTGCTAAGCAGTTTAAAATTGTAAATTGTGAGGAGGTAGGAGTTAGGAATTATTGCAGCATTAGTTTAGTTTATTTAACAGCTTTTACTTTACTTTGTTTTCAGGCAAAAAAAATAAGAAATAAATATTTATGACGTGTAAATGCTGCTCCTCCATATTCATGATAGAACGTATTTAAATGTAGTGTCTGTTTGATACCTATAGCTTAGGGCTATGAATACCAGGGGCATCACAGTTTATCACCAGTTACACTCAAATACTAACATCAGCACAATTTCCTCACTGTATACAACAACATACAACTGAATGAATAATGATGATGGTTACTATATAAAATAAAGTCATTTAAATCCAATTTATATATAAAAGGATATAAGAATACATCCACCAAAGACTTTGGGGCCGATTTATAAAAGTACGAGGGGACATGATACAATGTAGCAGATCATGTCCGCCGCACATCGATAAATGCCGACAGCATACGTTCTCTGCATTTATCATTGCGCAAGCAGTTATTGTGAACTGCTTGTGCAATGCTGCCCCCTGCAGATTCGCGGCCAATCGGCCGTTAGCAGGGGGTGTCAATCAGCCCGATCGTATAGGATCGGACGGATTGATGTCCGCAGCCTCAGAGCAGGCGGACAAGTTATGGAGCAGGAGTCTTTAGACCGCTGCTTCATAACTGCTGTTTCCGGCGAGCCTGAAGGGCCGCGTAGAAACAGGGGCATCAAGCTCCATTCAGAGCTTTATAATTCGGCTCCTTTGTGTATTTTGTAGATGTCTCATGAGTTGCAGAACAAGTTACTCATGCATACAGCCATGTGCATAGCCTTATATCTGCCTGACCCTCTCTACATTATTTCATACAGCCATGTGCATAGCCTTATATCTGCCTGACCCTCGCTACATTATTTCATACAGCCATGTGCATAGCCTTATATCTGCCTGACCCTTGCTACATTATTTCATACAGCCATGTGCATAGCCTTATATTTGCCTGACCCTCGCTATATTATTTCATACAGCCATGTGCATAGCCTTATATCTGCCTGACCCTCGCTACATTATTTCATACAGCCATGTGCATAGCCTTATATCTGCCTGACCCTCGCTACATTATTTCATACAGCCATGTGCATAGCCTTATATTTGCCTGACCCTCGCTATATTATTTCATACAGCCATGTGCATAGCCTTATATCTGCCTGACCCTCGCTACATTATTTCATACAGCCATGTGCATAGCCTTATATCTGCCTGACCCTCGCTACATTATTTCATACAGCCATGTGCATAGCCTTATATCTGCCTGACCCTCGCTACATTATTTCATACAGCCATGTGCATAGCCTTATATTTGCCTGACCCTCGCTATATTATTTCATACAGCTATGTGCATAGCCTTATATCTGCCTGACCCTCGCTACATTATTTCATACAGCCATGTGCATAGCCTTATATCTGCCTGACCCTCGCTACATTATTTCATACTTCTTCAATTAGGGGTAATGTGATTTATTTTAAAGATCTCTGCTAATCTCTCTTAGGTCAGCGTCACTGTAGATGAAGTAATAGCGCTAAAAAAAACGGGGCCAGTCGTTGGAGTTAGCTGTATTGATAATCTGTAAAAGATGAACTGATAAGTGGGCATCTGGGAGCCATCTGTACATGAGTAAGGAATGGGCTCCATTTATCACCTACAAGATTAAATTGTCCGGGAAGACATTTAAATTAATATATATATTATTTTCAAATAGTTGGACAACAACATAATTGTATTTTTACAGTTATTTCCATGTAACATGACACATTTTTTTCTGGTCTAACTAAAATATAGTTCAAATATATATATTTGTTTAAATAGGTGTCTGATAAACCAACCTTTTTTTCTGTAAGAGTAAGCAATATATAACTATGTGTTAGTTCTACACAAACATGCACACCCTGTTAGTTTAAAGGGGCGGTCTAGTCAGAATAAAACTTTCATGATTTAGATAGCGCATGCAATTTTAAACAACTTTCCAATTTACTTTTATCATCAAATACAAGGTAATCACAGCGGTAAAATGTATATTAATATAACCGTGTTGGTTATGCAAAATTGGGGAATCAGTAATAAAGGGATTATCTATCTTTTTGAACAATCAAAATTCTGGTGTAGACTGTCCCTTTAATTTAGGGACATGTTAAAATTTAACTTTAATGGTTCAGACAGAGCATGCAATTTTAGGATAATTTGTGATTTTCATCTACTGGGAAGCTAGCTGGTGATTGGTGGCTGCATTCAAATGCTTCTTATCATTAGCTCACCAGATATGTTCAGCTAGCTCCCAGTGGTGCATTACTGCTCTGGAGCTGACTTTAACTATGTGTTTAAGCCCTTTACAGAAAAAAACATAGTTATATTCAAGCACTAGTGCAATAATAAAATGCTCTGACACATTAGACCATTTAATGGTTGCACTTTTATGTTCCTTTAAAAAGTAAGGAGGAAGACATGCTGTGAGCAATAAGAGCAGGTCTATGGCGTCATTGATTGTAACAATGTTTATAGTAATGTTATATATTATTGCAACACTTTATCCATAGAACGCTAAAGACACATGCATGCTCCTGAGCTCTGCCTACCTAGGATTCACCTTAAACAAAGGATATCAAGAGAACAATGCAAATTTGATAAAATATATACATTGGAAAGTTTATTAAAATTGCACATTCTATCTGAATCATCAAATTTTAATTTTGACTTGTCTGTAACTTTAATAATAACATAATACTTTGTAGTTATTTAGTTACACGGGGACAGTATACAACAATTTCCATACCTGCATGTAATAGACACTACTATAAAGTAGAATATGCACAGATACTGGTCTAAAAATCCAGTATAAAACCTTTTAAAAGTGTATTTAGAAGCTCCTAGTTTAGCACTGTTGATGAGGTTAGGCTGGGAAATTAGTGAAAGAGACTGGGAAAGCAGGAAGAGCAGAATCCCCCTCACCTACATATGAGAAAACCCCTTACACAAACAGAAGCAACTAGGAATCTGTAGACATCAGTATGCATCTAACACTTTAGGGCTTGGTTAGGAGTCTGAAAATCAGCACAATGTTATTTAAAAATAAGCAAAACTATACATTGTTACAAAAACACTACCAGATGGGCTATATTAATGGATCGTCTACAAAACATTTATGCAAAGAAAAATCTTCTGACAGGCAAATGTGAGAGCAGCAATCAAAACATGATAATATTTTTCATGAAAAAAAGAATGTGTTAAAATTAGATAAAGGAATCCAATGGCTGCCAGAAAGTCCTGCAACACATTACAGACCACAAAGCCTAGTAGCTAAGGTGTTAACAGATGCCTTCTACATAGATATGAGCAGTTTAGACAAGTATTAAAAAAGGGACATGAAACCCACATTTTTTCTTTCTTGATTCAGAACATACAATTTCCATTTTACAACTATTATCTAATGTGCTTAATTCTCTTGTTATCCTTTGTTGAAGCAGCAGTAATGCCCTACTGGGAGCTAGCTGGAAGCCGATGACTAGAGGTATATATGTGCAGCCACCCCTCAGCAGCTTCTGAGCCTACCTAGGTATACTTTTCAATAAAGGATAGAAAGAGAATGAAACACATTAGCTAATAGTAGTCATTTAGAAAGCTGGTTAAAATTGTATGTTCTATCTGAATAATGAAAGAAAATGTGGGTTTCATGCCCCTTTAGGACTATGGTTAAGTTTCTAATTAACCCCTTGGGTCCAGGGAGATCTGCTCCCATGTAGTTAACAGGATGTTACTCATCATAGCTAGTGAGTTTTGATATCAATGTTTTAACAGGTGGTCAACAGAAGGCTGTCCTAGGATTAAGGCTAAGGTTAACCTTTTGGCTACTGGAGGTTGCACTGCAGTTTAATAAGGCAAGGGCATCATTTTCGCTATTCCCCATTTACAACATGATATTGTGAAACAACTTACTTCACGCCGCCCTTTTAAATCATAAGTATTAGGATGCTGCTCTTTTTATGATAGTGACATTTCGATGTTGGCATTTTAAGTACCAGAAAACCTTTACTTTATATGGTAAGCCAGAAATCCATAAGATTTATTTGTCTACGTGCAGGCTATAGCCAATGTATTATCTTAGTAATACTTAAAGGGACAGACTACACCAGAATTTTTATTGTTTTAAAAGATAAATAATTCCTTTACTTCCCATTCCCCAGTTTTGCAAAACCAACACAGTTATATTAATACACTTTTAACCTCTGTGATTATCTTGTATCTAAGCCTCTGCAAACTGCCCCTTTATTTCAGTTCTTTTGACAGACTTGCAGTTTAGCCAATCAGTGCCTGCTCCCAGATAACTTCACGTGCACGAGCACAGTGTTAACTATATGAAACACATGAACTAACACCCTCTAGTGGTGCCAAACTGTTAAAATGCATTCTTAAAAGAGGTGGCCTTCAAGTTCTAAGAAATTAGCATATGAACCTCCTAGGTTAAGCTTTCAACTAAGAATACCAAGAGAACAAAGCAAAATTGGTGATAAAAGTAAATTGGAAAATTGTTTAAAATTACATGCTCTATCTGAATCATGAAAGTTTATTTTGGCCTAGACTGTCCCTTTAAGTAATTCCCATATGGAACGTCTTCTCTATAAGACCAACACACACTATGCACACAGCAGGGAACACTGGTATCTTGCATAGCATATTAACTCATTCAGGAAACCTTAAAGGAACATTAACATCATTTTAAATATATGAATAAAATCTATTAGCAATTAATCTCTGCATTACAAAATATGCACATTCAAAACGAATGATTTCAAACTGTTATTTTGATACTAGAATTTGTATTGTTTTGGTGCCCTCAAAAAGTACCATTGTGTGTTTATCTTATCTCCTCCAGTTAAAGACAGATATAAATGAGCGACTGCAAACACGCAATTATTGTGCCAGTTCATTATCCTAAATTATGCAAAATGTGCTCTGCTTCTGGGTATTCGATAAAACACAGTTTTCAGAGGCAAATTACAGGAAACATAAGCAAAATAAATAATGAAAACGCATTATAAAGTTTGTTTTACATTTTATAGGGAATTAAGTTTTAGTTTAACATCCCTTTAAGTTACTATTTTTTATAAAGTATAATAGTGAAAATCTATTGTCATCATTGGAAAAAAAATACTATATAATATGAATCCAGCACCAAACTGATATGTGTGGGGGCTACATGGGCAGCTATTTATCCTATACAATAGCAGATAAAATCCAAACCAGCATCATTGATGTTCTCTAAAGGGTCATAGTGATCCAGATAATTGAAAAAAGCCAGGCACCATTTATGAAGGTAAGAAGAGATTCATAAAGTGTAATTAGAAGAGGTGTAGCGTAATGGGGGTCTCAGGTCTTAAATGAAAACCGGGCCTGAAACTCTAGGGACCTATCAGGCCCTACAGTAAATATTGGTTTTGCTACAGCGGGCCTTGGTGGGACACGGGTTTTACCTCCATAACGTCTGGGATCAAAACAGGACTCACAGTGTAAGGAAATTGTATGCATTTGCCTTACAAATATGGTGGCAGAATTTCCAAGATGGCTGTCACAGTGTGCCCACCCAGAAAAACCTGCCGCCATATTTGTACAGGAAGGCTGTGCAAGTGCAGTATCTTCTGGTGTGGACTAACCAAGGGGGAAGGACAACTTACAATCACAGAGAAGTAACGTTCTTCTGTGTGACTGCTGGCTCAGCTTCTGCTATTTTAAACAGCTAGAAAGGGCACTATTGAAATGAGGGGTCATGTCTCTGCTCTGGGGCCTAGTGAGGTTTAGTGATGTGAGAGAAATGTAACTAAAGCATTTGAAGCATATGAAGCACATTTCACTATAAAGGTGATTCCTTACTTCATACATATGTTTAAAACTGATATGCTGGCTGAGCATCATGGGAAATGTAGTTCCAAAACCTCTGGAGGACCAAGTTTCAGGATGTCTGGTCTAAAACATTACATTTTCTTCATCTTACATGGAACAATTAGGAAGTTCAGGAAAACACATTCATTGGATAACTAAAGTGACATCAGCCAAACTACTTTATAGTCAACACCTAATGGTTTTGTGACAAATATACAAACAATAGTGAGGTGCACATTACTTACCACTGTAGTATCTGTACCATATCTGTACACAGTCCTCATCTTCTGATGTAGCATTTGTCCTGTCATCAGGCTGATTACCATCCCAATAACTGTAATCATTTTGTGTCCCGTCTGTCCATTCAAACTCACCTTCCTATTAATGAAAATAATAAGACACTAGTTATAAGTATTAATATTTCTATTCAGTATTAAATTGACAGTGTGCAAAAAAACACAGTGCCTTAAAGGAACCCAAAATTTTTCTTTCATAATTCAGATAGAGCATATCATTTTAAACAACTTTCCAATTTACTTCTATTATCAAAGTCGCTTCATTCTCTTGGTATCCTTTGTTAGGAGCAGCTTTGTACTACAGGAAGCAAGCAGAACATATATGGTAAAGCAATGACAAGAGGCATTTATCTGCAGCCACCAATCAGCAGCTAGCTCCCAGTAATGCATTGCAGCCCATAAGCCTACCTAGGTATGATTTTCAACAATTGATATGAAGAGAACAAAGCAAATCAGAAATTAAACATAAATTGGAAAGTTGTTTAAAATCACATCTATCTGAATCATGAAAGAAAAAAAATTGCGTTTCGTGTTCCTTTAATATTACATAAATGTCTAAAAGTTTATTTGTAATTATATGTAAAACAGTCATTTTAAAATTGCTTGTTCCTTTGTCTGTAACTCCCGGTGTCACTTATGCCTTTATCCAATCAGCCATAGAATCTCTGATCAATGAAATACACATGCAAATTATTTATAGATATGTGACACTGGCTCAACAGACGGAATGTTGCAAAACCAAAAACATATCATATTTGAATGGAGCGTCCAATAAGCAAGAAATTGCACCACACAAACGGCCAGATTACGAGTTATTCGTTATGAGCTGTGCGGTGCTAACAAGCAGTTTTGTCTCACCGCTCACTTACCTGCAGCGCTGGTATTACAGGTTTTATAAACCCAGCGTTAAAAGGCAAGAAGTGAGCGTAGAGCAAAATTTAGCTCAATATCTCACTCCAATACCAGCGCTGCTTACGTCAGCGGTGAGCTGGTTGTACGTGCTCATGCACGATTTCCCCATAGACATCAATGGGGAGAGCCATCTGAGAAAAAGTCTAACACCTGCAACAAAGCAGCGTAAAACTCAGTAACGCAGCCCCATTGATTCCTATGGGGAAACACATTTTATGTTTACACCTAACACCCTAACATGAACGCCGAGTCTAAACACCCCTAATCTGCTGCCCCCGACATCGCCGCCACCTACATTATACTTATGAACCCCTAATCTGCTGCCCCCAACATCGCCGACACCTACATTATTTTTTATTAACCCCTAATCTGCCGCCCCCAATGTCGCCGCAAACTATCTACACTTATTAAGCCCTAATCTGCCACCCCCAACGTCGCCACCACTATATTAAATGTATTAACCCCTAACCCTAACACCCCCTAACTTAAATATAATTTAAATAAATATAAATAAATATTCATATCATTAACTACATTATTCCTATTTAAAACTAAATACTTACTTATAAAATACACCCTAAGCTAGCTACAATATAACTAATAGTTACATTGTATCTAGCTTAGGGTTTATTTTTATTTTACAGGCAAGTTTGTATTTATTTTAACTAGGTAGAATAGTTACTTAATAGTTATTAACTATTTAATAACTACCTAGCTAAAATAAATACAAATTGACCTGTAAAATAAATCCTAACCTAAGTTACAATAACACCTAACCTTACAATATAATTAAATAAATTCCCTACATTAAATACAATTAAATAAATTAAATTAGCTAAATCACAAAAATAAACAAACACTAAATTACAGAAAATAAAAAACAAATTACAGATCTTTAAAATAATTACACCTAATCTAATAGCCCTATCAAAATAAAAAAGCCCCCCCAAAATTAAAAAAACCCTAGCCTAAACTAAACTACCAATAGCCCTTAAAAGGGCCTTTTGCGGGGCATTGCCCCAAAGAAATCAGCTCTTTTTCCTGTAAAAAATAATAATACAAACAACCCCCCCCCAACAGTAAAACCCACCACCCACACAACCAACCCCCCAAATAAAATACTAACTAAAAAAACCTAAGCTCCCCATTGCGCTGAAAAGGGTATTTGTATGGGAATTGCCCTTAAAAGGGCATTTAGCTCTATTGCGGCCCAAAGTCCCTAATCTAAAAAATAAACCCACTCAATACCCCCTTAAATAAATACTAACAGTAACCCCCAAAGATTCACTTACCGGGAGAAGTCTTCATCCAAGCGGCAAGATGACCTCAACAAAGCCAGCAGAAGTGGTCCTTCATAACTACTGACTTTAAAATGCGTTAAGGATCTTGGAGGTAGAGGCTGTACCGCTCACTTTTTGGCCTCCCAGGACAGACTCGTAATACCGGCGCTATGGAAGTCCCATAGAAAAAAGACTTTACGAAGTTTACGTAAGTCGGTTTGCGGTAAGGCCAAAAAAGTGTGTGGTGCCCCTAAACATGCAAGACTCATAATACCAGCGGTAGTAAAAAAGCAGTGTTAGGACCTGTTAACGCTGCTTTTTTTACCCTAACGCACAACTCGTAATCTAGCCGAAAGTAAGTTTATAAAAGCTAGTAATATTTACTAGCCTTAAAAAGATGGTGAAGTCCAGGACTTGTGTAAATTTATAGGACCATTAAATATTGTAGATTTGCATAATGAACAAATGAATATTAAAAAGACAGCACAATAGCAGTAGAATTTGTTCTGACAAATTTCAAAGATACTTCTGTTCTTCCTGCCCCCTGTATCATGTGACAGTCATCAGCCAATCACAAACTCATATATGCATATACTGTGAACTCTTGCACATGCTCAGTATAAGCTGGTTCCTCAGTAAGTGTGCATACACAAAATTGTGTATTTTGCACATTTGGACAATGAAAGTTATTTGTTTTGTTTTTTAAATTGTGTGCTCTATCTTTATCATGAAAATTACATTTTTTTTAGAGGCATTTAAGGGACATGGAAATAAAAATTAAACTATAACAATTTTGATTATTTGATTAGAGAAGTAAATTGGAAAGCTATTTTAAAATTGCTTGCTCTGTCTGAATCATGAAAGTTTAAATTTGTCTTTCATGTCCCTTTTAATTTTTTTATATGTTTAGCAAATATCAACAATTAAGTACTGTATTACAGCTTTTAAAGCAATTTTAACACATTTTTAGAAACAAATTGCATTGTTTTGTATTTCTAGGAAACAAATATTTGATTTTTTTAAACTCTTGTTTTAGCTAATTAATGAAAGATATAACTGAACTCCTTTACTGAATAAACAGTCACTGTGTAGCATCTTGAAAGGCCTAATACTGGATCATATAGAATATATTACAACCTCTCTTGGAGAATTGGAAAAAACACAATTTTATACATCACAAAAAAGCTGACATACTAAATAATAAAATATATTACAACATATTTTTACTATGAAGAATTAAACATGTTAAAGGGATAGTAAAGTCCAAATTAAATGTTCACGATTCAGATAGGGCATGTAATTTTAAAGTGATACTAAACCCAAAACTTTTCTTTCATGATTCAGATAGAGCATCCATTTTTAAACAACTTTCTAATTTACTATTATTATCAATTTTTCTTCATTCTCTTGCTATCTTTATTTGAAAAAGAAGGCATCTAAGCTAAGGAGCCAGACAATTTTTGGTTCAGAACATGGGCTGCACTTTTTTATTGGTGTTGTCCAATCAGCAAGGGCAACCCAGGTTGTGACCTAAAAATGGGCCAGCTTCTAAACTAACATTCATGCTTTTCAAATAAAGATAGGACTAAATTTGAAAGTTGCTTAAAATTGCATGCTCTATCCAAATCATGAAAGAAAAAAATTGGGTTCAGTGTCCCTTTAATCAACTTTCTAATGTACGTTTATCATCAGATTTGCTTTGTTCTCTTGGTATTCTTAGTTGAAAGCTAAACCTAGGTAGGCTCATATGCTAATTTCTAAGCCCTTAAAGTCCGCCTCTTATCTGAATTCATGTGACAGTTTTCAAAGTTAGAGGGTGTTAGTTCATGTGTTTCATATAAATAACATTGTGCTCACGCACGTGGAGTTATTTAAGAGTCAGAACTAATTGTCTGAATTGCAAGTCTGTCAAAAGAACTGAGATAAGGAGGCAGTCAGCATAAGCTTAGATACAAGGTAAATACAGAGGTAAAACAGTGTTGGTTATGCAAAACTCGGGAATGGTAAATAAAGAGATTATCTTTTCAAACAATAACATTTTTGGTGTTTACTATCCCTTTAAGTGAATTACATTCTGATTTTAGCGTTGCTTTAGGTTTACAGAAACCTGGATCTCATGTTATAGTGTACAACTTATATGAATAAGCCCTCTACCACAGCACATTCTTCAACATCTGCTTTTGCTTGTGCATGCACGTTAGTTATGTGTCAGGGAAACAAAAAAATGACCATGTTTGTCAATGAAACATAACCTCACCTGCCTCCTGTCACTTAATCCAATCCAAATATCTGTAGGGATTCCTGGAACTTGACTGTTCACAAGGTCAAATACAAAAATGTTTTCATCCCAGCTGATAAGATGGAAAAAAAGACAACGTTAGACATTTATTGGGTGCTACCAACATGAAATAATGTCATTTTTTATTTCAAAAGATTGACATATGTTTATATTTGAGTTGCCTGCTGTTTTAAGTGAGTGTGAATTCAATATTGATACTAGGTTTTATGAGAGTGGAAGACATCATTTTTCAATTCAGGCTGGTATTGATTTGAAACATTTTAAACTGGTAATTCTAAGTAGCTACCAATAAGTAAAATGTTTAATGGTATCCCAGATACAAGAATGTAGCATAACATGGCATTGGAATTCCAAGATGGAAGCTTTTCCAGATGTTTGGCTTTAAGTTAGCAGAAGGGCCAAATATTTGGTTGTGTACCTAAACTACTGAATCTCCCTCACACATACCAGAAACTTATTTTGAAAGCAGGTTTATTATCTGGAGTGGCCTTTTTTGAGAGCCCAAATTGGTGATAACCCTCTAAAAAAATTCTCATTTAAACATAGTACCATTTTGTTTTTAATTTTAAAGGGACGTTAAATTTAAATTTTACTTACATATCAACTATATAGCTATATATATTTATTTATATATCTATATCAACAATTTAAGGATTTTTTGCCAATATATTGCATGAAAATGATTTATTAAATGACCATTAAATATAATAGAATTATATTATCATAAAGTGTATAATACAAAATTCTAACAGTCTTTAAAATTTACTTCAATTTTCTGGCCCCTTGTATCATGTGACAGCCATCGCCCAATCACAGACTCATATATGTATATGCTGCAAACTGTAGCATATGCTCAGTGGGAGCTGGTGCCTCAAAAAGTGTGCATTTAAAAAGACTGCGCACACTTTGATAATTTAAGTAAATTGAAAGTCCTCTTAACTGCATGCTTTATCTGAATCATAAAGGTTTAATTTTAACTTTAGTGAACCTTTAAGCACTACAATTCCAGAGGTGAATTTGAGTTCCACCTTGGGCACTAATGCCGCCCCTTCCCTAGATTCATAGATATGTTCTAAGAATACTGGAATAACTTCAACAACCAATAACATAGCCATAACTGCATCCATTTGTTAGACCCAGTGCCAGATTATCCGTCAGGCACAGTAGCTGTACTTTACCTATGTAATTAACCCCTTTGTGGGGGTAAAAATACATACGCCTAGATTACGAGTGGCGCGCAAACTGTAGTGCAAGTGCGCTATGGGTTTTTTTCCGGCTCCCTAGAGCGTCTTTAGCCTCTGTAGCCTTACCAGACCTTATGTTTTTAAATACTATTTAATAACATAAGTACTGGTGAGGCTAGAAAAGCTGAAGACGCTCTAGGGAGCCGGAAAAAAACATAGGATAACTGGTGAAGAGTCTCCGCCAAATGGGTTGAATTTTAGGACATGACCACCATACATGTAGAGACGTGCCCAGTTGGCCACAGCTTCGCCAACAATATGGGGAGTGCGTGCTATAGATCTTATGTAGTGTGATAGGGACTAGGGGCCCCCTTAGTAAAATTTTATAGTGCAGTTCCCAGAGAGTGGCGCAATGCAACAGTTCTTTGGTAACTGTGGATCGCCTATACCAGGTATCAGCATCAGCTGCGAAATCTATCTCCCTCTCCCAAGTCGAAAATTGGGGTATCTTGTGGTGTATGTGGGGTTAAAGGAATAATCTGTAATGGAAAGACAGGGCATGCCTAAGGCTACTGCCCTGGATCCATTTGCCTTCCCATGTTATCAGGTTACAAGGATCATGCTTAGGGTATTGCCAGGACCTTAACCAGGAGCTGAGAGGAAACGCCTCAAAATGTAGACGAGCCGGTATGTGGTGCATCAAGCATAATTGAGGATGTGACAGCCATCTATCATTATGGTAGAAGTCAGAAACTAGACTGACCTGAAGGTTTCGCCATGAATCTATATGAGAGTCAGGTAAGCAATGGATAGCACTAGCCAAGGAGAGGATAGGGGATGGGTGTGGAGAAATGTCCAGATTATGTCTTACTTGGTCCCAGAACTGAAGTGCCTCCATGTTGTGTTTAAGCTTTGCCTATGATGTGAGGGTATCCGAATGACGTCAGGGAGTTCTAAACTTGTTGGTATTAATGATGCCTTCAAGTCATACCATCTGGGGGGTTGTGTTAGGATATTCCAGCTCATAATATGGGATATGCGAGCTGCGTTATAATATAGGATGATGTTGGGAAGGGCCAAACCTCCATGTGAAAGTGGCCTCTGTAGTGTTTTACCTGGAAGTTCTGGATCTTTTATCTTTCCAGATATAGGTGGTAATGAGGCCCTGCAATTTATTAAGAATCGGCCGAGGAATGTTATGTGGGATACATCTGAATAAGTAGATAAGCTTAGGGATAAAGGACATCTTAACCGCTGCTATTCTCCCTGAACATGATATCGCCCTAAATGCCCATGAATTCAAAAGGTTTTTGAATTCCGAGAGTCTCTCTGAGTAGTTTTTAGTGATTGTAATGGAAGGGTCTGCACTTAGAAAGGTTCCTAAAATTTTAATGTACTGAGAGCTCCAATGAAATTGGAATGAGCGTTGTAGGTGTACCAAGTCTGGGGCGGATACATGAATAGGTAATGCTTCAGTTTTGGCAATATTACATTTATAAAAACTCATTAAGCCAAAATGGCTAAGACGTTTGAGAGCTGCAGGGATGGAGGTATCTGGGGTTGTCATAAATAAATCAATATCATCAGCATAAAGGGAGATTTTGTGTTGTGAATTTTCTGTGGACACACCATATATTTGAGAGTCTAATCTAAACGCTTGGGCTATAGGTTCTATGGACAAGGCAAATAAAAGAGGTGAGAGGGGACATCCCTGCCTGGTGCCATTAGATATAGAGAATGAGTTAGAGTGGAAACCGACACCTCTAAGTCTGGCGGTCGGGGAGGAGTACAAGGCTTGGACTGCCCATATAAAATCATTAGGGAGGTTGAAAGCACTCATTTTTCCCCACAGATAGTCCCATCTTACCCTGTCAAACGCCTTCTCAGCATCAAGAGACAAGGAAATAAATGGGTCCCCTCTTGCAGACACAATGGAGAGAATGTTCAGAATGTGCCTAGTAGCGTCCAGGCCTTCCCTATTTGGTATAAAGACCACCTGAGCACAAAGAGACAAGCCGCTGCAAATGCGGAAGTTCCGGCTGGGTCCGTGAGCTGAGGCAGAGGCGGAGTGTTACAGGTACTAAACAGGTCACAAGGGGTGCATGCTGTTGGTTAACGGCCGGTGTAGCCGAAATAGATTTGAAAATACAAAAGGGAATACAGCAGCACTGGTGCAAGGAAAATCCGGGGCCAAAAAAGTAAAACACAATTTACTTTTATTAGAACGATTTACATAAGTACACAAATGAACTTCCCTGACTAGTTTCGTGCTCACCAGAGCACTTAATCATAGGGTAAGTTGCTAGGTGTGAACCCTCCCTTTTTAAAGGGAAAGAAACACCTGTTAGTGATTAGTTAAATTTACATGCATATTAAAATTCAATGTATGTATGGGAACCTATGAGTGCACACACACATTGAAAAATCAATCAATCAATCACAAAACAAACAAAATCTGTTACAAATCACATGCACAATGTCTAAGGAGAAAACGATGTTAAAATTAACATATTGCAAAAAGGATCTATATGTACAAACACTGCAAAAGATAATAATGTCAGAGACCAAAAACAATAACAATATTTGTAATTGTAGGTGACAAATTACAATAAATATCCATGTATGTAAGTATCTATATATACAGATATATTGTAAAAATATATTTTAAAATAAATTCTAAAATTATTGAAAATGTCCCCCTAAAGAAAAGGAGGGGAATAAGTACATACAAATCATGGATATCGAATTGTTACAAAAAAGCCTTACATGTCCAACCATATGTAACATTATATGCAAACATACATACTCAAAGTGCAGTCCAAAAAGAACGTTAGAAAGAAAGAAAGAAAACACTCCATTAAATAACACAAAAAAAATATATATACAAATGTATAATTTTATATATGAGATAAAGATATATGCATAATGTAAAAAACATTTAAGGCAATATACTTCTCAATGTCATTAAATGGAGCATTACAAGGACCACTTTACTTATTGTTTCAAAAAGGAAGGACAAGTAAAGAACATCAGTCTAACATTATTAGTCTAACAATATTAATCTAGCAATGTCAATGTAACCAATCTTGGGCTGACCTGTAACCAGTGATGTTTGTACCATATAGTACAGAGGGTGGCATATAGAGAGAATACTACTCAACAAAGTACTACTCAACAAAGTAGCTCATATCCCACTCCTTGTTCAAACCCAGTGGTGTGATAGTTCTGAGCTTATAAATCCAGTATAGTTCTTGTTTCTGTAAAAGTTTACATCTATCACCACCCCTGGGTGGGAACATGACGCGGTCAATTACCTGTACCTTCATATTAAAGACACTAGTCATGTGTACAAGATTGAAATGTCTTGCAACCGCTGATTCTTTGACATACTCTCTAGTGTCCCTCACATGTTCCCTAATTCGGGATCTTAATTCTCTGGTCGTTTGGCCAGTATATTGCAGAAAACATTGCTTACACTCAAGCAAGTACACAACATAGGTACTTCTGCAATTTGCATAAAATTTATGAGAGAATTCCTTACCTGTTTGGGTGCTTTTGAAGCCATTACCTATACCAATAAAGCTGCAAGTGACACAAGGGCCATGTCCACATCTATAGGTCCCCTTCCTTCTAATCCAATCACTTTTGTCCTTACCTCCTGAATGTATTAAACTGGGAGATAGTTTAGAAGACAAGGTTGGGGGCTTTTTTGACACAAATTTACAGTTTCCAATAAGGGGTCTCAACACCTCATCCTCATTAAGTAGATGGAGATTTTTCTTCAGAATAGAGCAAATTTCATTGTATTGGCTCGAATACTCGTAACACCGTCTCTTGTGTTACATTACTTTGTCTTACAGATCCCTGAACCAACTCTTCCTGTGATTTTTCCCTTACCTCCACATAATTCTGGTGAAGTAAAGAATCATTGTAACCTCTTAACTTGAGTCGCTCAATTAAGGCCATGGCTTGTTCATCGAACAAAGCATCTGAATTAGTATTTCTGCGCAACCGCAATAATTGGCCCCTTGGAATTGAGCGCACCAAATGAGGAGGATGACATGACTTAGCATGAAGTATAGTGTTTCCTGCTGTTTTTTTACGATATGTGTCACTGATGATCATTCCATGTACCTCATCTCCTTTTAAGGTCAAGTCAAGAAAATTAGCCACTTCTCCAAAAGTGTCACCAACGAAATTGAGATTAAACTCATTTTGGCTTAAATAGGCTAGAAAGCCATCATAATCAAAAGGTTCCTTGATGACAAATATCAGATCGTCTATGAAACGCATAAAAAAGACGATCTGATCCCTAAACGGGTTGTCATGGCTATATAGGTACTTGTCCTCCCAGAGTCCCACGTACAGGTTTGCGAAAGAGGGGGCGAATTTCGCCCCCATGGCCGTTCCACAAACCTGCACGTAGAACTCCTTATTAAACATAAAATAATTATGCTTAAGCAAAAAATCAATTATGTCACAAAGGACCATTTTGGTCTCTTCAGAAAATCTGGTGTGTCCATCAAAAAAATACTTCATAGCTTGTATGCCCATGTCATGCGGGATACTTGAATAAAGGGCAGTGGCGTCCACCACTACCCATTTATATCCTTTCTCCCATTTGAGCATTTTTAATAGCTGTAAGAGGTGTGTGGAATCTCTCAGATAGCTTTTTAGACTCCTCACCAGGGGCTGTAAAACTGAATCAATCCATTCTGAGACTGGTTCAAATAGAGACCCAATCCCCGAGACAATAGGGCGTCCCGGGGGTTGGGTCAATCTTTTATGTGTCTTAGGTAAATAGTGAAAAATCGGAATCCTTGGATTCCCAGGAACCAAATTCTCAACCTGCTCCCTGGTGAGGAGTCCAATAGCCACCGTTTGCTCCAAAATGTTAATCATTTTTAGTTTAAATAAAGATGTGGGGTCTGAGCTAATCTTCCTATATGTTGTTGTATCACATAGCTGTCTATTACTTTCCAAAATATAATCACTTTTGTCCAGGATGACAACATTCCCACCCTTATCTGAATTACGAATAACAATTGATTCGTTATTTTCTAGGGTTGTTAATGCAGCCCTTTCTTTTGATGTTAAATTAAATTTTGTTTTCCTCATCTGTCCACCTGGTCAGGATGAACCAGATGTGGGATGACTTTGGATAGTCTATTGGCTATTATGTTATAATAGAGTATAACTTGCCGGACAGATAGCTCAGTGTGCTAAGGCACTGTGGATGAGCTCTGTAGCTACCTAAGGGTTGCAGGTTCGATCCCTGGCAAGGTCAGCCTTTCATCCTTCAGAGGTAGATAAAATGAGCAGCGCCTTGAGACCCTTACGGGTGATTAGCCGCCCTTTACAAGTACCACATACTTGGTGTCTAGGTTTAGCAAGGAGATGGGTCGGTAGCTGCTACAGTTATCTGTGGATTTACCTGGTTTTAAAATCGTCACTGTTGTAGCTTCTAAGAATTCAATGCTGAAGGAGCCTGTGGACATGACTTCTTGAAACATTCTACATAGGATGGGGGTAATAATGGGTTGAAATGTTTTATAAAATCTAGCTGTGAAGCCATCTGGACCAGGAGATTTCCCTATCTTCAGACCTTTAACAGCTTTCTGGACTTCCTCAACGGTTATCGGGATTATGAGGTCAGGACAACTTTCTTGTGGGAGCTGGGGTATGTGTAACATGTCCAAAAATGAACGGACTTCTCTAATGGGAAGTGGGCCTTCATCAAGAGTGGTTTCTATATTATAAAGGGAATTATAGAATGATTTTAATGTTTCATCAATGTCTTTGGGGGAATAGACATGGTTACCATTAGTCGCTTCAATGGAGGTTATCTTAGCGTGTACCGTGCAATGTCTTAGTTTAGTTGCTAGTAGTGAAGAAGCTTTATTACCACAGACTTTGTGGAATTCCAGATCCTGGATTTGCTTAGAGATTTTTGCTATTTCGTCTGTTACCGTTACTGAGTAAGTTAGATTTAGTTGTCGCCTCAGCAGCCTCAGTTGTGTAAATTACTCTTTAATATCCCTAGACCAATAGGATATTTTGCACAGAACAAGGGAACTGCTACAAATGCAGAAAATGCCGAAAAATAAAATGGCAATCCCAACACTTAGAACACACGTTTGCAAAATGGGTTATGGGTTCTTGAAATACATGTAATTGTTGAATATTTGCATATCTGTTTTTTTATATTAACCCTGTTTCCCTGTTTAGAACCATATTTGCCTCAGCACTTTCAAAGTTAGGAATAAGCTGTTTTTGGTGCATTCTGGAGGCAGTAAACAAAGGCAGAACTTTAGCCCAAAATGTGTAAGGTTACATTACCTACCATTTGACCAGGTCATGCTGGATATTTTGATAAGTTTTTAAAGGTATCTCATGTTTTCACTGTGATCTTTGAATAAAGGATATTTTAAGGATTTTATCAAATTTTGTGCCATTTCTCTATCCAGCAAGTTCAGGAGTCCTTGATTGACATTCTGGAGGCGTGGTAGAGATTTATTTATTTATTTACAAAAGACTGCACTTAAAATGTGGGTTTTAAAAAGACAGGATTAACCATGTCTTGTCTTACAGTCATATCTAACTATTATAAAGCTAACAAACGGCCAGATTATGAGTTTTGCGTTATGAGCGGCTCGGTACTAACTTGCAAGCTATTGTCACCGCTCACCTCCCTATAGCGCTGCTATTACAGGTTTACAAAAACCCGGCATTAGCAGGCAATATGTGAGTGTTGAGCAAAATTTAGCTCCATACCGCACTCCAATACCAGCGCTGCTGAGAGCTGGTTTTATGTGCTCGTGCACGATTTTCCCAAAGACATCAAAGGGGAGAGTCGGCTAAAAAAAAGCCTAACACCTGCAATAATGGCGCGTAAACCTCTGTAACACAGCCCTATTGATTCCTATGGGGAAACAAAAGTTATGTTTACACCTAACACTCTAACATAAACCCGAGTCTAAACACCCCTAATCTGCCGCTCCTGACATCGCCGCCACCTACATTACACTTATTAACCCCTAATCTGCCACCCCTAACATCGCTGTCACCTACAGTACACTTATTAACCCCTAATCTGCCGCCCCTAACATCGCCGCCACCTACCTACATTTACAAACCCCTAATCTGCTGCCCCTAACATCGCCGCCACCTACCTACATTTATTAACCGCAAATCTGCTGCCCCCAATGTCGTTGCTACCTACCTACACTTATTAACCCCTAATCTGCCGCCCCCAATGTTGCCGCCACTATACTAAAGTTTTTAACCCCTAAACCTAACCCTAACACCCCCTAACTTTAATATAATTAAAATAAATCTAATTAAAAATTACTTTCATTACCTAACTTATTCCTATTTAAATCTAAATACTTACCTATAAAATAAACCCTAAAATAGCTACAATATAACTAATAGTTACATTGTAGCTAGCTTAGGATTTATTTTTATTTCACAGGTAAGTTTGTATTTATTTTAACTAGGTAGACTAGTTAGAAAATAGTTAACTATTTACTAACTACCTAGCTAAAATAAATACAAATTTACCTGTAAAATAAAACCTAACCTGTCTTACACTAACACCTAACCTTACACTACAATTAAATACATTACATTAATTAAATACAATTAACTAAATTACAAAAAATAAAAAAGAAATGATCAAATATTTAAACTAATTACACCTAATCTAATAGCCCTATCAAAATAAAAAAGCCCCCACAAAATAAAAAAAACCCTAGCCTACACTAAACTGCCAATAGCCCTTAAAAGGGCCATTTGCGGGGCATTGCCCCAAAGAAATCAGCTCTTTTACCTGTAAAGAAAAATACAAACAACCCTCCAACAGTAAAACCCACCACCCACACAACCAAACCCCCCAAATAAAATCCTATCTAAAAAAACCTAAGCTCCCCATTGCCCTGAAAAGGGCATTTGGATGGGCATTGCCCTTAAAAGGACATTTAGCTCTTTTTTGGTGCCCAAACCCTAAGCTAAAAATAAAACCCACCCAATAAACCCTTAAAAAAACCTAACACTAACCCTCGAAGATCCACTTAAAGTTTATGAAGACCTGACATCCCTCCTCAACGAAGCGGCAGAAGTCCTCAGCAAAGCTGGCAGAAGTCTTCATCCAAGTGGGCCAAAGTCTTCATCCAAGCCGGCAGAAGTTTTCATCCAGACGGCATGTTCTATCTTCATCCATCCGGCGCGGAGCGGCTCCATCTTCAAGATATCCGGCACAAAGCATCCTCTTCTTACGACGGCAACTGAAGAATGAAGGTTCCTTTAAGGGACATCATCCAAGTTGGCGTCCCTTGAATTCTGATTGGCTGATAGAATTCTATCAGCCAATCGGAATTAAAGGTGAAAAAATCCTATTAGCTGACGCAATCAGCCAATTGGATTGAGCTTCAATCCTATTGGCTGATCCAATCAGCCAATAGGATTGAGCTTGCATTCTTTTCAGGGCAATGGGGAGCTTAGCTTTTTTTAGATAGTTAATAGGATTTTATTTGGGGGGTTTGGTTGTGTGGGTGGTGGGTTTTACAGTTGGGGGGTTGTTTGTATTTTTTTTACAGGTAAAAGAGCTGATTTCTTGTAATTCTTGATTTTGTGTAATTTAGTGTGTTTTTTTTGTAATTTAGTTAATTGGATTTAATTAATGTAATTTATTTAATTATAGTGTAAGGTTAGGTGTTAGTGTAACTCAGGTAAGGTTTTATTTTACAGGTAAATTTGTGTTTATGTTAACTAGGTAGCTAGTAAATAGTTAATAACTATTTACTAACTAGTCTACTTAGTTAAAATAAATACAAACTTAGCAGTGAAATAAAAATAAAACCTAAGATAGCTACAATGTAACTATTAGTTATATTGTAGCTAGTTTAGGGTTTATTTTACAGGTAAGTATTTAGTTTTAAATAGGTATTATTTAGTTATTAATAGTAGGTTTTATTTAGATTTATTTTAATTACATTAAAGCTAGGGGTGTAAGGGTTAGACTTAGGGTTAGGTTTAGGGGTTAATAACTTTAGTATAGTGGCGGCGATTTTGGGGGCAGCAGATTAGGGGTTAATTACAGTAATGTAGGTTATGGCGATGTTAGGGACAGCAGATTAGGGGTTAATAATATTTAACTAGAGTTTGTGATGCGGGAGTATGGCGGTTAAGGGGTTAATTTGTTTATTCTAATGGCGGCGATGTCGGGAGCGGCAGATTAGGGGTTAATAATTTCATTTTAGTGTTTGCGATGCGGGAGGGCCTTGGTTTCGGGGTTAATAGGTAGTTTATGGGTGTTAGTGTACTTTATAGCACTTTAGTTATTAGTCTTATGCTACAGCTTTGTAGCGTAAAACCCATAACTACTGACTTTCAGGTGGTGGTACGAATCTTGTATTTATAGGCTGTACCGCTCACTTTTTGGCCTCCCAGGCAAACTCGTAATATCGGCAGTATGGAAGTCCCATTGAAAAACGTCTTTTTGAAAGCTGTGGTAGTTACGTTGCATTACGGCCAAAAAAGTGTTCGGTACAGCTATACCTACAACACTCGTAATACCAGCGGTAGTGAAAAAGAGCCATAATGCTGCTTTTTTACTCATACCGCAAAACTCGTAAGTTATTTTATTTTCATTTTCTCAAACTTTGATTTAGGTTTTCTTTATTGCAAATATTAGAGTGGCCTTTTTATATTGGATGTCGTCGTCCCCTTAATTTTAATTAATTTGTTTTGTAATGTTTGAAACACATTTTTTGTGATGCCAGTTTTCTGCACCATAAAACTCATTCTGAGTGATGAGAAATAAATGGTTTTAAGAAACAAACGGTTCAATTGATTTCAGTGAAGCAGAACTCGCTACGTGCTGCTATGATCAGGGAAGGTAACAAATCTTTACGAATCTCGAGAATTTTTAGGGGTGAAGTAACGGGTAAGTTTATCAGCCAAATATTAATTTCAGGAATGTGTTTAATATTTTGTTCTAACTATTTCTACCGCATTAATAACATATTTTATACATCATAATTCACCCTATCTGCTATGTAGCAAAGCGAAGAAAAATGAATTACAGTGATTTGTAAAAAGACACATGTAACACACATGTAGTATAATATACTTTTTAAATGTGTACATTTGTCAGTGCTGTCTGCACCTACTTTCATAAATATTAACATAAGTATTTAATATCTTATCAGAGATTATCAGAAAGGTCTATGATAACGCCTCAGAAACGCCTTACAGTAAGAAAAAAAAAAATATCTGTGAACTGATTCATAAATGCATTTTGTTTCCATCTGTAAAGCATTAAAAGTTACTGTTAACAACCTCAAGAAATCCCAACAATAACAGACATGTATATGGAAAGCCTGAGAATTAAAAGGATAGTAAAGTCTAAATATGTCAGAATCCCGAAAGGACATGTCTAGTATCCTTTCTTAATGAGTAAACCTAGGTAGACTCATAGGACCTCAGGAGCGTGCACATGTCTTTAGCATACTATGGCAGCAGTGTTTACAACAATATGTGTTGCAATGTTATACACTGTTTCAAACACTGCTGCCATAGAGTGCCTAATACGCGTGCATGCTCCTGAGGTCTCTTGAGTCTACCTAGGTTTACTCATTAAGAAAGGATACTAGACATGTCCTTTCGGGATTCTGACATATATAGACTTTGCTATCCTTTCAATTCTCAGGTTTTCCGGTTTTCCATATGCATGTCTAGCTTACCTAGGTTTACTCATCAACAAAGAATACCAAGAGAACAAAACACATTTATTGATAGAAGTAATTTGGAAATGTTTGACTTTAACTATGGCCCAGTTTCCATTTGTTGTTGTAAACTGTGTAAACTAGTGGTGACATTAAAGGGACACTGAACCCAATTTTTTTCTTTCGTGTTTCAGATAGAGCATGCAATTTTAAGCAACTTTCTAATTTACTCCTATTATCAAATTTTCTTCATTCTCTTGGTATGTTTATTTGAAAAGCAAGAATGTAAGTTTAGATGCCAGCCCATTTTTGGTGAACAACCTGGGTTGTCCTTGCCGATTGGACAGCACCAATAAACAAGTGCTGTCCATGGTTCTGGACCAAAAAATTGCTGGCTCCTTAGCTTAGATGCCTTCTTTTTAAATTAAGATAGCAAGAGAACGAAGAAAAATTGATAATAGAAGTAAATTAGAAAGTTGCTTAAAATGGCATGCTCTATCTGAGTCATGAAAGAAAAAAGGTGGGTTTAGTGTCCATTTAAAGAAGATTACTATTGCACTATTATGTCCCTTAAAGGGACATGGAACCCAACATTTTTCTTTTATGATTCAGATAGAATATACCATTTTATACAACTTTCCAGTTTACTTCTATCAGCAAAAATGCTTCGTTTTGTTGGTAACCTTTGTTAAAGGGACAGTAATGCACTACTGGGAGCTAGCTAAACACATCAGGTGTTCCAATTACAAGAAGCATATATATGCAGCCACCACTCAGAAGCTAGTTCCCAGTAGTGCATTGTTGCCCCTGAGCCTAGCTGGGTATTCTTTACAACAAAAAATACCAAGAGAAAAAAGCTAATTAGATAATAGAAGTAAATTAAAAAGTTGTATAAAATGGCATGCTCTGTCTGAATCATGACAGAAACATTTTGGGTTTCATATCCCTTTAAATCACTTATCCGGTACCTTATTCAAACTGCCATAAGGTTACACAAGGCTTTTTATTTTGGTGGGGGAGCTAAAACATTTATCAGGAATTCCAGCTTTTTCCCTATTACCTGACAGCTCTAATTGATCTACTGAGAGACTAAAGCCATCTGGTAAACAGGTTTACGCATGCTCAGATCCCATATAAAGGTACATTCCCTGCTTGTTTTAAAATGTGCTATAAAGAGGAGAATAGACATCTGATGATCACAAACTCGCCGGCATGTAGATAATCACACAAAATCTTTGAGGGCTTTTTTTTTTACCCATATTGTTATTTAGGTGCCTCTCATTTACACCCAGAACCTGTATAGTGAGGTAAATAGCTCTCAAGGTAAAATTTGCCTTTTTAAATTTTGGGGAGAACTCGCAATACTGACGAGACTTCTTGAGCGGTGGTCTTTAGATTATCGGACCCTTGGAGCAAATACAACGGGCCATTCTTGCTATGTGAACTAAAATGTTTTGTTTTTACTTAAAGGGACAGTCTAGTCAAAATTAAACTTTCATGATTCAGATAGGGCATGCAATTTTAAACAACTTTCCAATTCACTGTTATCATAGAATATGATTTGTTCTCTTGGTATTCTTAGTTGGCCAGTAAACCTAGGTAGGCTCATATGCTAATTTCAAAGCCTTTGAAGGCTGCCTCTTATCTCAATGCATTGCATTTTTCACAGCTAGAGGGTGTTAGTTCGTGTGTGCCATATAAATATCATTGTGCTCACGCCCGTGGACTTACTTATGAGAAGGCACTGATTGGCTAAATGCAAGTCTGTTAAAATAACTGAAATAAGGGGGGCAGTTTGCAGAGGCTTAGTATATTAATATAACAGTGTTGGCTATGCAAAACTGAGGGAATGGATAATAAAGGGATTATCTATCTTTTTAAACAATACAAATTCTGGAGTAAACTGTCCCTTTAATTTTGAATTACATGCCCCCTTAAAAGGGACAAAAAGTCAGTAGTCTGCTGGGCTGCACAACATAACTAGGTTAGAACTATACACAATCAGGAGAATGAACATATAACACACTATTGGTGCCTATAGAACGTACCTGTGGATTGACACTAGCTTGGCAGTTCTTCTGCCCAAAGAAAATTCTGAACAGTAAAAGTCAGCTTCGGCCCAGGTTTTGTTCATTGGAAAGAACCTAAAGCAATTTCCATTGTATTCTGTCCAAAATAGAGGGCAGGCTGGCGGCTGGCTCAGGTCTGTGAATACTGAGGGGAGAATTATAGTATCAAGTAACAAGAATGCTCTGGGTGAAGGTTATAGTCTGCACTGCAATTAGGATAAGCAGCTTGTTGGCCACAATAAGAAATCTAAGTTAAACAATAAATACTGAAGCAAAGTAAAATATTGTTATGTAAAAAATCAGCAGGTGTATAATAACATCATCAGAAAATCAATATGTCCAAGACTGAGCTCCTTCTAATCCCCCCTCTAATTCTACCCCGGTTCCTAACTTTTCAATCACTGTTGGTGACACCACTATCTCCCCATCACCCCAAGTCCGCTGCCTAGGAGTTGCACTTGACTCCAATCTGTCCTTCATACCCCACATCCAATTGCTCTCTTCCTCCTGTTGCAACCACCTACGCAATATCTCCAAAATTCATCCGTTTCTTAATGCTGAAACTACTAAACAGCTAATCCACTCCCTGGTAATCTCCCGACTTGACTACTGTAATAACCTACTAACTGGCCTCCCTCTCTCCCTCCTCTCCCCTCTTCAATCCATCCTAAATGCCTCTGCTAGGCTAATCCACCTCTCCCGACGCTCTGTATCTGCTGCACCTCTCTGCGAGTCCCTTCACTGGCTCCCCATCCACAGTAGAATTAAATTCAAAATTCTCATCCTGACCTACAAAGCCCTTACTAACGCAAACCCCCTACCTGTCCTCACTCATCAAGAAATATACTCCAGCCCGCCCTCTAAGATCCAACAATGACCTGCTCCTTGCATCTTCTACCATCACCTCCTCCCATGCTAGGCTACAGGACTTCTCTCATGCGGCACCAACCATCTGGAATGCACTTCCTAGAGCTGTCAGACTATCCCCTAACCTTTCCTCCTTTAAACGCTCCCTAAAGATCTTTCTGTTCAGGGAAGCTTATTACCCAACTCAGTTACAAATTAATTTCACTTGCCTAATTGCTGCCTCCATCTAACTCCACACTAATATCATTCTCACCTTTCTAGTCCCCACCTCCTGTTTCTCACCCTCCTACCCATCTAGATTGTAAGTTCCCACGGGAACAGGGCCCTCAATTCTCCCTGTATTTGTTTGTTAAACTTTGTCTGGTGACTTTTATATTGTATTGTACTGTACTTTATAAATAAATAAATAATAATCAGAATATGATAACTGCATATTATTTGTCTATATTTATTCTATCTTCCTCCTCACAAACTGTCTGTAGATATATCTATTTCCAGAATGTATTGCCCATCATATTTGTACAGGTAGGTACCACACTATTACATTGCACTGCCTATTGCCGTGCATTCTGTCTGAGAACGTTAGTTCCCCAAGCAACCAATCAGAATCAATATCTGCCTGTCTCCCTATGAATTAACCCTGGGACATGTAGGAAGAGGCAGACTGCTGTTGAATACTTTCTATAAATCAGTGCTTTGTTATGTTGCATTGCATATGCATTTCAACATTTTTTATTTTTGCATAATGACGCAACAAAAAAGTATATTTTTATGGGAACTTTCTAGCATATTTAAGGTAATAAAGGAATTGCAACTAACACTGACATTAATGAATGTGCAGTAACAAGGTTTCTTCAAACTTGGGGATCATGTGACCCACCCAATTCTGGTTGGCTAGCTGCCTTTGCATTCGTCTCCTCATGTGAATAGCCTGGCTGCCATATTGGTGTTGAACACAGAGCAGCCAGACACAGTGCTCTTCTCTTAATGATTATTGCTTCCTTTAATTTAACTGTACTTTATCTATATTTCTCTCCCCCTTTAAGTCCTCATGTGCTGTTTTCTGCGATAATATATAATTTGAAGCAACACAGATGGTATGGTGCATCAGGGACCATGCATTTGAGCTGTAGGCTTGGGGTATGGGTTATGTATGTGTTGTATAAGGGGATGTGGGCATTAAATTGGCATGTGAAAGGTGCAGTGAGCTATACATCTGGTCTTCAATGTAATCTGGTCATTTGTCTGGCATTAGCGGTGCTTAGGCCATGCTTCAGGTATAAGCGGTAATGTTGGTGCAAATATAATAGGAGTGTTGTTTGTGCTTTGGAGCAGATCTGTAATGCATTGTGGGCATATAAATGCCAAGAGCATGGGCAGGGGTAATTAATCTAGGGAGGACTGTGATGTGGGCATGTTACTGACATATTGGGGTGTCTGGGGCTAATACATCTGGTCTGTGGTGTAATGTAAAATATTAAGAAGTCATGATTTCAGCTTTAGAATCACTGACTGTGGCATGGACTGAGAAAAGTTGCAGTGCTGGTAGACACTGAGCTGTTGGATAACTAAAGAGACTCTGTTGTAGGCTACTTACTGGGGTTCACAGCTGAATAACCTGAGGACATCCCTATATGTTATGTCAAATGGTTTCACTACATTGTTTAAATATAGGTGTTTTTGTGAATCTCAAAGAAGCATTCAGTAAACGCCAATGCCTTTATTACTGTAATGTTATGTTTGGCGGTTAATAGAAAAACACTGAAGTTTTACTTTGTGATAATCCAACCTCTGGCTTTGGGGGCTGCAGAGTGCTTTGCCCCGGTCAGTCATGTGATATGGGCATAAATTTGGCATAGGGGGTACAGGGACCATCCATCTGCACTGTACTGTAAAGTGGGTATATGCCTAGCATAAGAGGTTGCAGTGGGCCAATCATCTGGTCTATAGTGTGATGGGGCATATCTATTCACTGAATCTTATGGTGGGTATGCATCTAATTAAAGGCCTTAGCAAATAGCTGAAGTAAAGGGATTACATGGGTATGTATGTTATCTGTAGCTGACGTAAATGGGTTGCAGGTGCTTCCATCTAATCTGAGGTCTGGGAATGAAGCTAAATTAAAGGGGTTGCAGAGGTATGTATCTGATCTATGGTCTGGACATGTAGCTAAACTACAGGGTTTGCAGGGGTATGTATCTCATCTGTGCTCTGCGTATGTAGCTGAAGTACAGGGGTTGAAGGGGTATGTATCTCAACTTTGGTCTGGGTATGTAGCGGAAGTACAGGGGTAACAGGGGTATGAATCTCATCTATGGTCTGGGCATGTAGCTAAACTACAGGGATTGCATGGGTATGTATCTCAACTTTGGTCTGGGTATGTAGCTGAAGTACAGGGGTTTCAGGGGTATGTAGCTCATCTGTGATTTGGGCATGTATCTAAAGTACAGGGGTTGCAGGGGTATGTATTTCATTTGTGGTCTGGATATGTAGCTGAAGTACAGGGGTTGCAGGGGTATGTATCATCTGTGTTCTGGGTATGTAGCTGAAGTACAGGGGTTGCAGGGGTATGTATCATCTGTGGTATGGGTATGTAGCTGAAGTACAGGGGTTGCAGGGGTATGTATCATCTGTGGTCTGGGTATGTAGCTGAAGTACAGGGATTGCATGGGGTATGTATCTCATTTGTGGTCTGGGTATGTAGCTGAATTACAGGGGTTGCAGGGGTATGTATCTCAACTTTGATCTGGGTATGTAGCTGAAGTACAAGTGTTGCAGGGGTATGTATCTCATCTGTGGTCTGGGTATGTAGCTGAAGTACAGGGGTTGCAGGGGGATGTATCTCACCTGTGACCTAGGTATGTAGCTAAAGTACAGTGGTTGCAGGGGTATGTATCTCAACTTTGGTCTGGGTATGTAGCTGAAGTACAGGGGTTGCAGGGGATTTATCTCAACTTTGGTCTTGGTATGTAGCTGAAGTACAGGGGTTGCAGGGGGGTGTATCTCATCTGTAGTTTGGGCAAGTAGCTAAAGTACAAGGGTTGAAGGGGGATGTATCTCATCTGTGCTCTGGGTATGTAGCTGAAGTACAGGCGTTGCAGGGGGATGTATCTCATCTGTGCGCTGGGTATGTACCTAAAGTACAGGGGTTGCAGGGGTATGTATCTCATCTGTGGTTTGGGCATTTAGCTAAAGTACAGGGTTTGCATTGGTATGTATCTCATCTGTGGTCTGGGTATGTAGCTAAAGTATAGGGGTTGCAGGGGTATGTATCTCAACTTTGGTCTGGGTATGTAGCTGGAGTACAGGAGTTGCAGGGGGATGTATAATCTGTGGTCTGGGTATGTAGCTGAAGTACAGGGGTTGCAGGGGTATGTATCATCTGTGGTCTGGGTATGTAGCTGAAGTACAAGGGTTGCATGGGGTATGTATCTCATTTGTGGTCTGGGTATGTAGCTGAAGTACAGGGGTTGCAGGGGGTGTATCTCATCTGTGGCCTAGGTATGTAGCTAAAGTACAGGGGTTGCAGGGGTATGTATCTCAACTTTGGTCTGGGTATGTAGCTGAAGTACAGGGGTTGCAGGGGGATGTATCTCAACTTTGGTCTTGGTATGTAGCTGAAGTACAGGGGTTGCAGGGGGGTGTATCTCATCTGTAGTTTGGGCAAGTAGCTAAAGTACAGGGGTTGAAGGGGGATGTATCTCATCTGTGCTCTGGGTATGTAGCTGAAGTACAGGGGTTGCAGGGGGATGTATCTCATCTGTGCTCTGGGTATGTAGCTAAAGTACATAGGGTTGCAGGGGGATGTATCTCATCTGTGCTCTGGGTATGTAGCTGAAGTACAGGCGTTGCAGGGGATGTATCTCCTCTGTGGTTTGGGCATGTAGCTAAAGTACAGGGGTTGCAGGGGTATGTAGCTCATCTGTGCTCTGGGTATGTAGCTGAAGTACAGGGGTTGCAGGGGATGTATCTCATCTATGGTTTGGGTATGTAGCTAAAGTACAGGGGTTGTAGGGGTATGTATCTCATCTGTGCTCTGGGTATGTAGCTGAAGTACAGGGGTTGCAGGGGATGTATCTCATCTATGGTTTGGGTATGTAGCTAAAGTACAGGGGTTGTAGGGGTATGAATCTTATCTGTGGTTTGGGTATGTAGCTAAATTACAGGGGTTGCAGGGGTATGTATCTCATCTATGGTTTGGGTATGTAGCTAAAGTACAGGGGTTGCAGGGGGATGTATCTCAACTTTAGCCTGGACATGTAACAAGTGTTAAAAGTTTGTTAAAGAAGTGCTCCTCACCAGAGAACCTAATGTTTTCAGCATGATGCTGTTTAACAGGTTGGCTGGGGACTACATCTGGTCTGACTCTGTAATATTCTGGGCATGTTTTTTGCTTGATGAAGCTGGTGGGGATTTGCATGTGCACTGAGGTCTCATGATTTGGCAAAATTGCCACTTAAGGGGCTATTGGGTAATTGAATCTGTTCTGAGGTTTCATATTTTGGGCATACCGCATGTTAGAGGGCTACTTTGATTAATTATCTCCTTATAAGGACGTGTAAGTCAAAATTTTATTATGATTCAGACAGAACATACAAGTAAAAAAAATCGTAGCATCGTAGCTCCTGTTTATTGGTGTATAATGAGGACAGAGCATGTCTTAAGCACTACATGACAGCTGTGTTTGCATCAATGTACATACAGTGTTCAATAAACGTGCACGCTACTTAGTCTACCTCAGTATGCTCTCATGAAAATGAACTAAGTTTAACAAAGGATAGAAAGAATAAAAGTTACATTTGAGAATAGAATTAGAATATTTTTTTATTGTACACTCTGTGTCAGTTTTGATTTCCACGTCCCTTTAATTTTCAATGCCAGCATCAAACTAAAGAAATATATTCTGTTGCTCTTTAAATTGAATCAGGGACAAATAATTACTAACAGCTTCTTCAGGCATAAAACTGCCTTGCTTGGTCTGCAAAGGGAATCTGGTTGTTTTAAGTTGCTCTGGTTGTTTGGTCAAAATTTGCACCAACTGGTCTAGAATTTCATCCCAGGTTAAATGTGTGAATTAGTTCTGCATCATTATTGCAGCTTCTGCTTTTGACAGTTGGACACATGGAATTTATTAGTGTTTGATTCCGCTAGCAGCACCTCTCACTATCCTATATTGTGAACACAGCTGGTATAAAACGTTATTTGGAAAAATAAAAACAGATCTTGACTGAAAATATGATCCCTTTAATACTATGGCTTAACCTCTTGTCTGCCAGAGAGAGATACAATCTGGAAGATAACAGGTTAATGAATCCTCTTGATAGCTTTATGGATATTCCTGGCATTCTAGAATTAATCTATTATATTGGTCTCCACCAGTTCTGCTGGAAAACAGATTCAAGCATCTTCCATCTAAAACTCATAAGACTTATACATAGACATTTTATACATACTAACTGATAAGCACTGATGGATCCAAACAGACAATTACCTTTGGACAATAAACTGCAGTCTATTAATAGAGAATATTTTGATTCTGTGACATTGTCATTGTAAAAATTTTAATTAGCTACTAGAAAAGTAATATAGAAGAGATACTTTTTAACTTTATACTTGTTGGAAAAGCAGTGATTTAGGAGAAAATATTAAATAACACAATATATAAAAATGTATTTTCTGTCAAAAATGTTTCTTTAATTTATATGTATTTATGTCTATAATATAACATAATATATTTATATGTATTTATGTCTATAATATAACATTTATATGTATTTATGTCTATAATATAACATAATATATTTATATGTATTTATGTCTATAATATAACATAATATATTTATATGAATTTATGTCTATAATATAACATAATATATTTATATGTATTTATTTCTATAATATAACATAATATATTTATATGTATTTATGTCTATTATATAACATAATATATTTATATGTATTTATATCTATAATATAACATAATAGATGCGGTTGAAAGAACAGTATAGTCCTAATTTTAATTCCAGATGAGTTTTGTGTTTTATAAAGCAGATTAAAGCATTTGTAAATCTCAGTTCTTTATACAGTAAAATATTTCTAGTTGGCAGTAAAGTTGACTTACCTTGACTGACTTGCATTTCTGTCTGTGGAAAAGCTTGAACAGTAAGTATGATCATTGCAGCCATAAAACACAGGTCCCATTGGATGTAAGCGAGCAGACAGTGCCTCATTTTTAGTTTTGGAACTATGGGACAAGCCTTCCTGGAGTCAGTCTTGGATCCTTTTACTGTTCATGTTGTACTTACAGAAGCAGATGTAATACTCTTACAGGTCACTCCCCCAAACTAGTTACTGTCCATGTCTTGTGGGATAGGCTGACCAAAATCCTAGTGGTATTGCATGAGCTTCTGAGTACTAAAATCTTATCTACACAGGGCTGTCAGTTATGCTAAGTCCAGAGCTATTAAAGGGACAGTCTGGTTAAAATTAAACTTTCACTTCCATTATCAAAATGTGCACAATCTTTTATATGCACACTTTCTGAGGCATCCGCTCCTACTGAGCATGTGGAGGATTCCCAAGATATATGCATTTTTTATTTGACTGATGGCTGTCACATGATGCATTAGGAAGGAAAATGACATTTGTCAGAAAAAAAATCAGTTGTAATGAAGATGCGCTTTACCTTACTTTTTAATATAGATATGAAATTTAAATATTGCGCACTCCGCCGCCCACTTCTATAGTCAATTTTTCTGTGTGCTAAGGGTTTGAATTTTTGTCCAATCAGCGTGCTCCCCATATGGCATTTTTGTTGTAGCTAGAGCCCTGATTGGAGAACAATTCAAACCGTTAGCTTAAAGAAAAATTGACTTTTATATTATTAAAAAGCAAGTTATAGCACATCTATCTTCATTACAACTGATGAATTAAACTCCACCTAAACTATCACTAACATTTCGGATCTGATTTTAAAAAGGGGAGAGTTTACCATCACTTTAACTGCAAAGGCTCGATTGCAAATCTATATTTATCTATATATGTTTACATATGTATTTATGTGGTTATATGTGTATATATGTCTGTAAATACATATATACATACATATAAATACATATGTACACATATATAGGCATATATATATATATATATATATATATATACACACACATACCTATACCTCTTTAGACATGTATATGTGTCTCAAAGTTAAAACCCTTTGTCTGCTTTTTTTTTTTTCAAACACCTGAGATCTAATATCTTTGAGCCTTTAACTTTTTGTGCAATATTTGTTTTTACTATTTATTTATTATATAGATTTATTATGAGTGTAACTGTACTTTGTAATGCATTTTTGATGTGTTTTGTGACACTTTTTGGAAACAGTTAACCACAACTCTGAGCTAATCATTCTAGCGTAGATCGTGTTTACTTTCAACTTGTAATACAAGCAGTAAACCCGACAAGCGCAAACACCCGTGATAAACCCCTTATCGCTCACACGCAAACTTTAGCGCTCCACTCATAATATGACCCTATATGTTGCAAAGTTGTTTTACTACACATAATTAAAAAGGTTATATTACAGTCGCAATGTGTTTGATGTCCTTTAAACCTGACCTCCTTCTGGGTCCTGATTAACTCTGGACAAAACAAACAATTTCCCAATTTAAGCCTGTTCCTCATCACTTTGGCTGAAAAATGGGGCTCACAATGCATCTCTGCGGTAGACTAGCTAACATATTGAGTTCTCTAAATGATGAACTTGCTTACCTCAAATATGCTCCATGGTGGGGCTGGAAGTCTTGGTTAACGGATCTTCTCTTTATATTGACCATCAGACCCAAGCAATGTACTCAGTAGAATAGGTACTCTTGGTATACCAGTCTACATTACTGTATATCCTCCTCTGGGGCCTCACCTAAATAGCTATCTCACTTTCCTAGGGGGTGGGGCAAGAGGGGAAAAGTATCTTCTTTCCTTGCTGTGCACAGCACACAAGACCTGTAAAAAAGTATTACTCTGCAAATTCAGGGGTTGCATAGCACCTCACTGCACCCCTTACAATTGGCACTGATCTGTTGTCATTTTGAAACCATATAGGGGCCAAATTATCAAGCCCCTATTTCCGCGCGAGTCTTCAGGCTTGCCAGAAACAGCAGTTATGATGCAGCGGTCTTAAGATTGATCCAAAACTTGTCCGCCTGCTCCGAGGCTGCGGACATCATTCTGCCCGATCCTATACGATCGATCTGATTGACACCCCCTCTGCAGGGGGAGGCATTGCACAAGCAGTTCACTAGAACTGCATGTGCAATGATAAATGCCTTGCATGTGCAAGGATAAAAGTTTGCTAAACAATCTTAACAACAGACAGCAGTATATCTGCCAGAGATATTGATCAAAACTAGCAGCAATTCTATAAGAACTATATCAAACCAGCTCAAATAATATAAGATCTTGGAATAGCATGAAACGATATTAGAAACTTTATCTACTTGTCCTATCAGTTTCATAAAATCTTTAATTAAATCTGTTATGAAATAACCTATTAGATACATTGTTGC
This sequence comes from Bombina bombina, assembly GCF_027579735.1. Classification (NCBI taxonomy): domain Eukaryota; kingdom Metazoa; phylum Chordata; class Amphibia; order Anura; family Bombinatoridae; genus Bombina; species Bombina bombina. Next base: position 163,115,239 of record NC_069509.1, read on the forward strand.
TACGATTTTTTATACCAAATATCTGTATTGTTTTAAATGTTTTAAATGGTTTAGGTTACTCTATACCCAATATATGTCAGGTTTGTAACACCTGTTTGTTATAATATATTAGAAGATCCTCATTGTTTTTATTTTTTGGGAGACGTCCCTTATCTATTATTACATTGGTACAAAAGCAATTAATTAATTAATTTTTTAGACAAATTTTATTGTTTTTAACAGGTTATTTAACCTTTGAATAAATTCATTATGTTGAACATTCTTTTTTATATATTTTATTTCCGTGCTTCACAGCGCTGCTAATTACTATTACTAACAATGATAAATGCCGACAGTGTATGCTGTCGCCATTCATCAATGTCTGTCTGACATGATCCACTGAACGGATCATGACGGACAGACCGATGATAAATCGGCCCCTTAGTATCTATATATTTGCTTATCTATTTTTCTTTTTATCTTTTTATCATTTATCTTTCTATCAATCTATTCATATCTCTCTATTTGGTTTTCCCATGATCTATTTATCATCTATATGTCTATCTGTCTATCTATCTATCTATCTATCTATCCATGAGACATTTAGGACAAAATAGACTCTTATTGAGTATTTTCCAAAAGTCAATGCTTTGTTATGTTGCATTGTAATATTGGTAGTGATGTCGCGAATAGTTCGCCGGCGAATAGTTCCTGGCGAACATAGCTTGTTCGCGTTCGCGGCGGGCAAACATATGCGATGTTCGATCCGCCCCCTTTTCATCATCATTGAGTAAAACTTTGACCCTGTACCTCACAGTCAGTAGACACATTCCAGCCAATCAGCAGCAGACCCTCCCTCCCAGACCCTCCTACCTCCTGGACAGCATCCATTTTAGATTCATTTGGATAAGCTGCATTCTTAGTGAGAGGAGGGACAGTGTAGCTGCTGCTGATTTAAAAGGGAAATCGATAGCTAGGCTAGTGTATTCAGTGTCCACTACAGTCCTGAATGACTCATCTGATCTCTGCTGTAAGGACAGCACCCCAAAAAGCCCTTTTTAGGGCTAGAACATCAGTCTGCTTTTTTCCTGTGTAATCTAATTGCAGTTGCCTGCCTGCCTGCCAGCGTGTGTGTCAGGCTCACAGCGTATACTGTGCCCACTTGCCCTGTGCCACCACTTATATCTGGTGTAACAGTAGTATACATTTAAAAAAAACAACAGTTTTTTGACTGTGTTAAATAATAGCAGTCAGTTTCCTTCACACGTGTGCGCTTCAGTGCCTGCCTGCCAGGGCACAGTGTCACCCCAGTGCAACTCATATCTGGTGTAACAGTAGTGTACATTTAAAAAAAAAACAAGTTTTTTGACTGTGTTAAATAATAGCAGTCAGTTTCCTTCACACGCGTGCGTTTCAGTGCCTGCCTGCCAGGGCACAGTGTCACCCCAGTGCAACTCATATCTGGTATAACAGTAGTGTACATTTAAAAAAACCAACACTTTTTTGACTGTGTTAAATAATAGCAGTCAGTTTCCTTCACACGTGTGCGTTTTAGTGCCTGCCAGGGCACAGTGTCACCCCAGGGCAACTCATATCTGGTGTAACAGTAGTGTACATTTAAAAAAAAAAAAACTTTTTTGACTGTGTTAAATAATAGCAGTCAGTTTCCTTCACACGTGTGCGTTTCAGTGCCTGCCAGGGCACAGTGTCACCCCAGTGCAACTCATATCTGGTGTAACAGTAGTGTACATTTAAAAAAACAACACTTTTTTGACTGTGTTAAATAATAGCAGTCAGTTTCCTTCACACGTGTGCGTTTTAGTGCCTGCCAGGGCACAGTGTCACCCCAGTGCAACTCATATCTGGTGTAACAGTAGTGTACATTTAAAAAAAAATACAATTTTGACTGTAATAGATTGAATAGCAATTAGTTGTCTGCAAGCGTGTGTGTCAGGCCTACAGCGTGTACTCTGCCAACTTCTGCCAGTGCACAGTGCCACTCATATCTGTTGTCACAGTAGCTTGCACGCATAGTACCACTAATCGAAAAAAAAATGACAGGCAGAGGCAGGCCAACCCGCAGGGGCTGTCGTGTTTGTGGTGCTGTGATTCCCTTTGGCCCTAGAATAATGCCCAGTGTTCAGAGGCCACATACCCCGAACTCGAACAGTTCTGAGGACATAGTTGACTGGCTAACACAGGACAACCAATCTTCTACAGCTTCCGCTCGGAACCTTGATGCACCATCCTCCTCCAGCTTAGCTTCGGGCACCTCTCAAGTTACCACTCGCCCGCCTGCCGCCACCACCAACACTAGCACCACAGCCGCTTCACTTGATCTGTCAGAGGAGTTATTTACACATGAGTTGGAAGAAATGAGTGATAGTGATGCGCAACCATTATTGCCAGAGGATGTAGATAACAGGGATATGTCTCAGTCAGGCAGCATTACACACATGGACGTACGGTGTGATGATGATGATGTTGTACCCGCTGCTGCTTCCTTTGCTGAGTTGTCAGATACAAGTGAAGCGGTTGATGATGACGATGCGTCCGTGGATGTCACGTGGGTGCCCGCTAGAAGAGAAGAAGAAGAGGGGGAAAGTTCAGATGGGGAGACAGAGAGGAGGAGGAGACGAGTTAGAAGCAGGGGGAGGTTGTCGCAAGGAGCTAGTGGCACAGTCAAACAGCATGCATCGGCACCCAGGGTCAGCCAGACAGCACGCCACTCAATGCATGCTGTTGCCACCACCAGAATGCCGTCATTGCAGAGCTCAGCAGTGTGGCATTTTTTTTGTGTGTCTGCCTCTGACAACAGCGATGCCATTTGCAACCTGTGCCAAAAGAAACTGAGTTGTGGGAAGTCCAACACCCACCTAGGTACAACTGCTTTGCGGAGGCACATGATTGCACATCACAAACGCCTATGGGATCAACACATGAGTACAAGCAGCACACAAACTCAAAGCCGCCATCCTCCTCCTGGTCCAGCATCTTCAGCCACGTCAACCACTGCTGTCCTTCTTGCCCCCTCTCAACCATCTGCCACTCCGTGTCTCGCCTTGAGCAGTTCCTGCTCATCTGCCCACAGTCAGGTGTCTGTCAAGGACATGCTTGAGCGTAAGAAGCCAATGTCACAAAGTCACCCCCTTGCCCGGCATCTGACAGCTGGCTTGTCTGAACTCTTAGCCCGCCAGCTTTTAACATACAAGCTGGTGGAGTCTGAGGCGTTCAAAAAATTTGTAGCTATTGGGACACCGCAGTGGAAGGTACCCGGCCAAAATTTCTTGGCACAAAAGGCAATCCCCAACCTGTACTCGATTGTGCAAAAGGAAGTAATGGCATGTCTGGCACACAGTGTTGGAGCAAGGGTCCATCTGACCACTGATACCTGGTCTGCAAAGCATGGTCAGGGCAGGTATATCACCTACACTGCGCATTGGGTAAACCTGCTGACGGCTCCCAAGCATGGAATGCGTGGCTCTGCAGAGGAGTTGGTGACACCGCCACGACTTGCAGGCAGGCCTGCTGCCACCTCCTCTACTCCTCCTACTCCATCCTCTTCCATAACCTCCTTGGCTGAGTCCTCTTCTGCTGCTGCGTCTTGCTCCACATCAACGGCACCCCCCCAGCTCCCCAGGTACTATTCCACATCCTGGATACGGCAGTGTCACGTCGTCTTGGGGTTGACTTGCCTGAGAGTCACACTGGACCAGCACTCCTGTCCGCCCTGAACGCACAGGTGGATCAGTGGCTGACTCCGCACCAACTGGAGATCGGCAAAGTGGTTAGTGACAATGGAAGAAATTTGGTGGCGGCATTGAATTTAGGCAAGTTGACACATGTGCCGTGCATGGCACATGTGTGTAATCTAATCGTACAACGCTTTGTTCATAAGTACCCAGGCTTACAGGACATCCTGAAGCAGGCCAGTGAGGCGCTTGATTTGCGACAGCCCGACACATTGGAATTCAACACTCCTAATGTTCGACCGCCTGCTCCAACAAGAAAAAGCCGCTAACGACTATTTGTATGACCGGGGTGCTAGGACAGCCTCTGCGGAGCTGGGAATTTTTTTTGCCACGTTACTGGACGCTCATGCGCAATGCCTGTAGGCTCATGCATCCTTTTAAGGAGGTGACAAACCTAGTCAGTCGCACCGAAGGCACCATCAGCGACATCATACCATTTGTTTTCTTCCTGGAGCATGCCCTGCGAAGAGTGCTGGATCAGGCCGTAGATGAGCGTGAAGAGGAAGAGGAAGAGTTGTGGTCACCATCACCACCAGAAACAGCCTTATCAGCATTGCTTGCTGGACCTGTGGCAACGCTGGAAGAGGATTGTGAGGAAGAGGAGTCAGGGGAGGAATGTGGAGGAGGAAGACCAACCACAACAGGCATCCCAGGGTGCTCGTTGTCACCTATCTGGTACCCGTGGTGTTGTACGTGGCTGGGGGGAAGAACATACCTTCAGTGAGATCACTGAGGATGAGGAACGGGACATGAGTAGCTCGGCATCCAACCTTGTGCAAATGGGGTCTTTCATGCTGTCGTGCCTGTTGAGGGACCCTTGTATAAAAAGGCTGAAGGAGAATGACCTGTACTGGGTGTCCACGCTACTAGACCCCCGGTATAAGCATAAAGTGCCTGAAATGTTACCGAATTACCGCAAGTCGGAAAGGATGCAGCAGTTCCAAAATAAATTAAAAAGTATGCTTTACACAGCGTATAAGGGTGATGTCACAGCACAACGGAAATCTAACAGGGGAAGAGGTGAAAGTAATCCTCCTCCTCCCACCACCACGCCGGCAAGGACAGGACGCTTTACAGACGTGTTGTTGATGGAGGACATGCAGAGCTTTTTAAGTCCTATGCATCGCCACAGCCCTTCGGGGTCCACCCTCAGAGAATGACTCAACCGTCAGGTAGCAGACTACCTCGCATTAACTGCAGATATCGACACTCTGAAGAGCGATGAACCCCTTGACTACTGGGTGTGCAGGCTTGACCTGTTGCCTGAGCTATCCCAATTTGCGATACAATTTCTGGCTTGCCCTGCTTCAAGTGTCCTGTCAGAAAGGACCTTCAGTGCAGCAGGAGGTATTGTCACTGAGAAGAGAAGTCGCCTAGGTCAAAAAAGTCTAGATTACCTCACCTTTATTAAGATGAATGAGGGATGGATCCCGAAGGGACTGACAGTGGGCGATACATTCGACTAAAAAAGGCCTGATGAGATGAGCTGCCTTGGGCTAAAAATGGTCCACACGCTGCTGTATTTTATCTCTGAATGCCGGATGACTTGCGTGACTTATCCGCCACCAACTAGGGTTCAAGCCGCAATGTTTTAGGGCACTTTCGGCCTGGGAAACAAACATCAATTTTTCTGGCCGCTGCTACAGCAGCGGCTGCAACAATACTTAATTTTTCAGTCATGTGTACATGCCTAATTTTTCTGGCCTCTGGTGCTGCACTGTGGCTTCAAAAACCAAACCAAAAAAAAGGCACATAAAAGGGATTAAACTGATAGGAATAGTACTACTTAACACACCACTCCTATCTGGTGGCACATTAGATTGCACGCGCAGTGCCCCAAATTTGAAGTAGGAGGTCCGACCAAGCATCTTTTTCCATCTCCCGGTTCCTAAAATCGATGCCATATACACGTCCCCTGATAGGGGATGTAACAGGGATTAAACTGATAGGAAAAGTACTACTTAACACACCTTATTATAACGCAGAGAGAGGCAACAGAGAGAGAGGAGTCTGAAGAAGAGGAGTCAGAGGAGGAAGGTGGCTTTGAGGAGGTGGAAGACCAAACACAGCAGGCGTCCCAGGGGGCTTGTTGTCACCTTTCGGGGACCCTTGGTGTTGTACGTGGCTGGATGGAGGAAGAGACCTTCAATGACATCAGTGAGGACAAGGAACGGGACATGGCTAGCTTGGTATCCAACCTTGTGCAAATGGACTGTTTGCGGTTGTTTGCGGTGCGTTAAACGGGGAGTTTGGTCTGTCACTGTGAAGCGGGCGTAACCCTTACACTACCTGATCGATACAACATCATACCTGATGTTTTAAAGCACGTTATTCCAAACAATTTAGGAATGTTAGGTGATTTATGCCCTTTATGGATTAAAACCAGACATCAACTATGTAATTTTCCATGGGAGTTTTGCCATGGATCCCCCTCCGGCATGCCACAGTCCAGGTGTTAGTCCCCTTGAAACAACTTTTCCATCACTATTGTGGCCAGAAAGAGTCCCTGTGGGTTTTAAAATTCACCTGCCTATTGAAGTCTATGGCGGTTCGCCCGGTTTGCCCGTTCGAGAACAGTTGTGGAAGTTTGCGTTCGCCGTTCGCGAACCCAAAATTTTAGGTTCGCGACATCACTAAATATTGGGCATTTTTTTTATTTTGTATAATATAAGCAGTATTAGGTTACGGTTTCCTGAAAAAATAAATAAAAGATAATAATGCCCTAAAATAAATTAAAGATTTAAATATGCTCATTATTATGTCTAGGCTTGAGTTGTATATCATCCCAAACATATTTTTATTAACTGTTCACTCCTATACAAATAAAGTTGCATTTGTACAATAATTAGCAAGATGTGTAGTCATGACAGCAGTAGAAGCTGATAAAATAAATGTATTGTTTTATTCCGTTTTATTAGATTTGAGTAGAAAAAGAAAATACTATAAAAGCAATGCTGACATCTTTTTCTTTTATTATAACATCTTTGAAGAGCGACATCTGTTTCCAATTAAACCTATGAACTCTGGCAAGTCGCAGTTTCTTTAAATTAACGGGGTATATGAAACCCCCACATCTTTTTATGATTCAGATAGAGCATACAGTTTCAAACAACTTTCAATTTTACTTCTATTATTTGCTAGGTTCTCTTGTTATCCTTGGTTGAAAATTATACCTAGGTAGGTTCTGTAAGAGCAATGCACTACTGGGAGCTAGCTGCTGATTGATGGCTGCACATATATGTTAGCTGTCATTGGCTTACCAATGTGTTCAGCTAGCTCCCAGTAGATACAATACAATTTTTCCTGCATATTTTTGTGTGAATGGTTTATTTGCTTTGTAAGATTTTTAAAATTCAATGTTTATTGTGCACTTTTGTAATGTCCATATCTCCTCCCCATAAGAAAATGCAGTATATGCCCCTTGCGAGACACCCTGTTTTCAGAAAGTGGCTTTAGATCACTCCACTAGGGAAATATAATTAAAATGCCAGCCCAGAGACATTAGATAACCAGGCCCTCTGTGTTTAACAGACTTTGTATTAAACATCTGATTCCTAGGGGTAGATTTATTATAGGTCGAGCGGACATGATTTGCTGTACGCTCGACCTCGCTAAATGCCGACAGCATACGCTGTCTGCATTTATCACTGCACAAGCATTTCTTGTGAAATGCTTGTGCAATGCCGCCCCCTGCTCACTTGCGGCCAATCAGCCGCTAGCAGGGGTTGTCAATCATCCAATGGTATTGGATCAGGATGAATTTAGTCCGCCCCCTGACTCCTGATACTTGATGTTTGACTCCTGACATCTAGTGCCTTACATCTGACTCCTAATGTCCAATACCTGACTCCTGATACTTGATGTCTAGCTCCTGACACCTAGTGCCTGACATCTGACTCCTAATGTCCAATACCTGACTTCTGATACTTAGGGCTCGATTTACCAAAGCCCTACGGCTGCAAGTTCTCACAAGAACTTGCTCACCGTAATTTAACAAGCAGCAGTCACCAGACCGCCACTTCCCTAACCTCTTCGCCACCTCTAAGGTGGCAAAATGCAACCTCCGTGGTCGACGCCGACTGAGGAGATTGGCAGCTCCTGCCCGCGCGTGATTGGCTGTGCGCAGGCAGGGGGCCGGATTGCACGCAAGCGCAAAATTGCGCTCGTGTGCAATGGTGATTACCTGTGGGTAATTTCACCCTGCCACAGGCAAGCTGAGGCGTACAATGGCGCGTATACGCGCCCCTGTCCGCCTCAGCTTTGATAAATCTAAACCTTGATGTCTAGCTCCTGACACCTAGTGCCTGACATCTGACTTCTAATGTCCAATACCTAACTCCTGATACTTGATGTCTGACTCCTGACACCTAGTGCCTGACATCTGACTTCTTATGTATGAAAAGGTGGAGTTTGGAGAAGGAGTTTCATTGGATGACTGATAGCATTTGAAAGGAACAAGGATGGTTTAAAGGGGAAGTGAGTTGTTTTGCTGTCCAACTAAAGAAGATGATATAAAAAAAAAGAGGAAGGTATTTTGTTGCATGAAAATTAAACAAATAGATGTTTTTTTTCACCCATATTTTTGTACAAATTATACACTTCTTTTCCTAGTCCTGCTTGCTGATAGGATGACAGCAATGCTATACAGGTTCTGAATGGATGAACAGTGCAAGCCCTTATCAAAGCAAACAAATAAAATAAAAATAAGAGATCAAAACATATAAAAAATTTGATTATAGAAATAATAGAGGAAACAATGTTAAAGTATACATATATATATGACAGGAGAGCAATAAATGGCACAAATAAATATATATTTATTTTTTTAATAAATATACACTCTTAAACTGCACATTTTAATTACATATAGAGAAGCTTTAATTATGCTCTCATAGACAAATCTGGAAATGTTTGTATTTTGAATACATACACGTTATGCAGAAATCCTGTTCAATAAAATAATGGCTTCAGGTTTCCTGTAATAACAAAAAAAAAATGGGCGGTAGCTGAAACGCCCTCTTTGTAATCATGGAATATATGCGTTTCCTTTGTACAACAGCATAAAATAAAAATATTTTACTAAAACAACAGTATTCTGCAGAAATGGTCTACTTACACAAACATAGCGTACATTTATATATGTCAACATTGATATTGTCATTTGTTTTATATGTCTTCATATCAGTATCTATAAATATGCATTTATGTTCTGTTCCATAGAAAGCAATATATAAATATAAATGTGTATATACAGACTTAACACAAACATACCAGCACACACATATATTAACTATTAGTTTGTAGCTTGCACCAGGACAATACTGCATTTCACGTTTTTTTTTTCTCAACGTATATTTTTTTGTGTATCACATTCACAAATTGCAGTAGAACACAGATACCACACTGGGTACCGCCGTAAAAATAGAATAAGCAATATTTTTGAGAAATGCAGAATAATTTAGTAACTAGCAGCTATTTTTGTTTTAAGAAATGTTTTTTTGGGGGGGGGGGGGGGAAGATGCACAGTTTATGACAGATGTAATATTTATGTGTGAAGGGTTTTCCGTGCCGTTAGCGCTACAAACTCTGTTGGCGCTCTACAAATAACTACTAATAATAATAATGCATTGATAAAAATGTGGGCAAGCTATTTTTTGGTATAGATAGTTGGTTAAAGGTACTTTTTTGTTTCTTTTAAAAATGTATAAAAACAACAAAAGTGTCACATAGTTCATCAATTGGAAACCAGTTTCAAAAACACAGAGGACAAAAAAAAAACTAAAATAGTATTTTATATGTCATTTATATTTTAAAAAGAATTTAATTTTCATTCCTATTTTCTGTTTCATTTTAACCGCAATGGGTTTATATATTGTTATATAAGATTAATAGAAATTCTGCTTGAAAGGGACATGAAATACCAAATTTTTCTTTTATGTTTCTGAAAGAATATACAATTCTTAACAACTTCCCAATTTTCTTCTGTTATCAAATTTGCTTCATTCTTTTGGCATCCTTTGTTGAAGGAGCAGTCCTGGAAGCTAGTTTAAAATTGCATATACTATCTGAGTCATGAAAGTTTAATTTTGACTTTACTGTCTCTTTAAGAAGTAAATAGAATTAGTGGTTAGACTTGTGGCCTCAGTTGGAATTCCCGTAACTGGTTGTTTGTCACATGAAATCTTTCCTGGACTCTAGATTTTTTAATATACCTGTAGAAACAGCTAAATATATATGGCTGAGTTGCTGGAGTGAGTTAGCGCCCGATGCTCTAAACCTCTTTGGTCTGGTGAGATTCTATAAAAAAAGATTTATTGGGTTTATAATTGGATCTGATTTGCTTATACTGCGTGCTTTGGGCATACTTGTAAAATATTGTAATTTAAAGCGACATTTAACTCAAAATTGTGTTTTGCAAGATTACAAGTAAAGTGATATATAACGCTCCTGCCTGCGTAAAAAGCTGAACTTACAGTATTTCACCCGCAATTACGTATTCTCCCATAGAAGTCAATAGATCAAAAAAATGTGTAAATAAATAAATAACACACCTACTCGTGCACAAACACGATTGCATATTCTCAAGTACGCTAACTCTAACACCTAAGACCTCATATCTTTGAGTCCTTATAACTTTTTACACAATATTTGTTTGGAATAATTTTTATTTGCTAGTGCTATTATGAGTGTAACTGTACTGTGTAATGTATTTTTATTAGTGTTATTATGAGTGCAACTGTACTTTGTAATGTATTTTTGATGTATTTGGTGACACTTTTTTTGTTTTGCAAAACAGTTATCCAGAGCTCTGAGGTCGCACTAACTTGAATTGTGCTCAAGCGACCATGTTTATTTTCAACTTGTAATACGAGCGGAAAACCCAAAATGCACAAAAAATCTTTTTTGCTCATGCATAATTGATAATGTGCCACTCGTAATTTGGTCCAAAATGTTAAATTATGCAGAATTAAAGGGACATAATACTCATATGCTAAATCCCTTGAAACTGATGCAGTATAGCTGTAAAAAGCTGACAGGAAAATATCACTTGAGCATCTCTATGTAAAAAAGGAAGATATTTTACCACACAATTTCCTCAGCTCAGCAGAGTAAGTGCAGTCTAAAAAGTTATACTCAGCTGCTGCCCAGCTGCAGGTAAAAAAAAATATATACTTCAGCTGCAGGTAAAAAAAAATGAAGAAATGAACAGCAGCCAATCAGAATAATTAGTGCTGAGGTCATGAACTCTTTTACTGTGATCTCATTAGATTTCACTTAACTCTCATGAGATTTCATAGTAAAATTCCTTAAACTGAATAGGGAAATAATATGAGTGTGCACGAAGCTCACTCCCTTGGCTGTCCCGGGACAGGCATACTGATTTGCTGCTTAAAGTCCTTTGCAATGGGGTTTGAATACTTAGGACATTTTGTTCAGGTGATATTTTCTAGTCAGCTTTTTACAGCTATGCTGCAGCACTTTCAAGTGTTTCAACATTTGGGTATCATGACACTTTAACAAAAAAAAACTTTGCATTGCACTTTCATTGTTTATTTTGGTTTCTTTTCTTGTAATTTTATTCTGGAAACTAACCCAGAAAAACTGTAGTGCATTCCTTGGACTATGGAACACTGACACGCTTACATGTAGCACAGTAAATGGTTGGTTTGCAAGATTTTTCAAGGGGCGTGTCGTCCTAAGTCTTCAAAGCAATGCATATTTTTCTAACAAAATTAGTTTTAAATGCTTTAAAATATTTATTTTGCATGCAAATCTTTGGCAAAGTAGGAATTAATTTTTGCTGCATATAAAAAATTATTTAATTTTATTTAATGGCGCTTTAAAGGTATAGGAAATTCAATATTAAACTTGCAAGAATCAGATAGAGCATGTAATTTTAAGGCACTTTTAAAGTCACTTCTATTTTAACATGTGCTTTCTTATCGTGGTATCCATTGTTGAAAAGTAATATGCAAATATCCTTCACTAGTGGGAGCTAGCTGGTGATTGGTGCTTGCATATATTTGTGATTGGCTAACTAGATGTGTTCAGATAGCTGCCAATAGTGCAATGTTGTTCCTTCAGCAAAGAATAACAAGATAATTAAGCATATTAAAAGCAAATGGGAAAGTTGTTTAAAATTGCATGTTCTATCCGAATCATGAATTACATTTTTTTTGGGGGGGGGGGGGGGTTCCTGTCCCTTTAAGCATTTATGATTTTTGTTATGTTTTTGTGGGCTAGAAGAATCCGTGTTTTTTCCAATTTCTGTGGGAATCGTTTGTGTTTTTTTAAATCTTTTAAATGGATGATCATGTACTGATAAAGAAATACATTTTCTTATGTTTGTAGGGCGTGTAACTTTTTACCAGTAGTGCTGTGTGAGTTTTCTTTATCAGCCAGCAATTTTCTATTCCATGGGCTGGTTATGCACTTCCATTTAGTTTAAAAAAACAACACAAACAGCATAAACTGAACCTTTTTCATGCAAAAACATATTTATAACGTTTGAAGAATGTTCTTTAATATGCATGAGAGAAAACATATGAGTTTACTGTCCTTTTAAGTGAACAAATAACTCATACATCGTGATAATTTGTTGAGGCACACAGGATAACGCTGCCACTTAGTTATAAGCAGCTGAAAAATTTGCTCCAAATCTCATAGTGTTTTGTTTGTGTGTGTAACTACAATGAGTTTCTGGTTATCACGTTGCTTCTAAGGAAGCTGGAGAAACTCTATCACACTCAGCACGGGACCTTAGGCTGTGCCACTGCTCCATAGCTGTCCGATGGGTATTACGCATACGGCGCCAGTGGTTGGCTTCTGGCGAGCCTGAGGAATACTGACCAATCACTATTCTTCCGATAAAATCATTACTGCTCTTCATGTTGTGTCCGTAAACTACGATAGAAGAAAAACATAGCATGATTTCAATAACATGATAGGACTTTATAAATAGACAAATATATTTAAAGGGATATGAAAATACATTTTCTATGCTTCAGATAGAGCATGCAATGTTACATTTTCAATTTATTTCCATGATCAAATTTACTTGTTCTCTTGGTATCCTTTGTGGAAAATACCAAGGCAGGTTCAGGAGCAACAATGCACTACTTGGAGCTAGCTGGAGTTGGTGGATACACACATGACACATGCCTCTTGCCATTGGTTTACCAGATAGGTTCAGCTAGATCCTAGTAGAGTTTTGAGCTGACTTTAACTATGTATTTAACCCCTTTGCTGGATTTAAACACACACACACACACATATATTTGCTAGCAATAGTTCTATACTAGAATGATCTGTGTGGAGCTGACATTAACTATGGCCTAGATTTGGAGTTTTGTCGGTAACGACCCGAAAAACTAACGCCGGCTTTTTTCTGGCCGCACCATAAAAATAACTCTGGTATCGAGAGTCCACATAAAGGCTGCGTTAGGCTCCAAAAAAGGAGCGTAGAGCATTTTTAACGCAGCTTCAACTCTCGATACCAGAGTTGCTTACGGACGCGGCCAGCCTCAAAAACGTGCTCGTGCACGATTCCCCCATAGGAAACAATGGGGCTGTTTGAGCTGAAAAAAACCCAAACACCTGCAAAAAAGCCGCGTTCAGCTCCTAACGCAGCCCCATTGTTTGCTATGCGGTAACCCTTCCGACGTCTGCACTTAACACTCTAACATGTACCCCGAGTCTAAACACCACTAACCTTACACTTATTAACCCCTAATCTGCCGCCCCCGCTATCGCTGACCCCTGCATATTATTTTTAACCCCTAATCTGCCGCTCCGTAAACCGCCGCTACTTACATTATCCCTATGTACCCCTAATCTGCTGCCCTAACATCGCCGAACCCTATATTATATTTATTAACCCCTAATCTGCCCCCCACAACGTCGCCTCCACCTGCCTACACTTATTAACCCCTAATCTGCCGAGCGGACCTGAGCGCTACTATAATAAAGTTATTAACCCCTAATCCGCCTCACTAACCCTATCATAAATAGTATTAACCCCTAATCTGCCCTCCCTAACATCGCCGACACCTAACTTCAATTATTAACCCCTAATCTGCCGACCGAATCTCGCCGCTATTCTAATAAATGTATTAACCCCTAAAACTAAGTCTAACCCTAATACTAACACCCCCCTAAGTTAAATATAATTTAAATCTAACGAAATTAATTAACTCTTATTAAATAAATTATTCCTATTTACAGCCAATAGAATGCGAGCTCAATCTGATTGGCTGATTGGATCAGCCAATCGGATTGAACTATATTCTGATTGGCTGATTCCATCAGCCAATCAGAAAATTCCTACCTTAATTCCGATTGGCTGATAGAATCCTATCAGCCAATCGGAATTCGAGGGACGCCATCTTGGATGACGTCCCTTAAAGGAACCGTCATTCGTCGTCTAGTCGTCGGAAGAAGAGGATGGATCCGCGCTGGAGGTCTTCAAGATGGAGCCGGTCGTCATCGGATGGAAGAAGATAGAAGATGCCGCTTGGAGAAGATGTTTGCCGGTCCGGATGTCCTCTTCTTGCCGGATAGGAGGAAGACTTTGGACCCTCTTCTGGACTTCTTCAGTGGATGTCTAGCCCCGCTTGGGTTGGATGAAGATCTTGGAGCCAGGACGGATCGGTGAACCTGGCATGGTGAAGACAAGGTAGGAAGATCATCAGGGGGGTAGTGTTAGGTTTATTTAAGGGGGGTTTGGGTTAGATTAGGGGTATGTGGGTGGTGGGTTGTAATGTTGGGGGGGGGTATTGTATGTTTTTTTTTACAGGCAAAAGAGCTGAAATTCTTGGGGCATGCCCCGCAAAGGGCCCTGTTCAGGGCTGGTAAGGTAAAAGAGCTTGTAATATTTGTATTTTAGAATAGGGTAGGGAATTTTTTATTTTGGGGGGCTTTGTTATTTTATTAGGGGGCTTAGAGTAGGTGTAATTAGTTTAAAATTGTTGTAATATTTTTCTTATGTTTGTAAATATTTTATTATTTTCTGTAACTTAGTTCTTTTTTATTTTTTGTACTTTAGATAGTTTATTTAATGTTATTTATTTGTAGCAATTGTGTTTAATTAATTTATTGATAGTGTAGTGTTAGGTTAATTGTAGGTAATTGTAGGTAGTTTATTTAATTATTTTATTGATAGGGTAGTGTTAGGTTTAATTATATCTTAGGTTAGGATTTATTTTACAGGTAAATTTGTAATTATTTTAACTAGGTAACTATTAAATAGTTCTTAACTATTTAATAGCTATTGTACCTGGTTAAAATAATTACAAAGTTGCCTGTAAAATAAATATTAATCCTAAAATAGGTATAATATAATTATAATTTATATTGTAGCTATATTAGGATGTATTTTACAGGTAAGTATTTAGCTTTAAATAGGAATTATTTATTTAATAAGAGTTAATTAATTTCGTTAGATAAAAATTATATTTAACTTAGGGGGGTGTTAGTGTTAGGGTTAGACTTAGCTTTAGGGGTTAATACATTTATTAGAATAGCGGTGAGCTCCGGTCGGCAGATTAGGGGTTAATAATTGAAGGTAGGTGTCGGCGATGTTAGGGAGGGCAGATTAGGGGTTAATACTATTTATGATAGGGTTAGTGAGGCGGATTAGGGGTTAATAACTTTATTATAGTAGCGCTCAGGTCCGCTCGGCAGATTAGGGGTTAATAAGTGTAGGTAGGTGTCGGCGACGTTGTGGGGGGCAGATTAGGGGTTAATAAATATAACATAGGGGTCGGCGATGTTAGGGGTAGCAGATTAGGGGTACATAGGGATAACGTAGGTGGCGGCGATTTGCGGTCGGAAGATTAGGGGTTAATTATTTTAAGTAGCTTGCGGCGACGTTGTGGGGGGCAAGTTAGGGGTTAATAGATATAATACAGGGGTCGGCGGTGTTAGGGGCAGCAGATTAGGGGTACATAAGTATAACGTAGGTGGCGGTCGGCAGATTAGGGGTTAAAAATTTTAATCGAGTGGCGGCGATGTGGGGGGACCTCGGTTTAGGGGTACATAGGTAGTTTATGGGTGTTAGTGTACTTTAGGGTACAGTAGTTAAGAGCTTTATAAACCGGCGTTAGCCAGAAAGCTCTTAACTCCTGCTATTTTCAGGCGGCTGGAATCTTGTCGTTAGAGCTCTAACGCTCACTGCAGAAACGACTCTAAATACCAGCGTTAGAAAGATCCCATTGAAAAGATAGGCTACGCAAATGGCGTAGGGGGATCTGCGGTATGGAAAAGTCGCGGCTGAAAAGTGAGCGTTAGACCCTTTAATCACTGACTCCAAATACCAGCGGGCGCCCAAAACCAGCGTTAGGAGCCTCTAACGCTGGTTTTGACGGCTACCGCCGAACTCTAAATCTAGGCCTATATTTGCATAAACAAATAATGCATAATAAAAAGACAATGCAATAGCACTTAGGGGCCGAATGATCAAACTCTGAATAAAAAGCTGTTATGAAGCAGCGGTCTAAAGACCGCTGCTCCATAACAGGTCCACTGCCTCTGAGGCTGCGGTCTGCAATCCGCCCAATCCTATACGATCAGGCTGATTGACACTCCCTGCTAGTGGCCAATTGGCCGCGAATCTGCAGGGGGTGGCATTGCACAAGAACTGCTGAGCAGATCATGTCGGACAGACCGATGATAAAACTGTCCCTTAGTTTGAACTTGAAATGAGTAGTAGATTTTTTTTTCTGACAAATTTCAGTTATGTCCATTTCCTTATCCCCTGTATCATGTGACAGCCATCAGCCAATCACAAATGTATATTCTGTGAATTCTTGCACATGCTCAGTAGGAGCTGGTGACTCAAAAAGCGTAAATATAAAAAGATTGTGCACATTTTGTTAATGGAAGTAAATTGGAAAGTTGTTTAAAATTGCTGCTCTATCTGTATCATGAACGTTTAATTTTGACTTGAGTCACATTTATATGCAAGCAATACTTCTATAAAATAATTATCTAACACATAAGAGCATATTGTTTTTGCACTTGTGACATTATCAATAAATTGTAGGATTCATCTTTAGGTATAGAAAAACTGACCTGTCTTTATTTGTTTTATCATTTTAACATATATAAACCTTTCAAATAAACTGTAGCACCAGAGTTACACTATAATTCTTATATTAATATAAAGTAATAAAAATTGTACAGCCAGAAATGATATAAATGCCTCTATGTACCATACAAAGGCTCTGTTGGAATTCTGCAATAGCCCTTGTAGACTGAACGGATTTTGCTTTACAAACACTGTTTAAAAATTAAGCTTTAAATGAATCAATCCCATAACAGTAAAAAGCCTACTCCCAAAACCAGGAATATAAGGTATCACCATCGCTATATATTACAGCTCGTTATTCTGGCCTGTTTTCTCAGATGTTGAGTGGGATGTTACAACTAATGCCAAAACACATGACTTTTTTGTACTGACAATTGTGGGTTTGACGCATAGAACACCTCTCAAACTAAACATCATTTGTCATATGTCATGTGACTAAGCTTTCTTATTTGGGCCAATTTAAACAATACAAAATGTAGAAGATGTCTCAACAAACTCTCAGAGAAAACTATTTTACATATATATATATATATATATATATATATATATATATATGTCATAATTGGAATAAAACTTTGAAAAGTCCTGGTGAGTGCACTCTTCATTACTTACTATTTACCTATCTGCTGCACCCTGGGCATGTGATTTGGAATTCTGGAGTGCTTGTCTACTTTGAAATTTATATATATATATATATATATATATATATTCAAACTCTGCAAATTTGAAGTATATTAAAGTGTTTTTAATGCTAAGAGACAGTGAAATTATGAAATGATTAGCCTAAGGCTGTAGCCAAAATGGTTGTATACTGATATATTTTGGGCATGTGCAGTAATCAAAAGAAAGGGTGGAAAATTAAAACAACAAATGCCAAGTAATATTTTCTCAAGTTGTCTGTGGGATAAATCAAGACACGGGCAGTACTGTTTTTCTATAGGATATTGGTACACATTTTATATCACATATTGCAGATATGTATGTTGATAAACAATTAAAGTAACAAAAAAAGTTATTTCTTTTCTGTCTTGTATTTCAAAGAGGACATGTAAAGATTGTCCTCATACATTTGAGGTGAGTCAGTGTCCACGAATAATGCAGTGAGAGGTCTGCTGATCAGCCAGTGGGCAGCCAGTCCTCAAGGCCTAGTTGTACTCAAGATAGATTTATTAGTGATGATATAGGCACAAATAACATGATAGTATCCTGATACATTTTGTAGAAAATTCCAGGAAGATGCCAGGGGAACCTGATGCCAAAACACGGATTTTACGGAATAAATAAAAAAGTAGTCATGTTATGGCACAAACCATAAATACTTGTAAGCAGCAGACATGAGAGTGTATCACTTTAATATAGACATGTGCATTCGTTTTGTTACAATTGGATATTTGTAACGAAAAAACAGATATTTATTTTGTTTCCATTAAACGAATATACGAAGAAATGCACAAACTCATTTAAATTAAACAAATATATACTAATGAATATATAAGGTGAGATACTTACCTCTAACGTGCTGGGGAGTCGCAGTAATCCAGAGCCTTCTTCACTGAGGGATAGATGATCTAAGCCTCGCCAGATCAAACCTAGGTTTTGTCACCGACTCTCGCAGGGGCTTTCCTGGTGAAATTATCCTAAAAAAGGGGCAGTCCCTGCGAGTAGCCAGTTGGATCCTATTGAAACTAATGGAGCTCGCTGGAAAGGGACACTGGAAAGTTAGCAGTGAGCAGGGGGCGCACTTTCAAAATTAAATCCTGCAGCCAATATAAATCACATTACGTTGCTCTCTGAGAATAGCATCTTACAATCACCTATATTTTCATATACATGTGTTTTTCTATTAGGTTTATAAGTATTTGTAGGGTTTTGAGAAAAGCTTGCCACCTTTTAGTTGGCGAGAATAAACTGTGAGATCTGCAGTGCGAAAATGTTTACAGAATTATGCTGGGATTAGAGAGACATTTTTATATACGCCCATAGAACGCCCATGTTCAGCCCATTTTCCAAAAAAAAACCCCAACAATTACGCTTTGCATTTTGTATTTATAAGTACAAATTTCTGTGTGTTTTTTGCACATCCAGTGCACTAAAATTACGATTTACGCTGTTCATATTTAATACGATTCATTACTGTGTAAATTACATAAACATTTTAAGTTTTTGGTAAAATACGATTTTTGGTGAAGAATTTTGTCCCGGTTTTAGATGTATCATAACAATACAATTTTTCCTGTGTATTTTTGTATGAATGGTTCAATTATTTGTTTTGTATGATGTTAAAAATACGAATTTTACTGTGCACTTTTCATATGAAAATGCAGTATGCGCCACTTAGTGAGACACCCTGTTTTTAGGTTAAAAAGTGTCTTTAGATTATTACACCAGGGAAATAGAAGAACTGGCGAGCATTCTTTAATAATCTCGCCAGCCCAGAGAGCTTTAGATCATCAGGACCTGCGTCCAGGGCCGCGCGGATAGGAGGCTTAGCTTGGAGGATTGCGGAGCTTGCGCTAAAGGAGAAGATCCTTTGGCGCAGGTCAGTAGCGTACCTACTAAAAAGAGGGCCCTGGTTTAAAAATGTTTTTCACAGTCTAACTTGTACTTATGAAAGATTTGTCATAAACCTGGACACTTATGTTGTTAAGATTACGGACTGTTTTAGGATCTAACACTTTGTATCAAGTGTGTATTTATTGTGTATCAAATTGTGTATTTATTGTGTGTTTTTTATTCCTGTGTGTTTTATGATCAGTTGATTTTTTATTATTCATTGTTAATAAATATATATTAATATATTTGAATCTGTACTCATTTATTGCATTTTTTACACGTATATCTAAATTTTATACACATATTAGCTTTTTAAGTACGCATTAATTTTATATTTAATTTTATATATAATCTTATTTCCCCCCGATTTATCACAACTTTAGCACAGTGATTGTGCGCAATTAAAGTGAAGGTAAACTTACCGTAATGTCGACAGAGTATAGCATTTTGCTTGT
This sequence comes from Bombina bombina, assembly GCF_027579735.1. Classification (NCBI taxonomy): domain Eukaryota; kingdom Metazoa; phylum Chordata; class Amphibia; order Anura; family Bombinatoridae; genus Bombina; species Bombina bombina. The sequence continues at coordinate 163,135,065 of NC_069509.1, forward strand.
AAAATAAATATGACTTTCATTCATCAATTTTAATATTTTTGTGTATAAAGTTATTGCCATATAAAGCTATGCATAAATGATCCACAAATTCAACCCGTTTTTTTTTTTTTATCTGTTGATCACGTTTTTCTCAAACCCAATTGAAATTCTGGTCGTTAGGCGGCCGTCACTCCACGTCATCCGCCCCTTCTTTTAGCTGCGCATGCGGTATTACATTTTTCTTCTTAATGAAATCCAAACGCACTCCTGTTTCGCGCATGCGTATTTGTAACAGCTATGAATTCCTCTAGCATTAAATATTGAACGGCGATTATCGCATACGCATTGAAAAGCGGCATTGGAGATTTGTGCATGGGCAATGTAATCCAAGATCACGAGCGTGCATTTGAGAGCACCTGGAGAGTGGGTAGGACCGCTGAAGACGTCGCACAATGAAGAAGAAGGAAGTAGGGCTTGGGAGGAGTTGGGATCAAAACAGTGGTAAATTAGAAATATAATTTTTATTAAAACTATGGCAGAAAACGAAAAAATAACTAAGCGACTACATGAAGGGGATAATGATAAATGGTAAGTTGTCTTTAAGAAAAGGACCAGTCAACACATTAGATTTGCATAATCAACAAATGCAAGATAACAAGACAATGCGATAGCACTTAGAGGCCTAGTTATCAACGTGTCTACTTTACCTGCCTTCGCCGGTCCAATACGCCCGCCTAAGCTCGCCTAACTTCGCCGCCGCGGACCTGCAAATTTTCGCCTAAGTTATCAAAAATGCTGTCAAAAAGCCGCGCACCAAGTACGGGGCGATGAGCAGCGGACTGTAATAGTTATCACTCATCCGATCTCGCTGCTCTTTGGCTTTTTGACAGCTTTATTGCTAGCCTGTCACTAAGCACCCACACTAACTACACTGTTCTATCCCCTATACCGGCGCCCCCGGAGCCCCCCGCAACTAAATAAAGCTAGTAACCCCTAAACCGCTGCTCCTAGACCCCGCCGCAACTCTTATAAATGTATTAGCCCCTAAACCGCCGCTCCCGGACACCGCCGCCACCTACATTTTACTTAGTAACCCCTATCCTGCCCCCCCTATACCGCCGCCCTCTATAATAAAGTTATTAACCCCTATCCTGCTGATCCCGCACCTTGCCGCAACTAAATAAATAGTTTAACCCCTAAACCGCCACTCCCGGACCCCGCCGCAACCTATATTAAACTTATTAACCCCTAATCTGCCCCCCTACACCGTCGCCACCTATAATACATTTATTAACCCCTATCCTGCCCCCCACTACACCGCCGCCACTGTAATAAATTTATTAACCCCTAAACCTAAGTCTAACACTAACCCTAAAACCTCCCTAACTTAAATATTAATTAAATATATGTAAATAATATTTCTATTATTAACTAAATTAATCCTATTTAAAACTAAATACTTACCTTTAAAATAAACCCTAATATAGCTACAATATAAATAATAATTACATTGTAGCTATCTTAGGATTTATTTTTATTTTACAGGTAACTTTCAATTTATTTTAACTAGGTACAATAGTTATTAACTATTTAATAGCTTACCTAGCTAAAATAAACAGAAATTTACCTGTAAAATAAAAACTAACCTAAGTTACAATTACACCTAACACTACACTATACTTTAATAAATTATTTTTATTTAAAACAAAATACTTACCTGTAAAATAAACCCGAAGATAGCTACAATGTAATTAATAATTACATTGTAGCTATTTTAGGATTTATATTTATTTTACAGGTAACTTTGTATTTATTTTAGCTAGATAGAATAGTTATTAAATAGTTATTAACTATTTAATAACTACCTAGCTAAAAGAAATACAAAATTACCTGTAAAATAAATACTAACCTAAGTTACAATTAAACCTAACACTACACTATCATTAAATTAATTAAATAAATTAACTACAAATAACTACAATTAAATACAATTACATAAACTAACTAAAGTACAAAAAATAAAAAAAGCTAAGTTACAAAAAATAAAAAAAATAAGTTACAAACATTAAAAAAATATTACAACAATTTTAAGCTAATTACACCTAATCTAAGCCCCCTAATAAAATAACAAAGCCCCCCAAAATAAAAAAAAATCCCTACCCTATTCTAAATTAAAAAAGTTCAAAGCTCTTTTACCTTACCAGCCCTTAAAAGGGCCTTTTGCGGGGCATGCCCCAAAGAAAACTGCTCTTTTGCCTGTAAAAGAAAAATACAACCCCCCCAACATTAAAACCCACCACCCACATACCCCTAATCTAACCCAAACCCCCCCGTAAATAAACCTACACTACCCCCCTGAAGATCATCCTACCTTGAGTTGTCTTCAGCCAGCCGACCCACCGATGGAACCGAAGAGGAGATCCAGAGCGGCAGAAGTGATCCTCCAAAGGGCGCTGAAGAAGTCTTCCATCCGATGAAGTGATCCTCCAGGCGGTGCTGAAGAAGTCTTCCATCCGGGCAATGTCATCTTCCAAGCGGCGCTGAAGAAGTCTTCCATCCAGGCGATGTCATCTTCCAAACGGGGTCTTCAATCTTCTTTCTTCAGGATCCATCTTCATCCCGCCGCAGCGGAACATCCTTCTTTCCCGACGGACTACCGACGAATGAAGGCTCCTTTAAGGGACGTCATCCAAGATGGCGTCCCTTCAATTCTGATTGGCTGATAGGATTCTATCAGCCAATCGGAATTAAGGTAGGAAAAATCTGATTGGCTGATTGAATCAGCCAATCAGATTGAAGTTCAATCCGATTGGCTGATCCAATCAGCCAATCAGATTGAGTTTGCATTCTATTGGCTGTTCCGATCAGCCAATAGAATGTGAGCTCAATCTGATTGGCTGATTCAATCAGCCAATCAGATTTTTCCTACCCTAATTCCGATTGGCTGATAGAATCCTATCAGCCAATCGGAATTGAAGGGACGCCATCTTGGATGACGTCCCTTAAAGGAGCCTTCATTCGTCGGTAGTTCGTTGGGAAAGAAGGATGTTCCGCGTTGGCGGGATGAACATGGATCCTGAAGAAAGAAGATTGAAGACCCCGCTTGGAAGATGACATCGCCCGGATGGAAGACTTCTTCAGCGCCGCCTGGATGATGACTTCATCGGATGGAAGACTTCTTCAGCGCCCCTTGGAGGATCACTTCTGCCGCTCCGGATCTCCTCTTCAGTTCCATTGGTGGGTCGGCTGGCTGAAGACAACTCAAGGTAGGATGATATTCAGGGGCGGTAGTGCTAGGTTTTTTTACGGGGGGTTTGGGTTAGATTAGGGGTATGTGGGTGGTGGGTTGTAATGTTGGGGGGGTTGTATTTTTCTTTTACAGGCAAAAGAGCAGTTTTCTTTGGGGCATGCCCCGCAAAAGGCCCTTTTAAGGGCTGGTAAGGTAAAAGAGCTTTGAACTTTTTAAATTTAGAATAGGGTAGGGAATTTTTTTATTTTGGGGGGCTTTGTTATTTTATTAGGGGGCTTAGATTAGGTGTAATTAGCTAAAAATTGTTGTAATATTTTTTAAATGTTTGTAACTTATTTTTTTTATTTTTTGTAACTTAGCTTTTTTTATTTTTTGTAGTTTAGTTAGTTTATGTAATTGTATTTAATTGTAGTTATTTGTATTTAATTTATTTAATTAATGTAATGATAGTGTAGTGTTAGGTTTAATTGTAACTTAGGTTAGGATTTATTTTACAGGTAATTTTGTATTTCTTTTAGCTAGGTAGTTATTAAATAGTTAATAACTATTTAATAACTATTCTAACTAGCTAAAATAAATACAAAGTTACCTGTAAAATAAATATTAATCCTAAAATAGCTACAATGTAATTATTAATTACATTGTAGCTATCTTAGGGTTTATTTTACAGGTAAGTATTTAGTTTTAAATAGGATTCATATATTTAATGATAGTGTAATGTTAGTTGTAATTGTAACTTAGGTTAGGATTTATTTTACAGGTAAATTTCTGTTTATTTTAGCTAGGTAAGCTATTAAATAGTTAATAACTATTTAATAGCTATTGTACCTAGTTAAAATAAATTGAAATTTGCCTGTAAAATAAACATATATCCTAAAATAGCTACAATATAATTATTATTTATATTGTAGCTATATTAGGGCTTATTTTAAAGGTATTTAGTTTTAAATAGGATTAATTTAGTTAATAATATAAATATTATTTTGATTTATTTAATTAATATTTAAGTTGGGGGGTATTAGGGTTAGTGTTAGACTTAGGTTTAGGGGTTAATAATTTTATTACAGTGGCGGCGGTATAGGGGGGGCAGGATAGGGGTTAATAAATGTATTATAGGTGTAGGGGGGGCAGATTAGGGGTTAATAAGTTTAATATAGGTTGCGGCGGGGTCCGGGAGCAGCGGTTTAGGGGTTAAACTATTTATTTAGTTGCGGTGAGGTGCGGGATCAGCAGGATGGGGGTTAATAACTTTATTATAGAGGGCGGCGGTATAGGGGGGCAGGATAGGGGTTAATAGGTATCATGTAGGTGGCGGCGGGGTCTGGGAGAGGCGGTTTAGGAGTTAATACATATATTATAGTTGCGGCGGGGTCAGGGAGCGGCGGTTTAGGGGTTAATATGTATAGAGTAGCTTGTGGTGGGCTCCGGGAGCAGCGGTTTAGGGGGTAATAACTTTATTTAGTTGCGGCGGTGTAGGGGGGGCAGATTAGGGGTGTTTAGACTCAGGGTACATGTTAGGGTGTTAGGTGTAGACAGCTCCCATAGAAATCAATGGGATGTCGGGCAGCAGCGAACTTATACTTTCGCTATGGTCAGACTCCCATTGATTAATATGGGATCCACCGCCTCCAGGGCGGCGGATTGAAAACACGGTACGCTGGGCCGGAAAAGTGCCGAGTGTACCTGCTAGTTTTTTGATAACTAGCAAAAGTAGTCAGATTGTGCCGCACTTGTGTGCGGAACATCTGGAGTGACATAAGAATCGATCTGTGTCGGACTGAGTCTGGCGGATCGAAGCTTACGTCACTAAATTCTACTTTTGCCAGTCTCTAGCCTTTGATAACTAAGGCGAATCAGCCTCGCCACAAATACGCTGCGGAATTCCAGCGTATTTGAGGTTGACGGCTTGATAACTACCCCGCTTAGTCTGAACTTCAAATGAGTAGATGATTTTTTTATAACAAATTTCAAAGTTATGTATATTTCCACTCCCCCTGTACCATGTGACAGCCATCAGCCAATCACAAATGCATGTACGTATAGTCTGTGAATTCTTGCACATGCTCAATAGGATCTGGTGACTCAAAAATTGTAAATATAAAAGACTGTGCACATTTTTTTTAATGGAAGTAAATTGGAAAGTTGTTTTAAATTACATTCTGTATCTGAATCATGAAAATTTAATTTAACCTGAGTGTCCCTCAATTTTCATTTTTGTAAAAATGTTTTTGCCACCCCCGAATGTAACTAAATCCTAAACAATAGTAATAGCAATAGTAATATATATTCTTCTCTGTAAAAGGATTTTATTATATCTGTCTGTCTATCTATCTATCTGCATGTATAGACTGACTGCTATGGGCCCCCCTAACACTTGGGCCCTGGGGCCACTGAACCTGCTGAACCAATGGTAGTTCCTGCCCTTGCACAGAGTTCGGGATTAACGCGGCTCTCCAGTGCGCTAGAGGTAAATTTAAGCTGACAGGTGATTTTTCACCTGCGGCAAAGGAACGTTTTACTGAATGTAAATGTTACCAAATATTGAGTATTCGTTTAGTTTAAAACTAATCAAATACTGAATAGTGCAGCAGTGAAGTTCAAACACTAACTCAGCTAATACTACTACTACTAATAATAATCTGAATGTTAAATACTGCAAATGGTTACGTGATCACAACCAGCCATTTTCATTGTTCAATGGTAGCATTATTTTTACTGTAGTTTTGGTACAGAATATCCTGTACTTAAAGGGACACTAAACCCAAAATTTTTTTCTTTACTGATCCAGATAGAGCAGCATTTTTAAGCAACTTTCTCATTTACTGCTATTATCAATTTTTCTTCATTCTCTTGCTATCTTTATTTAAAAAGCAGGAATGTAAAGCTTAGGAGCCGGACCATTATTGGTTCAGAACCTGGGTTATGCTTGATAATTGGTTTGCTAAATGTATCTAGGGTGCTGAAACTAAAATGGGCTGGCTTCTAAGCTTTACATTCCTGCTTTTGAAATAAAGATAGCAAGAGAACGAAGAACAATTAATAATAGGAGTAAATTAGAAAGTTGTGTAAAATTGCACGCTCTATCTAAATTATGAAAGAAAAAATGTGGGTTTAGTATCCCTTTAACATGTGCCAGTCTCAGGAAATCACCATATTGTTTGCTATAAATCATGTACATTTAATTGTTTTGATTGCAAAATCTAGAAAATGATTGTAATTACTGCAAAAAAACACACTGACAGTACCAGCTGATTGTGATTACTGGAAAAACACACTGACAACACCATCTGATTGTGACCATTGAAAAAAAACCACACTGTCAATATCGGCTGATTATGATCACTAGAATAAACACACTGCAAATATCGGCTGATTTTGACCACTGGAAAAAACACACTGACAACACAGTCTAATTGTGACCACTGAAAAAAACCACACTGACAATACCGGCTGATTATGAACACTGGAAAAAAAAATGTCAACACCAGCTGATTATGATCACTGGAAAAAACACACTGACAACACCAGCTGATTGTGATCACTGGAAAAAAACACTGACATCACCGGCTGATTGTGATCAATGGAAAAAACACACTGACAACACAGTCTGATTGAGACCACTGGAAAAAATAAAATTAAAAAACACCGGCTAATTATGATCACTGGAAAAAACACTGACAACACTGGCTGATTGTGATCACTGGGAAAAAACACTGACAGCACCGGCTGATTGTGATCACTGGAAAAACACACTGACAACACCGGCTGATTGTGATCACTGGAAAAAAAATCTTAACAACACCGGCTGATTGTGATCACTGGAAAAAGACGCTGACACCAGCTGAAATGTATAAATCATTATCTGCCTAAAACAAGTGGAACACTATGATCAACCTCTAAATTATCACACACCTAGAATACATTTAACTGTTTCAGGACCTTTATTTCTATATTTATTCTTTACTATGGCTTTGACTTGAACCTTAAACCATGGCCATGCCAATAAAATACCAGGTGGGTGGCAAAGCTAACCTTTTCTATTGGTTTAGCAAAAAAAAATAACCCGGTATGTAGAAATGTATGTTAGTTAAATAGCTGCCAATGCTTGTGGCTTAAAGGGATATGAAATAATGTTCGCTTAGTAAAAAAAATATGTAAACATAAAAAAGACAGATTGTATTAAAGCAGCCAACAACTCACTTGTTTTCTTGCAAATGAGCACTTATAAATTGTCAGTGTATCCATTGTTTTTAGTGAGATAAGGGAGCTACCATTATAAAACTTAAAGGGCCATTATAAATTTAAAATGACATGCCCCAATCCATTAGAGCATGTAATTTAAATATTAGTACAAAGGGGTTAAACACATACTTAAAGTCCAACTCCGGACCTGCAGAGCTCTGCTGGTCTCAAGGAAAAAATGACTCGGATGCAGTAATCAGCACTAGTGACCCAGCTAGTTTTAACCCTAGCATTACAGTGTAGCTAGGGCTAACACTAAATGCTCTAATAGTCTACAGAACATCATTTTAATATTCTAATAGTCTTTTATGCTCTACTGTCACATGATTTTTACAGCAAATAATCCTCTACTGAGTATGGACCAGAAAACGACTGGAGCTAATGCAGCTGTCTTCTAACAACCATTTCAACGGTAAAGCTCATTTGCCCTCCTTAACACAGCAACAGGAAGTAATGGGGCTTGCACAAATGAAGTTAAAAAAAAATAAAAGGTAAAATCCTTTTAAAATGATGGAGAATACAGATTGCTATGATTTCTATAAAGTATGAGCTGCTTAGTGTTTTTTTTTTTTAGTACAACAATGAAACAGACGGGTTTATATCTCTTTAAGGATGGCTTCTATCAGCATTAAACTCATAAATGTAAAACTCTTAAACTAAGCTATTAAGGAACTTTGCTGCCCTCAACAGGATTACCAATTAATATGACATGCATTGCCATGCAAAATGTGAGGCTGGGAGAAAAACCTGTACAAAACACAGAAAGACAACAAATGAACAGTAAATTCTAAAGTACAATTTTAAGATTCAGATAGAGCATGCACATTAAAAAGACTTTTAGATTTACTTCTGTTACCAAATTGACTTTGTTCTCTTGGTATCCTTTCTTGAAAGGCATAGCAAGGCAGACTCAGGGCAGCTAAGCTCCCAGGACCAAATTTCTGGTTTGGGGGATCAAAGCATTGTAGTTACCAGGGTATAGTGTATAGAAACTTACATCATTAACCCTTTCACTTCTAAGCCTTTTCTTGACCCCAGGGCTGCGCCAATTTTGAGGTTTTATTTGCTATAGATATTTAAACCCTATTGTAAGTCAAATTTCAGTGAGTCACACACACATATTATATATTGGGGGGTTTTCAGCAAGCCCAGCAGATTCACAATATAGCAAAAACTGTAAAAAAAATAGAATTTTTGTGTCAATTTTAGTAAATAGTATTAAAGGTCCCAGTGACAACTGCTGTTTCTGTGATCACCTTACTAAATTGTCATCAATGGTAGCCACATGTGACAGATGTGGCCGAAAGTATTGGTACCCATCCACTTATTTAGGAAAACGCACAACGTTCTCTAAACTAAGTAAAAATTGGCAAAAGTATTTGGTATCCACCATTCTTTATTTCAAACTAGGCAATAAGGCTGCTCAGAGGGCAGTCTACTTTACAAAAACTACAAACCCCAAAGCTAAAATTACACAAAATGAAAAATGTAAAATTACAGAAAAAAATAAACAAAAAGCTATCCAAAATAAAAAATGTAAACCTAAACTTACCCCTATAAAAAAATCCCCCCAAAAATAAAGACACCCCCTAATCTAATACTAAACTACGAATAGCCATTAAAAGGGTTTTTGTAGGGCATTGCCCTAAGTTAAACAGCTCTTTTACATAAACAAATGACCAATTACCCCCTAACAGTAACCCCCCACCCACCAAACCCCCCCCCCCAAAAAAAAACTAACACTAAAACAAAATAAACTACCCATTGCCCCTTAAGGGGCATTTGTATGGGCATTGCCCTTAAAAGGACATACAGCTCTACTGCCCTTAAAAGGGCAATCAGCTCTTTTCCAGCCCAAAAAAACAAATCTAAAAAAAAAAAGCCACCCTTTTGTAAGATATATATCTTACAAAAAAAATCATCAGATGTTTATAGAAATAGTTCTTTATGGATAAATATAACATATTATTTTATGTGAAGAACATTGGAATGTGAAATATTAATATTTCATGTTGGGTTGAGTTCGGGTTAGTGCGAGTGTATGGGTGTTAGTTTTTTTTAAGTTTTCATGCTCCATTGAAGTCTATAGGAGAAGTTAACGCGGTAGCAATATTTTTAAGCATGTGTTGGGTTATGCTCATATTACAAGTTGAAAGTAAAACATTTGCGCAAGAGCAAAAACCCAACACGTGCAAAAAAGCCTCCATCTACCATAAATTACGCTCGATCCTGAGCACTAAATTGCGCTCCACTTGTAATCTAGCCCTTTATGGATGATTATGTTTTAAGTATAATGCCCCTTTAAAAAGACATGATACTCAAATAAATGATTTTTTTTCTGTTGGAGTTGTCTTTGTCAGCCAGTGAGCAGTGGAGTCCCAGGACACAATCATGCAATTCCTGTTATTTTCACCTTAAATTTAAACAGACATAAATCTAAAAAATATTATTCATGATTCAGACAGAGGGGCCGATTTATCAAGTGTCTGGTGGACATGATCCGCTATAGCGAATCTTGTTCGCCAGACATCGATAAATGCCGACAACATACGCTGTCTGCATTTATCATTGCACAAGCAGTTCTTGTGAACTGCTTGTGCAATGCCGCCCACTGCAGATTTGCAGCCAATTGGCCGCTAGCAGGGGGTGTCAATCAACCAGATCGTATGAGATTGGGCGGATTGATGTCCGCCACCTCAGAAGAGGTGTACAAGTTAAGACCGCTGCTTCTTAACTCCTGAAGGCTTGCACGGAAACAGGGATATACGACCCCATTCGGGCTGTGATAAATCGGCCCCAGAGCATTCAATTTCAAACAACTTTCCAATTTACTTCTGTTACCAAACATGCATCAATCTCTGGGTATCCTTTGTTAAAGGAGTAGAAAGGCACTACTGGTAGCTAACTGAACACAGTGGATGAGCCAATGACAAGAGGCATATATGTGAAGCCACCAATCAGCAGCTATAGCTCCCAGTAGTGCATTGCTGCTCCTGAGCCTACCTAGCTATGCTTTTCAACAAAAGGATACCAAAAGAACAAAGCAAATTCGATAATAGTAGTAAACTGTAAAGTTGTTTAAAATTGCATTTCTATCTGAATCATGAAAGTTTCATTTTAAATTTACTGTCCCTTTAAATGTTTTTTTTTTTAATATGTATGTAACATTTTAACACCTAAATAATTGTGTCATATTTAAATCATCTAGAAATAAAGATAAGATATATAACATTTCTGTGCCGTATATAATATCTATTACTCATTTACAGCTAGATTACAAGTTTTGCGTTGCAGCTTGTAACGCTGAAAATATGACATTGTCAGCATTAAAACAGCACCGAAGCTATTACAAATGTTGTCGGTATAGGTATAGGCAACGCAAACGTTAAAATTACTCATTTATTTTTCATGGGATTCCCATAGCGCCGGTATTACGAGTTTTGCGGTGAGGCTAAAAAGTGAGTGTTACGGCCTAAAACGACAAGATCTGTACCGCCAGGATTTAAGCAGCTCTCATTCTATTGGCTAATTCGAATTAGCCAATAGAATGATAGCTGCTTAAATCCTATTGGCTGATTTTAATAGCCAATAGGATTTTAGCAGCCCTAATTCCTATTGGCTGATTCAAAATTTTCAGCCAATAGGAATGCAAGGGACGCCATCTTGAATCCTTGAATCCTTGCATTGAAGATTCAGTGTACGGCGGAGACCGTTTGAAGAGGATGCTCCACGCCGGATGTCTTCAGGATGGACCCGCTCCATGCCGGCGTAAATGGATCGTCGGGGGTTAGTGTTTTTTTAAGTTTTTTTGGGTGTTATGCCCATACAAATGCCCTTTTCAGGGCAATGGTTAGCTTAGGTTATTTTAGATAGTTTTTTTTTTATTTGGCGGGGTTGGTTGGGTGGTGGGTTTTACTGTTGGGGGGTCTTTGGATTTTTTACAGGTAAAAGAGCTAATATCTTTGGTGCAATGCCCCACAAAAGGCCCTTTTAAGGGCCATTGGTAGTTTATTGTCGGCTAGGGTTTTTTTTAATTTTGGGTGGGCTTTTTGATTTTGATATTAGATTAGGTGTAATTCTTTTTTCTTTTCTTTTTTTTTTTTTTTTTTGATAATTTGTTTGTTATTTTGTGTAATGTATATTTTTAGGGGGTGTTTTTTTTTTTTTTTTTTTTTTAAAGTAAAAGAGCTTTTTATCTCAGGGCAATGCCCTAAAAAAGGCCTCTTTAAAGGCTCCCAAAAGGCCCTTTTAAGGGCCCTTGGTAGTTTGGGGGGTGGGGGATCGTATAGTGTTAGGGGGTGTTTGTATTCTTTTTAAAGTAAAAGAGCTGGATAGGTTTTTTATTTTTTGTAAGTTTGTATTTATTTTAACTAGGTAGTTATTAAATAATTAATAACTATTTACTAACTAGTCTACCTAGTTAAATAAATACAAACTTACCTGTGAAATAAAAATAAAACCTAAGCTAGCTACAATGTAACTATCCTATAATATAAAAGGCCAAGTGTGTTTGTCCGAAGCTGTCATGCGCAATAGAGACAAACACACATGGCCTTCAACAGACTGACCTGCAGTGGCATCTGAAGCCGACCGGGCATGACGTGGGCATGGCGTAGCAGGACCAGGCGTGACGCGGGTGGGGCCGGGTGTGATGTGGGTGGGGCCCTGCAGCCGTGAAAGAGAGAGCTCAAAAGAGGGGGATAGAGAGACTGAGAGAGAGCTCAAAAGAGGGGGGATAGAGAGAGCAAAAGAGAGGGAGAGAGACAGCAAAAGAGAGGGGGGAGAGAGACAGCAAAAGAGAGGGGTTAGGGAGAGCAAAAGAGAGGGGGGATAGAGAGAACAAAAGAGAGGGAGAGAGACAGCAAAAGAGAGGGGGGAGAAAGGGGGAAGAGAGAGAAAAAGAGAGGGGGAGAGAGAGAGCGCAAAAGAGAGGTGGAAAAGAGAGAGAGCAAAAGATAGGGGTGAGAGAGAGCAAAATAGAGGGGGGGAGAGAGAATATGAGAGGGGGAGAGAGAGAGAGCAAAAGAGAGGGGGAGAGAGACAGCAAAAGAAAGGGGGGAAATAGAGCAAAAGAAAGGGGAGAGAGAACAAAAGAGGGGGGATAGTGAGAGCAAGAGAGGGGGATAGAGAGAGCAAAAGAGAGGGGGGAGAGAGAGCGCAAAAGAGGGGCGATAGAGAGACCAAAAGAGAGGGGATAGAGAGAGCAAAAGAGAGGGGGGAGAGAGAGCACAAAAGTGAGGGGATAGAGAGAGCAAAAGAGGGGGGATAGAGAGAGCAAAAGAGGGGGGATAGAGAGAGCAAAAGAGGGGGGATAGAGAGAGCAAAAGAGGGGGGATAGAGAGAGCAAAAGAGGGGGGATAGAGAGAGCAAAAGAGAGGGAGAGAGATCGCAAAAGAGAGAGGGGAGAGAGCAAAAAAATGGAGGAGAGAGATAGTAAAAGAGGGGGGTTAGAGAGAGCAAAAGAGAGGGAGTTAGAGAGAGCAAGGAGAGGGGGAGAGAGACAGCAAAAGAGAGGGGGAAAATAGAGCAAAAGAAAGGGGAGAGAGAGAGCAAAATTGGGGAGATAGAGAGAGCAAAAGAGAAAGGGAAAAGAGAGGGGAGAGAAAGAGCAAAAGAGAGGGAGAGAGAGAGCATAAGAGAGGGGGAGAGAGAGAGCAAAAGAGAGGGAGAGAGACAGCAAAAGAGGGGGGAGAAAGGGGGGGGAGAGAGAGCAAAAGAAAGGGGAGAAAAAGAGGGGGGAAGATGGGGGGGAGAGAGAGAGCAAAAGAGAGGGGTGAGAGAGAGCAAAAGAAAGGGGGAGAGAGAGAGCAAAAGAGAGGGGATAGAGAGAGTTAAAGAGGGGGTTAGAGAGAGAAAAAGAGAGGGGGAGAGAGAGCAAAAGAGAGGGGGAGAGAGAGAGCAAAAGAGAGGGGGAAACAAGAGCAAAAGAAAGGGAAGAGAGAGAGCAAAATAGGGGAGAGAGAGAGAGCAAAAGAGAGGGAGAGAGACAGCAAAAGAGAGGGGGGAGAAAGGGGGGAGAGAGAAAAAAAGAAAGGGGGGAAAGAGGGGGGAAGATAGGGGGAAAGAGAGAGAGCAAAAGAGAGGGGAGAGAGAGAGCAAAAGAGAGGGGGAGAGAGACAGCGCAAAAGAGAGGGGGAAAAGAGAGAGAGAAAAAGAGAGGGGAGAGAGCAAAAGAGAGGGGGGAGAGAGAGCATAAGAGAGGGGGATATAGACAGCAAAAGAGAGTGGGGAAATAGAGCAAAAGAAAGGGGAGAGAGAGAGAGCAAGAGAGGGGTGATAGAGAGAGCAAAAAAGGGGGAATAGAGAGAGCAAAAGAGAGGGTGACAGAGAGAGCAAAAGAAGGGGGATAGAGAGAGCAAAAGAAGGGGGATAGAGAGAGCAAAGGAGAGGGGGAGAGAGAGCAAAAGAGAGGAGGGAGAGAGAGAAAAAGAGGGGGGATAGAGAGAGCAAAAGAGAGGGTATAGAAAGAGCAAAAGAGAGGGGATAGAGCAAAAAAAGGGGGGAGAGAGAGAGTAAAAGAGGGGGGGTTTTAGAGAGCAAAAGAGAGGGGGAGAGAGACAGCAAAAGAGAGGGGGGAAAGAGAGCAAAAGAAAGGGGGGGAGGGAGAGAGAGAGAGAGAGAGAGAGAGTAAATGAGGGGGGGGATAGAGGGAGCAAAAGAGAGGGGGGGGGGGAGAGAGAGAGAGCAAAAGATGGGGGATAGAGAGAACAAAAGAGAGGGGGGAGAAAGAGCAAAAGAGAAGGGTGAGAGAGAGAGCAGAAGAGAGGGGGAGAGAGAGAGCAAAAGAGAGGAGGGAGAGATAGAAAAAGAGGGGGGATAGAGAGAGAAAAAGAGAGGGTATAGAGAGAGCAAAAGAGGGGGAATAGAGAGAGCAAAAGAGAGGGAGAGAGACCGCAAAAGAGAGAGGGGGAGAGCAAAAAAAAGGGGGGAGAGAGAGAGTAAAAGAGGGGGGTTTGAGAGAGCAAAAGAGAGGGGGAGAGAGACAGCAAAAGAGAGGGGGGAAGAGAGCAAAAAAAAGGGGAGAGAGAGAGAGTAAAAGAGGGGGGATAGAGAGAGCAAAAGAAGGGGGAGAGAGAGCAAAAGAGAGGGGGGAGAGAGAGAGCAAAAGATGGGGGATAGAGAGAACAAAAGAGAGGGGGGAGAGAGAGTAAAAGAGAAGGGTGAGAGACAGCAAAAGAGAGAGGGGAGAGAAGAGAGCAAAAGAGGGGGGATAGAGAGAGCAAAAGAGGGGGGATAGAGAGAGCAAAAGAGACAGAGAGTGACAGCAAAATAGAGAGGGGAGAGAGCAAAAAAAGGGGGAGAGAGAGAGTAAAAGGGGGAGAGAGAGACAGCAAAAGAGTGGGGGAGAGAGACAGCAAAAGAGAGGGGGAGAGAGACAGCAAAAGAGAGGGGAGAGAGACAGCATAAGAGAGGGGGGGAAAGAGAGCAAAAGAAAGGGGAGATAGAGAGAGAGAGCAAAAGAGGGGGGAGAGAGACAGCAAAAGATAGGGGGAGAGAGCAAAATAAATGGGGGAGAGGAAAAGAGGGGGGATAAAGAGAGTAAAAGAGAGGGGGAAGAGAGAGAGCAAAAGATGGGGGAGAGAGAGAACAAAAGAGAGGGGGATAGAGAGAACAAAAGAGAGGGGGGATAGAGAGAAAAAAGAGAGGGGAGAGAGAGAGCAAAAGAGAGGGGCAGAGAGAGAGCAAAAGAGAGGGGGGAGAGAGAAAGAAAAAGAGAGGGGGGAGAGAGAAAGAAAAAGAGAGGGGGGAGAGAGAGAGAGCAAAAGAGGGGATAGAGAGAGCAAAAGAGAGGGAGAGAGACAGCAAAAGAGAGGGGAAAGAGAGCAAAAAAAAGAGAGAGGAAAGAGAGGGAGGAAAAGAGGGGGAATAGAGAGAGCAAAAGAGAGGGGGGAGAGAGATCAAAAGAGAGGGGGAGAGAGAGAGCAAAAGAGAGGGGGCAGAGAGAGCAAAATAGAGGGGGGATAGAGAGAGAGCAAGGGGTGGAACCACTGTATTGCAAAAAATGGCCTGTGTACACAGGCTTTAGGACTAGTTAGTTATATTGTAGCTAGCTTAGGTTTTATTTCACAGGTAAGTATGTATTTAGTTTTAAATAGGAATTATTTAGTTAATAATATTAAATTTAATTTAAAACTAAGAGAGGGGAGAGAGAGACAGCAAAAGAGAGGGGGAGAGAGACAGCAAAAGAGAGGGGGAGAGAGACAGCAAAAGAGAGGGGGAAAGAGAGCAAAAGAAAGGGGGGAGAGAGAGAGAGAGAGAGAGAGAGAGAGCGAGAGCGCAAAAGAGGGGGATAGAGAGAGCAAAAGAGGGAGAGAGACAGCAAAAGATAGGGGGAGAGAGCAAAATAAAGGGGGGAGAGAGAGCAAAAGTGGGGGGATAGAGAGAGTAAAAGAGAGGGGGAGAGAGAGAGCAAAAGATGGGGGATAGAGAGAACAAAAGAGAGGGGTGATAGAGAGAAAAAAAGAGAGGGGGGAGAGAGAGGGCAAAAGAGAGGGGGGAGAGAGAAAGCAAAAGAGAGGGGGGAGAGAGAGAGCTAAAGAGGGGGATAGAGAGAGGAAAAGAGGGGGGATATAGAGAGCAAAAGAGAGGGAGAGAGACAGCAAAAGAGAGAGAGAGAGAGCAAAAAAAGGGGGAAGAGAGAGAGTAAAAGAGAGGGGGGAGAGAGGGCAAAAGAGAGGGGGGAGAGAGAAAGCAAAAGAGAGGGGGGAGAGAGAGAGCTAAAGAGGGGGTTAGAGAGAGCAAAAGAGAGGGGAGAGAGAGCAAAAGAGAGGGGTAGAGAGACAGCAAAACAGAGGGGAGGGAAGCAAAAGAAAGGGGGGAGAGAGAGAGCAAAAGAGAGGGGGAAGCGCAAAAGAGAGGGGGAGAGAGCAAAATAAATGGGGGGGAGAGAGAGCAAAAGAGGGGGGATAGAGAGAGCAAAAGAGAGGGAGGAAAAGAGAGGGAGGAGAAGAGGGGGGATAGAGAAAGCAAATGAGAGGGGGGAGAGAGATCAAAAGAGGGGGAAGAGAGAGCAAAATAGAGACAGGGGGGAGAGAGAGAGCAGAAGAGAGGGGGGAGAGAGAGCAAAAGAGAGAGGGCAGAGAGAGCAAAATAGAGGGAGGATAGAGAGAGAGCAAGGGGTGGATCCGCTGTATTGCAAAAAATGGCCCGTGTGCACGGGCTTTAGGACTAGTTAGTTATATTGTAGCTAGCTTAGGTTTTATTTCACAGGTAAGTATGTATTTAGTTTTAAATAGGAATTATTTAGTTAATAATTGTAAATTTAATTTAGATCTAATTTAATTATGTTAAAGTTAGGGGGGGTTAGGTTTAGGGGTTAATATAGTTTAATTTAGCTTGTTGCGATGTAGGGGGCTGGCAGTTTAGGGGTTAATAGGTTTATTTAGTTAATAATAATAAATTTCATTTAGCTATATTTTTATTATGTTAAAGTTAGGGGGTGTTAGGGTTATGTTAGGGTTAGGGTTACGTTAGGTTTAGGGGTTAATATAGTTTAATTTAGCTTGTTGTGTTGTGGGGGGCTGGTGGTTTAGGGGTTAATAAATGTAGTATAGTGGCAGCGATATTGGGAGTGGCAGATTAGGGGTTAATAATTTTATTTAGGTAGCAGCGATATCGGGAGCGGCAGATTAGGGTTTATGTTAGGGTGTTAGGTTTAAACTGTCTTTTTATTTCCCCATAGACATCAATGAGGCTGCGTTACGGAACTTTTGTTTCCGCAATCGCAGGTGTTTTTTTTTTTGGCCGGCTCTCCCCATTGATGTCTATGGAGAAATCTTGCACGAGCACGTCTCAGCAGCGCTCTGATTGTGTGCGGTATGGAGCTCAAGGCAACCATATCGCACGCAAAAGGCGTATGTTTGAAATCTTGTAATAGCAGCACTATAGGAAATTAAATAACGTAACTTTTGTTGCGTTCGTTAATTTTTCTATAGCGCTCAAAACTTGTAATCTAGGTGTTAGTTAATAATGTAAAGGTACAATCAGATAACACATTAAAGGGACGTTGTACACTAGATTTTACAGCCCATCTGTGAGAGTGTTTGTAAAATCATACAGTTTTGTTTATTTTGTAATAACATTGTGCTGATTTTCAGACTCCTAACCAAGCCCCACAGTTTTAGATGTATACTGATGTATACAGATTCCTACTTGCTCCTGTTTGTATAATGGGTCTTTTCATATGCAGGGATTCTGCTTTCAGCCCCTTTCACCAGGTGTCCTAAGCTTATGTCATCAACAGTGCTAAAGTGGGAGCTTCTAAGTAAGTTTTTAAAAGGTTTTATACTGAATTTTTATATCCGTATCTGTGCATATTATTCTTTATAGTTGTTTCTATTACATGCAGTTAAAGGGACAGTCTAGTCAAAACTAAACTTTCATGATTCAGATAGGGTATGTCATTTTAAACAACTTTCTAATTTACTTTTATCATAACATTTGATTTGTTCTTTTGGTATTCTTTGCTGCAAGCTAAACCTAGGTAGACTTAAACTGATTTCTAAACTGTTAAAAACCGCCTCCTATCTCATTGAATTTTGACAGTTTTACATAGTTAAACAGAGCTAGTTCATGTGTGTCATATAGATAACATTGTGCTCACCCCATGGAGTTATTTAAGAGTCAGCACTGATTGGCTAAAATGCATGTTTGTCAAAGGATTGAAATAAGGGGGCAGTTAGCAGAAGCTTAGATACAAGGTAATCACAGAGGTAAAAAGTGTATTAATATAACAGTGTTGTTTATGTAAGACTGGAGAATGGGTAATAAAGTGATTATCTATTTTATTAAACAATACAAATTCTGAAGTAGACTGTCCCTTTAAATGAAATATGGTGTATACTGCCTTTTTAAACTGACACAAACAAAACAGTTTAAATCAACCTCATGCTACCTTGAGGTGTAGTAATTCTCCTTTAGATTTTGAATTACAGTTAAAAATAAAGCACTCCATTAACGTGTGTCCTTGATGTTTTATTGTGACAACAGAACACTATCTAGGAATGTTAAAAGCTATCTGCTCTCTGAGATAGTCTGTTTGTGACAGATATTTCTGTTATCAGAAATTCAAAGTGGCAGAAAAGACACAACTTTTACTTGTATCAAAATAGTGGGTCTTAGAATTAACGAGCAATAAACTCTCTTCAGTAGGACGCCCTTTCATCATGCGTCTAACCTTGTCATATGTATATGAACACACTGCTAAAAATACCCACTGAAATGGTGCCAGTATCTGGGTTTTCATCACTCTGTTCTGCTTCTGCCTCTTCTCATGTTAACGATGTGATAGCTGGTGGGACCGAAAATATAAATAATCTGTGTAAGATAGCGTTGGTAGATGCCATTGGGCTGCCTCCAGGGAGTTGTGCAGGAGTTCAGATTTAATGGTGTTAAATAAATGCTTTTGGAGAAAGGAAATCTAAAATTATATTCCAGACAGGGGAATAGAGACTGTAACTCCTAAAGAACTTTTCTATTTGTGGTGCACAATTCTGGATAGGCGTAATGAGCTTACAAGGTGAAATATCTATTGTTCAAGACATATTTTTTCTGTTTAAGGGACACTAACGTCAAAATAATCTTTCATGGAAATCACAGAGTGTGCATTAAAGGGAAAGTCTACTGTAGAATGTTTAATGTTCAAAAAGATAGATAATCGCTTTTTACCCATTTCCCAGTTTTGCATAATCAACACTGTTATATTAATATACTTTTTACCTCTGTGATTACCTTGTATCTAAGTCTCTGCAGACTGCCCCCTTATTTCAGTTCTTTTGACAGACTTGCATTTTAGCCAATCAGTGCTGACTCCTTGTTAAATCCACATCAGTGAGCACAATGTTATCTATATATCACACATTAAATAGCGCTGTCTAGCTGTGAAAAACTGTCCAAATGCACTGAGATGAGAGGCAGCCTTCAAGGGCTTAGAAATTACAGTATAAGACTACCTAGGTTTAGCTTTCAACAAAGAAAACCAAGAGAACAAAGCAAATTTGATGATAAACGTAAATTGGAAAGTTGTTTAAAATTGCATGCTTTATCTGAATCATGAAAGTTTCATTTTGACTAGACTGTCCCTTTAAGAGAAAATTCAATTTTACTTCTATTATCACATACCTAGGAAGGCGCGTATGAGCTCAAGAGTGTGCATGTTTCTTCAGAACTCTATGACAGTAGTATTTGCAACAATGTAGAACATTGTTACAAAGATTGTTGCAAACACTGCTGCCATAGAATGATAAAAAAAACACATGAGCTCCAATGAAACTACCTAGGATTATTCTAAAACAAAGGATACCACGAAATAAAAGCAAATTTGATAACAGAAGTAAATAGTAAATTGGAAAGATATTTTTAATTGTATGCTCTATCTGAATTATCAAAGTTTAATTTTGACTTTATTGTCCGTTTAAACAACTGTGTTATGGAAGAAACTGAAAAACAAAGGGTATGTATAGACAAAAGCATAGGAGAAAGAAAGAGGTACAAAGTTTGAAAATATTTATATTTTTACCTATTTTAAAAAGGGCAAATAAGCTGTTATTACAATTTCTTCGTAAATCACTGACCCATTTCGTAGTGATGGGTACATAAGTACGGATATACGCTGACACTGATTTATGGTAAAAAAAAATACAAGATGAAGGCCTTAATAAAACGATAACAATATAAGAGGAAGGCCTAAATAAAACAAACAAAAAAACAACAATATAAGAGGGAGGCCTAAGTAAAACAACAAAAAGAAGGAATACAAATACCCAATTGGAATGCCCAATTAAAAAAAAATATATAAGAGGAAGGCCTAAATAAAATAAAAACAATACAAGAGAAAGGCCTAAATAAAACAGCAACAAAAAGAAAAATATAGCTGCAAGCAGCAATAGAGGTGGCCAGCGCATCATTTTTGCAAAGCCATATAAGTAGTTATGTCACAAAATAAAGCTATACAACAACTGTTTACAGTTCTAACATAAGCATTTGGAAAAAAAAACACATTTTCGAAATGTTTGCGTTTTTTAAAATGGCTGCCACACCATATGATCTATACTTTCAACATGAACAAATGTAACTCTAGGTGACAATATATGGTTATACAGCAAATTTCACAACTTTAACATAAGCGGTTGGAAAGAAAACACATTTTCAAAATTTTTGCGTAAACCAATATGGCTGCCACAGCTTGTGACTATTTCCTTCAACATGAACAACTGTGACTCTAGATCACAATATAAGACTGTACAGCAAATTTCACAGTTCTTACATAAGCGGTTGCAGAGAAAATAGACGTTCAAAATTTTCACGTAAACCAAGATGGCTGCCCGATCGTAAGATATACAGCCTCTATATTATGCACAATGGTGCTCACTATAGATGTAAATAAACATGGCAAAAATAAAGCATTTTTGTAAAACGTTTTTTGTTTTATTATGAATTTAAATATATCGTTAAGCAATTTTGAACAATTCAAATTCAATTCAAAATGGCTGCCAAACCACATGACGTATCAACTTCTCTTGAACAAATCTGAATGTTAGTCATAAGATAACTCTATAAACAAAATTTCAAGTCCCATAAGCGGTTTCAGAGAAGAAGATTTTTATAATTTTTAAAAATGGTGCATACGAAACAAAATGGCCGCCAAGCTATGCAATGTATGGCTTTCAAATTGCACATACTAATGCTCACTATAGACCTCTACAATTTTCAGAAGTTTCATGAAAATTTGCAAATGTTTTATTTCACGAAGGCGACTGCGCAATGTGAATTTTAACTGCAATATTGTCTTTGAGGGTTATGACTATGTGTAATCATGTGTCTATTACACTGTAATATTGTTAAATATTGTACAACTAATGTATAAAGTGCAAAATTACACAATTAAATGGCGATAAAAAGGTTAATGTCTCACAGCAGCCATGTTGATTATGGAAAAATCGCAATTTTAACAATCTTGGTAGAGGAACTTGCAAGGAGCATACGTGCCAAATTGCGCTTTAGTGCACTAAGCGGTTTAAGAGAAGAAGATGTTTAAAGATTTTCGCAAAATGCAAGATGGTTGCTACATCATGTGACCAAGTCACTTCTGTTGAGCAATGGCAAATCTAGGTCATAGCAGCACTAAGCACAGCAAGTTTCAAAGTTGCAACATAAGCAGTTCCAGAGCTAAAGATTATTAAGCAGTTCTCGAAATTTGTCGCAAAAAACAATATGGCTGCGTAACCTTATGACCTATGAGTTCAATATTGCATGAGATGTAGCATTGCAATAGGCTGTACCAGCATACCTGATTTGCATAAGTAATTTGTGTTTTGTGAGCAATTGACTCAAAAGAGGCAGTATTGAATTACAAATAATTACGATAAATATAAAACCGATATTGCTACCGCATCATGTGACTGATTCTCTCCTAATGAGCAATCGTGAATCTAGGTCACAATATAAGACTGTACAGCAAATTCCACAGTTCTTACATAAGCGGTTGCAGAGAAAATAGACTTTCGAAATTTTAGCGTAAACCAAGATGGCTGCCCGATCGTAAGATATACAGCCCCCATATTACGCACAATAGTGCTCACTATAGATGTCAATAAACATGGCAAAAATAAAGCATTTTTGTAAAACAATTTTTGTTTTATTATTAATTTAAAAATATTGTTAAGCATTTTTAAAACAATTCAAAATGGCTGCCAAACCACATGACCTATCAACTTCTCTTGAACAAATCTGAATGTTAGTCATAAGATAACTCTATAAACAACATTTCAAGTATGTGCCATAAACGGTTTCGGAGAAGAAGATTTTTTATAGTTTTTAAAAATGGCACATACAAAACAAAATGGCCACCAAGCTATGCAATGTATGGCTTTCAAATTGCACATACTAATGCTTACTATAGACCTCTACAATTTGCAGACGTTTCATGAAAATTTGCAAATGTTTTATTTCACGAAGGCGATTACGCAATGCAAATTTTAACTGTAATATTGTCTTTAAGGGTAATGGCTATGTGTAATCATGTGTCTATTACACTGTAATATTGTAAAATATTGTAAAACTAATGTATAAAGTACAAAATTGCGCAATTAAATGGCGATAAAAAGGTTAATGTCTCACAGCAGCCATGTTGATTATGGAAAAATTGCAATTTTAACAAAATTGGTAGAGAAACTTGCAAGGAGCATATGTGCAAAATTGCGCTTTATTGCACTAAGCGGTTTAAGAGAAGAAGATGTTTAAAGATTTTTGCAAAATGCAAGATGGCTGCTGCATCATGTGACCAAGGCACTTCTGTTGAGCAATGGCAAATCTAGGTCACAGCAGCACTAAGCACAGCAAGTTTCAAAGTTGTAACATCAGCAGTTCCAGAGCTAAAGATTATTAAGCAGCTCTCGAAATTTGTCGCAAAAAACAATATGGCTGCGTAACCTTATAACCTATGAGTTTAATATTGCATGAGATGTAGCAGGGCAATAGGCTGTATCAGCATACCTGATTTGCATAAGTAATTTGTGTTTTGTGAGCAATTGACTCAAAAGAGGCAGTATTGAATTACAAATAATTACGATAAATATAAAACCGATATTGCTACCGCATCATGTGACTGATTCTCTCCTAATGAGCAATCGTGAATCTAGGTCCCAATATAAGACTGTACAGCAAATTTCACAGTTCTTACATAAGTGGTTGCAGAGAAAATAGACTTTCGAAATTTTCACGTAAACCAAGATGGCTGCCCGATCGTAAGATATACAGCCCCCATATTACGCACAATAGTGCTCACTATAGATGTCAATAAACATGGCAAAAAAAAAGCATTTTTGTAAAACAGTTTTTGTTTTATTATTAATTTAAAAATATTGTTAAGCATTTTTGAACAATTCAAAATGGCTGCCAAACCACATGACCTATCAACTTCTCTTGAACAAATCTGAATGTTAGTCATAAGATAACTCTATAAACAAAATTTCAAGTATGTGCCATAAACGGTTTCGGAGAAGAAGATTTTTTATAGTTTTTTAAAATGGCACATACAAAACAAAATGGCCACCAAGCTATGCAATGTATGGCTTTCAAATTGCACATACTAATGCTTACTATAGACCTCTACAATTTGCAGACGTTTCATGAAAATTTGCAAATGTTTTATTTCACGAAGGCGATTACGCAATGCAAATTTTAACTGTAATATTGTCTTTAAGGGTAATGGCTATGTGTAATCATGTGTCTATTACACTGTAATATTGTTAAATATTGTAAAACAAATGTATAAAGTGCAAAATTACGCAATTAAATGGCGATAAAAAGGTTAATGTCTTGCAGCAGCCATGTTGATTATGGAAAAATCGCAATTTGAACAAACTTGGTAGAGGACCTTGTAAGGAGCATATGTGCAAAATTGTGCTTTAATGCACTAAGCGGTTTAAGAGAAGAAGATGTTTAAAGATTTTCACAAAATGCAAGATGGCTGCTACACCATGTGACCAAAGCAATTTTGTTGAGCAATGGCAAATCTAGGTCATAGCAGCACTGAGCACAGCAAGTTTCAAAGCTGTAACATAAGCAGTTCCAGAGATAAAGATTATTAAGCAGTATTCAAAATTTGTCGCAGAAAACAATATGGCTGCGTAACCTTATGACCTATGAGTTCAATATTGTATGAGATGTAGCAGAGCAATAGGCTGTACCAGCATACCTGATTTCAAGAGCTTTGCATTAGCAGTTCAAGAGTTATGGGCATTAGTATAAGTTTGGCGGAATAATAATAAAAATAATAATAATAATAATCCTGACAATAACAATAGGTTGTCCTGCAACTTCGTTGCATGGCCACCTAATAATAATAATAATCCGAACAATAACAATAGGTTGTCCTGCAACTTTGTTGCTGGCCACCTAAAAATACAAGAGGAATGCCCAAATAAAAACAAATTTATATAAGAGGAAGGCCTTAATAAATAAAACAAACAAACAAACAAACAAAAAAACAACAATATAAGAGGGAGGCCTAAGTAAAACAACAAAAAGAAAGAATACAAATACCCAATTGGAATGCCCAATTAAAAAAAAATATATAAGAGGAAGGCCTAAATAAAATAAAAACAATACAAGAGAAAGGCCTAAATAAAACAGCAACAAAAAGAAAAAAATACAAGAGGAATGCCCAAATAAAAACAAATTTATATAAGAGGAAGGCCTAAATAAAACAAACAAAAAAACAACAATATAAGAGGGAGGCCTAAGTAAAACAACAAAAAGAAAGAATAAAAATACAACTGGAATGCCCAATTAAAAAAATAATTATATCAGAGGGAGGCCTAAATAAAACAAAAGCAATACAAGAGAAAGGCCTAAATAAAACAACAAAAAGAAAAAAATACAAGAGGACTGCCCAAATAAAAATAACTTTATATAAGAGGAAGGCCTAAATAAAACAAAAACAATACAAGAGAAAGGCCTTAAAAACAAAAAACAAAAAAAACAAGCAAAATGCCTAAAAAAAATACAAGAGCATTTGTTTTTATTTGGGCATTCCTCTTGTATTTTTTTCTTTTTGTTGTAAAAAAAATACAAGCGAAAGGCATAAAAAGTATAAGAGGAAGGCCTAAATTAAAAAGAAATACACAAGAGGAAGGCCTAAATAAAACAAGAAAAATACCACAGAAAGGCCTAAATAAAATAAATAACACATATATACAAGAGAAAGGCCTAAATAAAACAATAAAAATACAAGAATAATTAAATAAAACTTCCTTTTGTTTGCAAAAATGTGCTCAGATGATACTATATTATATGCAAGAAAACCAAACATCTCGATAATTGGCTTAATCCTAACTTGTTGTTTGGACCTCATTTTGATAAACTATTGTCCAAACTGTACACTAAACTTTAAGCCCTTTCTAGAAATAAATCCTGTCTAAATCTTGAGGTTAGGAGATGTTTTGTATGCATCAGCAATTCAGATCCATCGCAGGGGGAATTGGGAGCCCTGTTCCCGTGGGAACTTACAATCTAAATGGGTAGGAGGGTGAGAAACAGGAGGTGGGGACTGCAAAGGTGAAAATGATATTAGTGTGGAGTTAGATGAGGGCAACTATTAAGCAAGCAGAATTCATTAGTTACTGATTTGGTGATAGGCTTCCCTGAACAAGAAGGTCTTTAGGAAGCGTTTAAAGGAGGAGAGGTTGGGGAAAGTCTGACAGCTCGAGGAAGTGCGTTCCAGAGGGTTGGTGCCGCACGAGAGAAGTCCTGTAGTCTAGCATGAGAGGAGGTAATGGTAGAAGAGGCAAGGAGTAGATCATTGTTGGATCTTAGGAGACGGGCTGGAGTATATTTGTTAATGAGTGAGGACAGGTATGGGGGGGCTGCATTAGTAAGGGCTTTGTAGGTCAGAGTGAGAATTTCTAATTTAATTCTGCTGTGAATGGGGAGCCAGTGAAGGGACTCACAGAGGGATGCAGCGGATACAGAGCATCTGGAGAGGTGGATTAGCCTAGCCGAGGCATTTAGGATGGATTGAAGGGGGGAGAGGCGGGAGAGAGGAAGGCCAGTTAGTAGGTTGTTACAGTAGTCAAGCCGGGAGATTACTAGGGAATGGATTAGCTGTTTAGTAGTTTCAGCACTCAGAAAAGGACGAATTTTGGAGATATTGCGTAGGTGGTTGCGACAAGATGAAGAGAGCGATTGAATGTGGGGTATGAAGGACAGATTGGAGTCAAGTGTAACTGCTAGGCAGCGGACTTGAGGTGATGGGGAGATAGTGGTGTCACCAACAGTGATAGTAAAGTTAGAAACTGGAGTAGAATTAGATGGGGGGATTAGAAGAAGCTCAATCTTGGACATGTTGATTTTTAGGTGGTGAGAGGCCATCCAGGAAGAAATTCCTGATAAGCAGTCGCTGATGTGAGAAAGGACAGAAGGAGAGAGAGCAGGGGTGGATAGGTAGATCTGAGTATCATCAGCATAGAGGTGATAGTTGAAGCCATAGCTAATGATAAGTTTACCCAGTGAGGAAGTATAAATAGAGAAGAGTAGAGAGCCTAGAACAGAGCCTTGAGGTACTCCAACAGACAGAGGCAATTGAGAGGAGTCACCAGCAAATGAGACAGAAAATGACCTATTAGAGAGATAGGAGTGGATCCAGGAGAGGGCAATGTCACAGAGCCCAAGGGAGCTGAGAGTCCATAGTAGGAGGGGATGGTCAACAGTGTCAAAGGCAGCAGACAGGTCAAGTAAGATAAGTATAGAATAGAAGCCATTGTTTTTAGTTGAAAGAAGATCGTTAGTAACCTTGGTGAGGGCAGTCTCAGTTGAGTGTTGGGGACGGAAGCCAGATTGCAGGGGTTCAAGCAATGATTTGGAGGATAGGAAGTGTGTTAGGCGATCGAAAACTAGTTTTTCAAGGACTTTAGAAGCCAGCTTAAGTAGTGATATGGGGCAGTAGTTTGCCAGAGAATTGTGGCAGAGGGAGGGTTTTTTGAGGATGGGGGTGACCTTTGCTTGTTTAAAGGATGATAGAAATGAACCAGTAGTAAGGGATCGGTTGAATATATATATCATTAGGGAACTCACTTCATTCTCAGTGGTTGGGGGGAAGGTACTGAGAGTGTTGGAGGGGGTGACCGGGGGATGGAAGGTTGCAGTCTTGTGGTGGGATGTTACTTTGGATGGGAGTGTTTTGTTGAAAAAGTAGTCTGCCAAGTCTTGAGCACTAAAGTCAGATGAAGGGGGTAGTGCAGGTGGACAGAGGAGAGTGTTGAAAGTGGAGAAGAGACATTTAGGGTTTGATGAGTGAGAAGATATGAGAGAAGAGAAGAGAAGTATTTTTGCTTCGCTAAGTGAAGGGCAGAGGAGTAAGAATAAAGAATGAACTTATAGCATAGGAAATGGGGTTACAAATAAATAATACAAATAAATAAAGCAAGAAAAATATAAGAAATACAAGGAAGTCCTAAATAAAACAAGGAAATACAAGAGGACGGCCTAAATAAATTTAAAAAAAAAATTCATGAGGAAGGCCTAAATAAAATTAAAAAAATAAATAAAAGTGGAAGGTCTAAATAAAACAAGAAAATATACAAGATGAAGGTCTAAATAAAACAAGAAAGCATACAAGATAAAGGTCTCAATAAAAGAAGAAAAACTACAAGAAAAAGGCCTAAATAAAAGAAGAAAAACTACAAGATGAAGACCTAAAAAAAACTACAAGAGGAAGGCCTAAATAAAACAAAAAAACTACAAGAGGAAGGCCTAAATAAAAATAAAAAATAAACTACAAGAGGAAGGCCTAAATAAAACAAAAAACTACAAGAGGAAGGCCTAAATGAAACAAAAAAACTACAAGAGGAAGGCCTAAATGAAACAAAAAAAATACAAGAGGAAGGCCTAAATGAAACAAAAAAACTACAAGAGGAAGGCCTAAATAAAAAAAAAAAAAAAAAACTACAAGAGGAAGGCCTAAATAAAACAAAAAACTACTAGAGGAAGGCCTAAATAAAACAAAAAAAATACAAGAAGAAGGCTTAAATAAAACAAAAAAAACTACAAGAGGAAGGCCTAAATAAAACAAAAAAAACTACAAGAGGAAAGCCTAAATAAAAATAAAAAATAAAAAAACTACAAGAGGGAGGCCTAAATAAAACAGAAACAACTACAAGAGGAAGGCCTAAATAAAACACAAACTACAAAAGAGGAAGTCCTAAATAAAACAAGAAAAACTACAAGAGGAAGGCTTAAAAAAAAAATACAAGATGAAGGTCTAAATAAAACAAAACAAAAACTACAAGATGAAGGCCTAAATAAAACAAAAACTACAAGATGAAGGCCTAAATAAAACAAAAACAAAAAATACAAGAGGAATGACTAAATAAAACAAAAAAACTAGATGAAGGCCTAAATAAAACAAAAAATACAAGAGGAATGACTAAATAAAACAAAAAAACTACAAGAGGAAGGCCTAAATAAAAATAAAAAATAAACTACAAGAGGAAGGCCTAAATAAAACAAAAAACTACTAGAGGAAGACCTAAATGAAACAAAAAACTATAAGAGAAAGGCCTAAATGAAACAAAAAAACTATAAGAGGAAGGCCTAAATTAAACAAAAAAACTACAAGAGGAAGGCCTAAATAAAAATAAAAAATAAACTACAAGAGGAAGGCCTAAATAAAACAAAAAACTACTAGAGGAAGGCCTAAATAAAACAAAAAAACTACTAGAGGAAGGCCTAAATAAAACAAAAAAACTACTAGAGGAAGGCCTAAATAAAACAAAAAAACTACAAAAAGAAGGCCAAACTAAAAAAAGAAAAACTACAAAATGAAGGCATTGCGCTATAAGTGCTTACTAACTATATGATATACACAAAGAACAGAAAAGCTAATGCAAATGCTCAAATTAAAGGGACATTACACATTTATTTCTTCTAAAAAGTGCATTTTCAACAGTTGAATCACCAGGGGGGAACTACAGCATAATGGATGTTTCCCATGTGCCCCCCCCCCCCCCCCCACACCCAACAGTGGCAATCCCTGGCTTTCCAAAACCACTCTGCCCAGGCCTGCCCTAGCTCCACCTGTGGCACACCCAGTCCCGCCTTCCCATTGTGACCCCATCCACAAATTACTGGTGAACCTCTGGGAAATGTTCCCTCCACTGACTACGAACTATATTACATCTTTTTTTGGTTTTGAAGCAGGATGCTTCAATTCTAAATAAAAAATGTTTTTGTTTTCAAGATGGTGCTGGCATCTCCTAGAACACCAAAAGAGTTGTGGAAATTACCCTTTATTAGAAAGTAAATAAGTTGCTACCAGTGGTCATTTGTGCATAAATTTGCATTTCCTTTTAGGTTTTTAAACAGAATTATGTTAAAATATTTAGGGGGATATTTATCAAAGGTCTGGTGGACCTGATCCGACAGTGCGGATCAGGTCCGCCAGAGCTCGCTGAATGTGGACAGCAATACGCTCTCCGTATTCAGCATTGCACCAGCAGCTCTTGTGAGCTGCTGCTGCAATGCCACCCCCTGCAGATTTGCAGCCAATCGGCCGCCAGCAGGGGGGTGTCAATCAACCCGATCATACTCGATCGGGTTGAATTGCAGCGATGTCTATCCGCCTGCTCAGAGCAGGTGGAAGCCAGAAACACGGGCCCTCAAGTTCCATCCTGAGCTTGATAAATGTGCCACTTAGCATGTTTAAATTGTGAAAAGTAATTTTATTGTACAAAAAACTATTTGTGTTTAGTAAGTAGTTTAGTAGTAGTGTGTTGTGTTGTGTGTGTGTGTACGTTGTATATTTTTAGTGTGTGTGTGCATGTATGTGTATTGGTGTGTCTCTGTGTAGTTTGCAGATATTCACTGCCTTTAAAGGGACATTAAACAATAAATAAATGCTAGATAGAATGATGCTAAAGAAAAGATTAGTCTGAGAATAACATGTAGATGTATTTTTTAAAGTTTAATTAGTTGTTTAAATAGTGTTAAAATAAGTATAACGTTTTAGTGTCTATAAAACAATGGGAGCTGCCATGTTGTAACTTAGGTTACTTTCTCTGCTGTGGCCAATTAGAGACAGTTATAAATAGGTCACTAGAGTGTGCAGCCAATGGCTGTGTGGAATATAACAGTGTTCTGCACTTCTAACTTGAACTGAAAAGCTTACAGTTTCAGAACGGAATTACAGGAAAAGGGGACAAAATATATCATGAAAGTATATTTGCAGAGTTTTTTTTATATTTGCAATTTATAATTCTTGATTACCATCTCAAAGTGTTTAATGTTCCTTTAATGAGATGACACTGCAAAGTCTGGTACTACAATTCCCATAAGACTCTGCTGCCAAATGCTGCCACTGAACATGCCATATTTTTTGCCTTTATATCTCAGCAACGACTTGCTCATTTTTTCACCAACCAAAATAAATACATACAAATAAAAAAGCAACTACTAGACAACAAGATCTTTCTGCATAACAAATGTAATAAATATTAGTGGTGTTTGCTGTAGGGTTGGCTGATTGTTTTTAACAATAAAGGGACAGTAAATCTCCTTTGCTCTTTGACTACCCTGTGAGGTGCCTACTTTATTAGTTTCTTAGGATCCCCAAGTGTCTGACTGGAAATTCAAGAAGAGCCGCCTATACCACACCTTTTGAATACGAAGATTTACATTTTCCTTTGTCCCGACTGTTTATGAACTAACCTAGAACATTCTCTGTATTGTTTTAGTCCCTTATATGATATTGGGACCTATTGTGGTTTGATTGAACCTGTAGTTTGTTGTCTTTGTTTACTCTCTGGTACCCATCCTAACTGCTTATGCTTATTGTGATATAATAGGGCAAGCTCAGTAGTTGTAAGGTGATAAACATAATATGTACATTTTATGTATGTATTCTCATCAGACATGTGCGGTTCGATTCGTTCCGAATCAAACTTCGGCTGAATTTGTTAAATTCGGAGATTCGGATTGATTCGAATTTCCGAATTACGGTAGTACCGAATCTACCATATAAATCCGAATTAGTTCGGATTTATTTGTTACATTCGGATGGCCATGGATTACACTAGTATTGTACAGTATATTAGGTTATATCACTCTGCTATGGGTTACACCTAATATACAGTACATTATACTAGTCTAATACACAGCACATCCCACCTAACACATACCGAAATTCCGAATTTCCGAATCGAACCGAATCCAGACGAATTTATTTGAATCCGAAACAAATTCATTCGAATTTTTCCAAATTCGAATCGATCCGAACCGAAATTCGAAAACATCCGAATCGATCCGAACCGAAATGAATTTTTCGGCCATGCACAAGTCTAATTCATCTTATGTATAAATGTCCATGATTATATAGATTTTGGGTTTTTTTACTTGCAGCCGTAATCCTGCGTAGCCCGGGATGATGACGTCACACGTGGGGTGGCGCCACTACCCGGGAGATCACGGTGCATATCGGCATCTGTATTTAATGGTGGCTGGTGTTTGGGGTAAGTTTTTTCTCCATTGACTTCTATAGGGGAATACGTGAATGTGAAAATTATATTCTAACTTCATTTTTTTGCGCCGTTGGGTTAGCACAAGAGCGAAAACAGTTTACTTTCAACTCATAATACAAGCTTAACCTGAAAAAACGTAATTCTAGCGCAATTAATGCTCAAGCACTTGAAATCTATCCCATAGTGTTGTATTTTGTACTATATATATTTCTAAAAACTAAAATGTTGTAGGTTGTTTATTACAGCAAAGAGCAGACTGTGCAGATGTTTTCATGGTAGGACATAGCTTGCAACATTTTAACAGCAGATTCAGCTACACAAAGCCTCAGGTTGCTGTTAAATATTTAATCACAATTTATTAAAAGCGGTTGGCAAGAATTAGATGATCCTTCTGGAAACAAAAGCATTGCTTTAATGCAAAGGGAATAAAAACATGCCTATTGCCCCCAGTAACACAGAATTAAACCTTTTTAAGGAACCAGATTTTTGTTTTTTTGCACCCTGTGCAGAAATCCAGGGTACCGAGTACTCTATTCACAATAAAAGCTTTTCTCTTCCCAGGAATGCTTTGTAATTTCCTAGCTGGTTTTGGATTTCAATTGAGGGCTTTTTGTGCATGAAAGAACACACTGCTACTCAGATATGTTCTTTCCAATGAAAGTCTCAGCAGTTTTTAAAAACTCAATATAAAGAAATATCAGTTTTTTCAGAAGAAAGAAAATAATGAACACGCTACTAAAAGCGAGACCCTAAACAAAAAGGCATAACACAGTTTACCTTAAATAGCACAAGTACATTAACTTGCAATGTTCGTAAACAAAATGTTACAAAATGATATTGTTAATACTATTAGCTTTTGGAAATGAAAGGCAAAAACGGAACCATAGGGAAACATCAGCATGCGTTCACACTGTATATTAAAAATATTGAAATTAGGCATTATGATTTCAAATTAATTTGTCTAAACTTAAAGGGATAGTCTAGTCAAAATTAAGCTTTCATGATTCAGATAGAGCATGCAATTTTAAGCAACTTTCTAATTTACTCCTGTTATCAATTTTTCTTTGTTCTCTTGGTATCTTTATTTAAAAAAGCAAGAATGAAAGCTTTGGAGCCGGCCCATTTATGGTTCAGCACCTGGGTAGGCTTTGCTGATTGGTGTCTAAATGTAGCTACCAATCAGCAATCACTACCCTGGGTGCTTAGATACCAGCCTTTTCAAATAAAGATATCAAGAGAACAAAAAAAAAAATAATAGGAGTAAATTAGAAAGCTGCTTAAAATTGCATTCTCTATCTAAATCATGAACATTTCATCTTGACTAGACTATCCCTTTGAAGGGATAGAAAGGTCAAAAGTAAAATGTGCATGGGTGCATTTCAATATGAAATATAAATATTTTTGTAATAGAGCTTCATTAACAAAAATGATTCTAGTAAAAGTTATTACCGTTATTCTGCGGCATACGCACATATCCTGTGAAGGCCGTGCACCAAGTATTCAAACAGCAGAGCTTCTCAGTGAGTCAGCACTGGCTACAATAACACAAATTACATATTCAGAAGCAATATACACACCACCGCCAGGTCTCTGACAAGGTGTGGTGTTGTAATACTGGGGCATGGCCTTCACAGCATATGTGTGTATGCCGCTGAAAAATAGTAATAACTTTACTACAAGCATTTTTGCTAATAGAAGTTTATTGCAACAATGCTTATATTTCAAATTGAAATGCACCCATGCTCAATTCATTTTTGACCTTTCTATCCCTTTAAAGGGATATAAAGTTGAACATTTTTTATGAATTTTCTTGAATGTGGACATCTTATATGCTAAACACATTTTTAAAGCTCAATTCATAATTTTATATGAACACAATTTAAATATGAGCTGAAAGCAAAGTGAGAGGGATGTATGGACAATTGGTTCCTGCAGTTGTTTTATGGGCGAAACTGTCAGAAAAGTAGTGGGGCTGAATTTTTCCATGGGCAGAACTAGGCTGTCACAGGTGAGTTTGGACGAAGTTCCCCCTCACATGCATGGACATTGTGTAACACAGCGCCATCTGTTGGTAAAAAAAGTATTGGTCACCAAAATGTGTGAAGTGGAAAAAGACTAATTTGCATATATTTTGCATAGGGTGACAATGCAAACAGTTTGTTGTGAGTAGTTCCTTTTGAAACCGTTGGTCTTGTCTGGTTCTTTCAGGAATTCCAGTGGCAGAGTTTTAGGACCTGCTTTCTGGCTACATTTTTCCCTGTAGTGGAGACCTGTTGCAGAGCCTGTGGACCTTTAAGCATAGAGCTGGCCTGTGAGCCACAAGTATCTTTTTAAAGACACTACAGACAAAGCAATTATCTGCCTGAAAAAAAGAGTAGGGCAGAGGGATCAATACCTGCCCAGGAGGTGGCGCAGCAGAGGGATCAATAATAGCCCAGGAGGGGGGGCAGGGCCAACAGCGTGCAAGAGAGGTCGCACATTTTCAGAGCTCCGGAGCACTTTGTGATAATAGGGACCTAAAACTGGACTTAAACTCGTTATTGACATTCAACACAAGGGGATTGCCTTTCTAATGCCCTATATGTTATTTGGAGGATGATCGCTTTGGCTGTGGGGGTGCTGGCACTGTACTAGCCCTGAGAGACTTTCCTACAAATTTCAAGAACGGCGGCCATTTTACCCTCCTCTTGGGAGCATAGCTGTCATGATGGATTCTAGACTAATACTTGCCGAAATTGGGAGACTTCTAGCCTATCACAGACAAACACTCTTTGCATCTGTACATAGCACCATTGTCCTGGAAGAAAAATGTGGACCTGCGACGATTAGGGTTCCGGTCTCGACCGAAGCGGCTTTTGCTAAGGGGGATGCTTTGGGGCCCCAGCATCCTCCATGCCCTCCTAGTTTTACGCCGGCTGAGACTGAGACATCAAGCAAGGCTGCAGTGATTACCGATATGACCGCATTACCTGAAGCGACTTCCAAAAGCCGAGCAAGTGTGGACTTCCCTGGCATAGAGTATGGGCCACAGGAAATTTTGCAGTATTGTGGCGCTCCTAATACCGCTTCTTATCTGGCCGTCGCTGGTATTTCCCCACTAGCCTTACAACTCAGATTGGCATCGCGTCAGTCGCCTTCTACCTACAATCAAGGCTGCATACCTAGTTCTTCCCGGCATCTCATTCCTGAGTTGCACACTGCAGAGGCACATTTCGAGCTTGAGACACGGAGGGTCAGAAGGGGTATTGGATAGAAAATACAGACTACTCTCTCTATAGATTGCCCTGGCAACAACACGGCAGACCCTACAAGAACTTCAACACCGGACAGCTGCACCATAGACCTCCTCTATATCTTATGTGAGCCCATCCTGGCTGAGATGCCGGACACTATATCTACTTACAATTACCGCTGCCTTCTATAACGAAATGCATGGGCTTGGAGCAGCGGGTTGCTAACTCCTATAAGGTTGCATCTCAAGCGGAGGCCATTACACCCAGTCAGAGAATATGGGCAATGTTATGTTTTTTTTTAAAGTTTTTCCCTTTAGATGATTGTTTTGACACCACTGCTGCTACATAGGTAGAGTGTTTTCAGATATGAAGGACGTGTATAATCTCTGTTACCTCGTTTATGTTTTTGTATCTGTGTTCAATGATATTATCTTTGGCTTATGTTAACTCTTATTTAGAGTTTTAATCTACTAACCTATCTATCTGTAAAAGTGATTACAATTGACACAGGGGGACCTAATGTATGACAACATGGTGCTTATTATGTTACCTTAGTGGGCTGGACCCATGTTAAAGCTCTTCTTTTAAGCACCCTGATCTCATACTATTGAAGTTTATCCTAATACTCTCCCCCATGCAATTATTTGATATATCATTTGTACTGTTGCAATCCTCCTACCAGACCATATGTATTAGTTTTGTGTATTTAGCTTCTTCTACCGCCCGCATTTGCTGTTTCTTCAGTTATTGCTCTTTGAGTGACTCCCCCACAAATCACACCCAAATAGTGGTAAATGCATTTTTAGGGAGGAAGTGTTCTGATATATATAAAACTCAGTTGGTGGTGTCAAGATCTTATCTTATTAGCATTAATATTCATTTACCATGTTTCAAGAGCTTCTGTATTAATCTCAGCCCTCTTGAGGTTTTAATTATATAACAAATATGTCACCTTTACATGTTTCACACAACCTGTGAGATTATTTGCTATTTGCTGTAACCCTATACCATTTCTGTCTGAGCCTTCTAAACAGGGAATTTACCTGTAGTATCTTATCTCACAGGTGCTAACCCTAAATACATATAGTTTACTGACTGTTTTACCTTACTCTTTTGTATGAGACTTTGGTCTTTTACGCTATAAATTTTATGCATTGTATATAGCCTACCACCCCCCCCCCCAGTTAAGGAATGTACCTCCTAATTTAGGAGGGCTAACTTTGCGGCTTCTCTAGCCTATGCCGCACCCTTACAACTAGTTATGCTACAACAGTTGTTGTTATAAATGCAAATATACATTATAAAGGAATAGTTAAGTGCAAGAGCTCTAAGAACTGACAAATAAAAAATAAATAAAATGGAAGTTCAATATTTGGGATCCAAGAGTGGTCTCTTTCAGTCAGGGGATACCTCCTATAGCTTTGCACTCTCTATCTTAATATGGGGCTCGTAAGCGGCCTTAAGTATTATCCAGGAGGTACACACCCATGATAGGCAAGCATTTCATCTATACCCCCATGATATGTCATTATTGTGTATTGTTTGCCTTAATTTCCTATTGTATGTTTCTTTCCAGTGAATCTATATGTTTCCGCTTTGATGACATGACATGCATGTAAGCTTTTATTTGAACTTCAATAAAAATTATTTAAAAAAAAAAATAATAGCCCAGGAGGTGGCGCAGCAGAGGGATCAATAATAGCCCAGGAGGTGGCGCAGCAGAGGGATCAATAATAGCCCAGGAGGTGGCGCAGCAGAGGGATCAATACCTGTTCAGGAGACAGCATAGGCAGAGATATTGATACCTATTCAGGAGGTGGTACAGGCAGAGGGATTGATACCTGTTCAGGAGGTGACATAGGCAGAGGGATCGAAACCTGTTCAGAAGATGGCATAGGCAGAGGGATCGAAACCTGTTCAGGAGATGGCATAGGCAGAGGGATCGAAACCTGTTCAGGAGATGGCATAGGCAGAGGGATCAAAACCTGTTCAGGAGATGACGTAGGTAGAGGAATCGAAACCTATTCAGGAGGTGACGTAGGCAGAGGGATCGAAACCTATTCAGGAGGTGGCGTAGGCAGTGGGGTCAATACCTGTTCAGGAGGTGGTGCAGGCAGAGGGATTAATACCTATTCAGGAGATGGTTAAGGCAG
The DNA here is from genome assembly GCF_027579735.1 of Bombina bombina. NCBI lineage: Eukaryota > Metazoa > Chordata > Amphibia > Anura > Bombinatoridae > Bombina > Bombina bombina. Next base: position 163,171,933 of record NC_069509.1, read on the forward strand.
AGGGATCAATATCTGTTCAAGAGATGGAGTAGGCAGAGGGATCGATACCTATTTAGGGTATGTTTTAGGCACTGGGGTCAATACCTGTTCAGGAAGTGGCGCAGTCAGAGGTATTGATACCTGTTCAGTAGATGGTGTAGGCAGAGGGGTCAATATCTGTTCAGGAGGTGGCACAGGCAGAGGGATCAATACGTATTCAGGAAGTGGCACAGGCAGAGGGATTGATATCTATTCAGGAGGTGGGACAGGTAGAGGGATCGATATCTATTCAGGAGGTGGCACAGGCAGAGGGATTGATATCTATTCAGGAGGTGGCACAGGCAGAGGGGTCAATACCTGTTCAGGAGGTGGCACAGGCAGAGGGATCGATACGTATTCAGGAAGTGGCACAAGCAGAAGGATCGATATCTATTCAGGAGGTGGCACAGGCAGAGGGATCGATACCTATTCAGGAGGTGGCACAGGCATCGATATCTATTCAGGAGGTGGCACAGGCAGAGGGATCAATATGTATACTTGGTACAAGAGTCCTGTCACTGGGGCAGTATAAGGACATATATATATATATATATATATATATATATATATATATATATATTTATATTTAGTCCTTATACTGCCCCAGTGACAGGACTCAAGTACCCAGCATATATATATATATATATATATATATATATATATATATTAACTGCAGGGTGTATGTGTGTATGTGGTGCTCTTGTCTTTCAGGTTAGTTATGTACATACAACACACAGTAATACACATAACACACTGCCCTCACCTTGTACAAGAATGTGTTAAGGTAACTGGCATAGTGTGTGTGTGTATGTATGTATGTGTGTGTATGTATATATATGTATATATATATATATATATATATACATACACACATACACACACAATAAAATGGGCGGGCCATGTGAGGGGCGGGGCTAGTGCTCCCCCATCTTCAAAAGTCACCAGCCGCCACTGGGTTCCAGATATACCTGTGGAAAGTTTTTAAATAAAGCATAAGGATCACAACTGCAGATATATATACTAAACCTATCTTCAATGGGTGTATGTAAGTAACCCTGCAGGTGGTAAGAAGAAGCATCTGTTTTATAAATGTATAACAGAATTTAGAGCAGGGGAACAAACAGTTAAAGGGACATGAAACCCAATTTTTTTCTTTTGTGATTTAGAAAGAGCATGTCATTTTAAACAACTTTCTAATTTACTTCCATTATCTCATTTGCTTCATTCTCTTGATATCACTTGCTGAAAACCATATCTAGAAATGCTCAGTAGTTGCTGATTGGTTGCTGCACATAGAGGCCTTGTGTGATTGGCTCGCACATGTGCATTGCTATTTCTTCAACAAAGGATATCTAAAGAACTGAGCAAATTAGATAATAGAAGTAAATTGGAAAGTTGTTTAAAATTACATGCCCTATCTGAATCATGAAAGTTTAATTTTGACTAGACTGTCCCTTTAATCTGAGGCTATGTTCTAGACAACTATATATATTCTATAACATAGTTGCTTTCCACTGCCTCTTGCAACTCATGAGTGATATAACATGTTATAAAAATTAGCTAAGCAAAATACACGATCAAATATATCTTACTATAGTTTGATAAACTGCCTTAAAGATATGAACGGTGATACGTAGTAAACATAGAAACTCTGGAAAGGATTGGTGAATTCAGTATGTGACAAACCAATTGCTTAATAAAGGAGTTCATACCGGTCTGTGAATTGTAGGACACAAAATGATAGGATCTTAAAGCAAACTGACAAAGTCTGCAAACTTAGGGCTGACCTGAGACTCCTGAGAAATGGTGACGTGAGCAGAAAGATTTGAGCTGCAGAGGCGGTAGCGTGGCTGATGACGTGTGACGTCACCGCTCTGATGCGATCAGCTGGAAGCAGGAGAACCCGGAGCTTCAGAGAGAAGTGAGAGGTTGCGTCCTGACACGCAGAGAATCAGCTGGGGTTGCGCTGTGGCAATTCGCCAGAGGAAGGAGGGGCTTGACACGGAGCGCTCAAAGGAACAATACCAAGCATTGTACTGAAGGATGAGGATGGTTTTATAGGGCAGGCAAGAGCAGTGTGAGCCTTAAAGGTACAACATAGTAAAGGATAAGATACGTTTCACTACTATGTTATGACACCCAGCAACAATCTCTCTCTGGTGGCAGACCCACTGTTCTGGAGCTGACTTGGTGTGAGGAGGAAGGGAGAACCTCTAACGGAGATACTGCAGCTTTTCCCCATGTCTTGGGGAACTGAGTACCAGAGCTTTGCTACAGGGTAGCATTGGAAGGGACAGCAGGACAGATCTCCTAATCCATGACAGTCGTGCAGCATGTAGGACGGCTGGAACTTCTGGTTCAACACATGCAAACAGTAAAAAGTGTGCTACAGAGCAGCAATGTAGTACTGGGAGCTTGCTGAACACATGTGGTGAGCCAATGACAAGAGGCATATATGGGTGTAGTTACCAATCACCAGGGTAGCCCCCAGTAGTGCATAACTGATTTGTAACAGACTCTGTGATTACCATATCAGAGTATTTCCCGCTCCCATCAGCAGAGAGAGGGAAAGTAGAGCCATTCATAATCCATTGGGACATATGGAATATATGAGCCTGTATTAGCTAACTTAACATTCGCCCCATGAGTAATGGACATATGCAAGGCTAAAGGCACATAGGAGTGTCTAATCTATATGGAGATGTGTAACACATAGTAGTTGAGACTGTCTAGTCTGCCCCGGCCGCAGACAGCCAGACAGCCACTCTATATGCTAAATACAGAAATATAATGCCCACAAAGGATTTGATGAAGCAATCTAATAAGAAGATAGCTCACAGTGCCCTTTTAGGATAGAAGTAATGACTAATGAGAAGTGTGAATAATCAAAGTCATAAACACACTATCTTAAACATAGAAGTCACATCTGAGAGAGGCCATTAACATACATAAACCAGCTGATGTGTCTTATATACACAAAATACATAATCAATATATAAATTGTTAGTGAATCCATAATAAACCATGCCTGGAGACAATTAGCTGTATGACATATAAGGTGGGTGTAAATATCATGCGTGTCTATAATCTCAATAATGCAGAAATCATATAACGCCCAACCCCCTGTCTCTTTCCTCCTTTCACTCTCAAGCACAGGTCACGACACGTTAATATACAAATACATATTTTACATGAATGTATGTGCTACTGACCAAGAACAAAGTGTATTAATTCTAATATATCAAAGTGGAATATGGGTGACATAAAGTATAGTGCTATGAACTTTCCCACACATCATCAAAGATCTATTAATATTTAACTATATGGCTACTCAGCGTTAAGTGTATAATATAACAAGTAAACCTCAAATCATAAATATAAAACAGACTAAGGGCAAACTATAAGTCCATAGTTATAAAGTTTAGCGGAGGAGAGTCTCAAATACACCGGGGAATTGTCTCTCACACACTTCAGCGATCCCTGCTGTTTTAACCTACTCCAACTGCATTAGGGCAACAGCAGCTGGGGGATAAAGCAATATAAGCAGGCAAAGGGTGTTGGGCAAAAGTACAGACCCCATCTAGGCCAATCTGTGATCCTGCTGCTGGACAGATGTCTCGCATTGACTTAGAAATGTATACTCCTAATTTTCTCTTATACGGAGGCAGAGAGCCGGACCTTCCGTGATGTCCCGAGGTGAGCATTTCTGGGTGGTTGGAGCAGTTATAGTCCCGTGAGACCCCAATGCGATCCAAGCGCTCTGTGGGGATTACTCTCTCACTCGCAGGTAAAGTGACCCTGATTGCGATTCTGCGCGCTAACGGCAAAGGTTCCTCCTGACTCCAGAACATGAGGGATATGCCCCGTCGTCTAGGCCCCACGAGGGGATCCTTCTGTGCAGACTTGTACATAGTTTTTAGCCCCTCTGGTGCAGGGCCATTGCAGAGTAGAGTGGGTCCCACAGGGACACTGAGTATTTCAGCAATAGGAACAGCCGTAGTCCCCACTGCCTGTTCCACACGTAGAAGGGGTTGTTCTATGCACATCGGTTTCTCCTGTCGCTCCATGACAATCCTTAAGCTGTCTGATATATCCTGAAAGACGGCTGATATTTGTAAACTTAGCTGCCGCAAAGCCTCTTGGATATCTGAAGAGACCTCCTCCATACTGGAAGCCATAACTTTAGTAGGCCACAGAGACCTAGGTGTTTCCTAACTGGTACTGTCGCCCAGAGGGAGATACTGGTATAAAAGTAAAGTTAGGAGGTCTACTAATAATATAAAGATAGTCCTGCAGGTTCAGGGTCAGTTTTGGAGCAAATTATAGAAGATTGGACCCAATTTATCATTATATTAGGTAGATTTTTGCAGGAGCTCTCAGAAACACGTCTGCCCAGTATGGTTGTTGGCTCCGCCCCCCTGTAACAGACTCTAACATGATTTTACCATATTTACAGCGGTTTTATACCAGCAATAGAGCAATAATAAAATGCTCTGACATGTCACCTAAATCCTGAATCACTTGAAAGTGAGGCAGCATAGCTGTAAAAGCTGCCTAGAAACTATCATCTGAACATCTCTATAAAAAAAGGAAGATATTTTACTTTATAATTTCCACTTTAGCAGCCAATCATGATGCTTGCCCCATGACTCCTTAGTTTAAGGATGTTTATTATGAAATCTCACAAGATTTTGGTGAAATTCCATGAGATCACAGTAAAGCAAAGTGTGAGCACAGCACTGATGATGCTGATTGGCTGTTTTTTTTTCACCATGCAGATACCAGTAAAAACAATAGCTGAAGAGGGGGGCGGAGCCAACTGAGGATGGAAGCAGATGCATGCTGAAAGGGCTCCTCGGCAAAATCATCTAATTCAGCTCTAAATGTCCATCTTTTGATATAAGGAGTTCTTAAAATAATTTCAGATAATCTTGTGCCCATCCTACACTGATTTTAGCACATCAATTCAACTGTGAGGTGCAGATAATTACCACGCAATGGCCGGCATTATCGGGGAAGCCTTTACCAGGCCCAAAAGCCACACTTAAGATTATGCTTTACCACACAATCCGCATCGGAACTATGGGTCACTGCAAATTCTCTATATCGTAAGAACCCAAGTACGGCAATAAGGGGATCAGATGAGGGATCCCTACAAAGTAGTAGACAGCGTAATAGAACATGGACTCTCCAACTTTGATAGTCTGCTAGGTCGCCATCTTGGCACCATCCCAAATATCGGAGGTTTATCTTTTATACTCTATCTACCCTTTCAACTTCCCTATGGAGCGACAAATTATATCAGCGCTGCACGACTTAACATGTAAACTGGATTTTCATCAGCAAGCCCTTACTAGGGATTTGAGAGCTGCTGTAGACCCACATCAGTCGATACTGCTGACAGTGGAATCTACGGAGGGTGTTTGCAACCATGTCTCAAATATGCCAAGCTGGAAAGGTGATACGTTTCAGGGAGCAGAGGAAGTGTGCAGATCAGCTACTCCGATCCCCAACCCTGAGACGACAGCGCAAATAGATCTGAGTGAGCAGCGCAGTGACCTACAGCACTACACTATCTATATGGAGCCGGTACAGAGTCACACAGCTTCACTGGTGGTGCTCCAGATTGAGAGGAAAAGAACGACCCGAGTAGACAGCTTGGACTCCGTGACCTACACTTCCACAATCACTGTAGAACACGGTTTAGCCAGAAGCCCTCTCTCATACCCGGAAACCCTGTCAGGTGAGACACTGGTTGCAGAGTTTCGGCTGCGCTTACGTCCTAGGCAGCAGGTCCTGTCAGTATACACTAGCAGCCATTCCTACTTTATCAGCCGGGACTCCACTGAGATTAGGGTCGGAGTTGGGTAAGCTCTTTCAACGGAAGATCCTGGGCATATCAGGTGAGCGGTTCCGCGGCCAAATGATTGACACATATGGGAGTCATGATAGTGACCTGCCAACTGCCAACTACAACTCTCAGACTACCTACCTGATGGTCCCTACACTTGTTCAGACTGTGGTTTTATACAACAGACATACAGATATTGGCTGTGTTCTAGATTAAAGATGTTCCCGGGACTTTGTGGAGGCTGACTAAGGTTGATTCAACTTATGCATACTATAGTTCAGCAGAACACGCCATTTCTCATTTTATGATCTTAACTGTCCATGCTCAGATAGAGTAGCTCCCCCTCTTGGGGTTCATACATGACTGCCGGACACTATGTTTCAGCCCCATAGAGTTCTGTTTTAATATGCTGGAATCTAAATGTTATGTTATTCTGCTACTAATATTCCTTGATATACCACTGTACTATCTCACCCATATTTGTATTGTTAGGAACGTTTCTTACAGTTTATTAGGGTCAGGTTTAATTAAGATCCTATTACAGAGGTACTTAGCCTTAAACTCATATATTTATTTTAGTCGCAGATACTATGCTATATGAGCCTGCAAATTGTTTTAGGTATGTTATAATTTGCACAGCACAGCGTTAACTGTTTATTCATGCAGTCACCAGCTTATTACAGATATGGATCACTGTGACAAAATTTATGCCCTATATACTGTAACATCTTTTAGTTGTACCATAAGAGCAGAAGCCCACATAGAGCCCCTAGGGCAATCTAGTACGGCACAGATTAGAGAATATATGCTCTTGTCTTTTGCCCTGCATACTCCTCCTATGTTTATTAGTGATCGCCTGCTATTCATCTCTGTTAAAAGAAGAGAGCTTGCTAATATATTAATACAGCTGAAATGTAGCGTCGAGCTCTATATCAGAATATTAATACATAGATACAGCGTGTGTGCAGAAACATAGCTAATACAGTTCCTCTGGTATTAATATTTGTGTTATCGGATATACAGGCAGGTATGCAGATCACGCTATTTATCTATAATCTCTAGCTTCTGCTATATATATGTGCTGTGACAAGGGCTCAACTGCACTGATACGTTTGCTAATGGTTATAATATGTATTCTCTGTATCTCTCGTTAACGTATTTACATTATGTGCTTTATTTTTCTTTCATTAAGGTGAGACCACTTTAATCCTTCACAGGAGGTAGCTGATTCAATACCCTAACACATATATTGCTATGAGCTTAAGTTTATACAAAGCCCCCATATGGTGAGCCAAGTTATTTCCATAATTCGATACAGAGTAACTGGCAAGGCCCCTTATTTCCCACAGTTGAGCTCTGGTTTTACCTTGGTCGCATATTCTACGCATTTATCCTTACTTTCTCATTATATAAGCATAACACTATATTTAGATAATTACTTTGCTCTGATGAAGCCATGCCCATCCCAGTAGTCATGTGAATAACGGGTCCCCCCTGTGAAGCCCACCCTCATATCTATCTAATAAGTCTTTTCATACTTGCTCTCCTGTCCTCTTTGGCTCCGCTCCCCCCATTTCCCCTCCCCACTCCACTTTGAGCGGCTCCTGCCCGCTGCGTCCCCTTATCCTCCTCCCCGTTAATTTGGTCCATAAGTGGCCAAACATAAGCCATTCCATGTTTATCCTTCTTTTACTAGTTTATATAATGCTATAAATGCTTTTCATGATAATGTGGAGAATATACTTTATCTTCCCCCTCCCTTTCCCCCATAAAACCAACCCTTCCTTGCTTTTATATTTTCTTAATTAATATTTTACGGTGTATTTATTTATCACAAGGTGGGGTCACTTCTAGTCTACATATCATATAAAAAATAAAAAATGAGGTCTCAATCTAGATGGTCCAAACTCTTTACTAATACCTTTAATAAACGGGATTTATATGCCCCTTCTATTTAGATTTAGATTTACTGCCTAGTAAACCTCCATGCTCCTTCATAACACTAACCAGCTATCACTTCTCCATTCTTTTACCATTCACCATGGAGTACTACTCTTTAAATATTTGAATGTATACAATGTTGGCATAACTTGTGTTGTTTACCTGGCAAGATCATGGTATTAGTTCTGTACTATTCTCCTGTGCTACCATTGTTGGACGTTTCATTACTGTTATATTTGTTTATGACTTCAATAAAAACCTATTTAAAAGTAAAAAAAAAAAAAAAAAAAAAAAAAACAATAGCTGAAGGATAGCTGTGCAGTGCACTGAGTACTTACTGAGGTGAAGACATTTTTGAGGTAAAATATCTTCATTTTTAAATACACATGTCACACACACATGAAATTTTCTAGTCAGCTTTTTAGATATACTGCATCCCTTTCACGTGACTTATCATATGGGTAACATGCCCATTTAACCCTTTTAAAGACCGCTGCAGCTGCTCCGTATCCCTGTCCAACTGCTCTGAGCAGGCGGACAGACATTGCTGCAATTCAACCCGATCGGCCACGAATCTGCAGGGGGCGGCGTTGCACCAGCAGCTTACAAGAGCTGCTGGTGCAATGCTGAATACTGAATTGCTTTCCGCATTCAGCGAGGTCTGTCGGACCTGATCCGCACTGTCGGATCAGGTCCGACAGACCTTTGTTAAATCGGCCCCTAAGTACTATTGCATTGTCTTTTTATTATGAATTTGTTGATTATTCAAATCTACTTTATTTACTTGTCCATTAACTTTTTTTCTGTTAGTTAATCTCATTTTGTTTTTTCAACAAGCCAAACTTTTTTTTTTTAGAAAATAACTTAAGTTTGCAGAAATGTTAGGATATAGTAATATGCCACCACATGAAATGTAAACAAAAACAGAATTTATGTTTACCTGATAAATTACTTTCTCCAACGGTGTGTCCGGTCCACGGCGTCATCCTTACTTGTGGGATATTCTCTTCCCCAGGAAATGGCAAAGAGCCCAGCAAAGCTGGTCACATGATCCCTCCTAGGCTCCGCCTTCCCCAGTCATTCGACCGACGTAAAGGAGGAATATTTGCATAGGAGAAATCATATGATACCGTGGTGACTGTAGTTAGAGAAAATAAATCATCAGACCTGATTAAAAAACCAGGGCGGGCCGTGGACCGGACACACCGTTGGAGAAAGTAATTTATCAGGTAAACATAAATTCTGTTTTCTCCAACATAGGTGTGTCCGGTCCACGGCGTCATCCTTACTTGTGGGAACCAATACCAAAGCTTTAGGACACGGATGATGGGAGGGAGCAAATCAGGTCACCTAGATGGAAGGCACCACGGTTTGCAAAACCTTTCTCCCAAAAATAGCCTCAGAAGAAGCAAAAGTATCAAATTTGTAAAATTTGGTAAAAGTGTGCAGTGAAGACCAAGTCGCTGGCTTACATATCTGATCAACAGAAGCCTCGTTCTTGAAGGCCCATGTGGAAGCCACGGCCCTAGTGGAATGAGCTGTGATTCTTTCAGGAGGCTGCCGTCCGGCAGTCTCATAAGCCAATTTGATGATGCTTTTAAGCCAAAAAGAGAGAGAGGTAGAAGTTGCTTTTTGACCTCTCCTTTTACCAGAATAAACAACAAACAAGGAAGATGTTTGTCTGAAATCCTTTGTAGCCTCTAAATAGAATTTTAGAGCACGAACTACATCCAAATTGTGCAACAAACGTTCCTTCTTTGAAACTGGATTCGGACACAAAGAAGGCACAACTATCTCCTGGTTAATATTTTTGTTAGAAACAACTTTCGGAAGAAAACCAGGTTTAGTACGCAAAACCACCTTATCTGCATGGAACACCAGATAAGGAGGAGAACACTGCAGAGCAGATAACTCTGAAACTCTTCTAGCAGAAGAAATTGCAACCAAAAACAAAACTTTCCAAGATAATAACTTAATATCTACGGAATGTAAGGGTTCAAACGGAACCCCTTGAAGAACTGAAAGAACTAAATTGAGACTCCAAGGAGGAGTCAAAGGTTTGTAAACAGGCTTGATTCTAACCAGAGCCTGAACAAAAGCCTGAACATCTGGCACAACCGCCAGCTTCTTGTGAAGTAAAACAGATAAAGCAGAAATCTGTCCCTTCAAAGAACTTGCAGATAATCCTTTCTCCAAACCCTCTTGTAGAAAGGATAGAATCTTAGGAAATTTTACCCTGTTCCATGGGAATCCTTTCGATTCGCACCAACAGATATATTTCTTCCATACTTTATGGTAAATTTTTCTAGTTACAGGCTTTCTAGCCTGAATAAGAGTATCAATGACAGAATCTGAGAACCCACGCTTTGATAAAATCAAGCGTTCAATCTCCAAGCAGTCAGTTGGAGTGATGCCAGATTCGGGTGTTCGAACGGACCTTGAACAAGAAGGTCCCGTCTCAAAGGTAGCTTCCATGGTGGAGCCGATGACATATTCACCAGGTCTGCATACCAAGTTCTGCGTGGCCACGCAGGAGCTATCAAGATCACCGAAGCCCTTTCCTGATTGATCCTGGCTACCAGCCTGGGAATGAGAGGAAACGGTGGGAACACATAAGCTAGGTTGAAGGTCCAGGGCGCTACTAGTGCATCTACTAGAGTCGCCTTGGGATCCCTGGATCTGGACCCGTAGCAAGGAACCTTGAAGTTCTGACGAGACGCCATCAGATCCATGTCTGGAATGCCCCATAATTGAGTTATTTGGGCAAAGATTTCCGGATGGAGTTCCCACTCCCCCGGATGAAATGTCTGACGACTCAGAAAATCCGCTTCCCAATTTTCCACTCCTGGGATGTGAATTGCAGACAAGTGGCAGGAGTGAAGCTCCGCCCATTGAATTACTTTGGTCACTTCTTCCATCGCCAGGGAACTCCTTGTTCCCCCCTGATGGTTGATATATGCAACAGTCGTCACGTTGTCTGATTGAAACCTTATGAATTTGGCCTTTGCTAGTTGAGGCCAAGCCTTGAGAGCATTGAATATCGCTCTCAGTTCCAGAATGTTTATCGGGAGAAGAGATTCTTCCCGAGACCATAGACCCTGAGCTTTCAGGTGTTTCCAGACCGCGCCCCAGCCCACCAGGCTGGCGTCGGTCGTTACAATGACCCACTCTGGTCTTCTGAAGCTCATCCCTTGGGACAGGTTGTCCAGGGTCAGCCACCAACGGAGTGAATCTCTGGTCCTCTGATCTACTTGGATCGTCGGGGACAAATCTGTATAATCCCCATTCCACTGTCTGAGCATGCACAGTTGTAATGGTCTTAGATGAATTCGCGCAAAAGGAACTATGTCCATTGCCGCAACCATCAAACCTATTACTTCCATGCACTGCGCTATGGAAGGAAGAAGAACAGAATGAAGTACTTGACAAGAGCTTAGAAGTTTTGATTTTCTGGCTTCTGTCAGAAAAATCTTCATTTCCAAGGAATCTATTATTGTTCCCAAGAAGGGAACTCTTGTTGACGGGAATAGAGAACTTTTTTCTACGTTCACTTTCCACCCGTGAGATCTGAGAAAGGCTAGGACAATGTCCGTATGAGCCTATGCTTGTGGCAGAGACGACGCTTGAATCAGTATGTCGTCCAAGTAGGGTACTACTGCAATGCCCCTTGGCCTTAGCACCGCTAGAAGGGACCCTAGTACCTTTGTGAAAATTCTTGGAGCAGTGGCTAGTCCGAATGGAAGTGCCGCAAACTGGTAATGCTTGTCCAGAAAGGCGAATCTTAGGAACCGATGATGTTCCTTGTGGATAGGAATATGTAGGTACGCATCCTTTAAATCCACAGTGGTCATGAATTGACCTTCCTGGATGGTAGGAAGAATTGTCCGAATGGTTTCCATCTTGAACGATGGGACCTTGAGAAATTTGTTTAGGATCTTGAGATCCAAAATTGGCCTGAATGTTCCCTCTTTTTTGGGAACTATGAACAGATTGGAGTAAAACCCCATCCCTTGTTCTCCTAATGGAACAGGATGAATCACTCCCATTTTTAACAGGTCTTCTACACAATGTAAGAATGCCTGTCTTTTTATTTGGTCTGAAGACAATTGAGACCTGTGGAACCTTCCCCTTGGGGGTAGTTCCTTGAATTCCAGGAGCTAACCTTGAGAAACTATTTCTAGCGCCCAAGGATCCTGAACATCTCTTGCCCAAGCCTGAGCGAAGAGAGAGAGTCTGCCCCCCACCAGATCCGGTCCCGGATCGGGGGCCAGCATCTCATGCTGTCTTGGTAGCGGTAGCGGGCTTCTTGGCCTGCTTACCTTTGTTCCAGCCTTGCATCGGTCTCCAGGCTGGCTTGGTTTGAGAAGAATTACCCTCTTGCTTAGAGGATGTAGAATTTGAGGCTGGTCCGTTTCTGCGAAAGGGACGAAAATTTGTTTTATTCTTAGCCTTAAAAGACCTATCCTGAGGAAGGGCGTGGCCCTTCCCCCCAGTGATGTCTGAAATAATCTCTTTCAAGTCAGGGCCAAACAGCGTTTTCCCCTTGAAAGGGATGTTAAGCAATCTGTTCTTGGAGGACACATCCGCTGACCAGGACTTCAGCCAAAGCGCTCTGCGCGCCACAATAGCAAAACCTGAATTTTTCGCCGCTAATCTAGCTAATTGCAAAGTGGCGTCTAAGGTAAAAGAGTTAGCCAACTTAAGTGCTTGAACTCTGTCCATAACCTCCTCATAAGAAGATGCTTGATTGAGCGACTTTTCTAGTTCCTCGAACCAGAAACACGCTGCTGTAGTGACAGGAACAATGCATGAAATTGGTTGTAGAAGGTAACCTTGCTAAACAAACATCTTTTTAAGCAAACCCTCTAATTTTTTATCCATAGGATCTTTGAAAGCACAGCTATCTTCTATAGGGATAGTGGTGCGTTTGTTTAGAGTAGAAACCGCCCCCTCGACCTTGGGGACTGTCTGCCATAAGTCCTTCCTGGGGTCGACCATAGGAAATAATTTCTTAAATATAGGGGGAGGGACAAAAGGTATGCCGGGCCTTTCCCATTCTTTATTTACAATGTCCGCCACCCGCTTGGGTATAGGAAAAGCTTCGGGGGGCACCGGGACCTCTAGGAACCTGTCCATCTTACATAATTTCTCTGGAATGACCAAATTGTCACAATCATCCAGAGTAGATAACACCTCCTTAAGCAGAGCGCGGAGATGTTCCAATTTAAATTTAAATGTAATAACGTCAGGTTCAGCTTCTTGAGAAATTTTTCCTGAATCTGAAATTTCTCCCTCAGACAAAACCTCCCTAGCCCCTTCAGACTGGTGTAAGGGCATGTCAGAACCATTATCATCAGCGTCCTCATGCTCTTCAGTATCTAAAACAGAGCAGTCGCGCTTTCGCTGATAAGTGGGCATTTTGGCTAAAATGTTTTTAATAGAATTATCCATTACAGCCGTTAATTGTTGCATAGTAAGGAGGATTGGCGCACTAGATGCACTAGGGACCTCCTGAGTGGGCAAGACTGGTGTAGACATAGAAGGAGATGATGCAGTACCATGCTTACTCCCCTCACTTAAGGAATCATTTTGGGCAACATTATTATCAGTGGCATCATTGTCCCTACTTTGTTTGTCACAATCATCACATATATTTAAATGGAGAGGAACCTTGGCTTCCGAACATACAGAACACAGTCTATCTGATAGTTCAGACATGTTAATAGGCATAAACTTGATAACAAAGCACAAAAAACGTTTTAAAATAAAACCGTTACTGTCTCTTTAAATTTTAAACTGAACACACTTTTTTACTGAATATACGCAAAAGTATGAAGGAAATGTTCAAAATTCACCAAAATTTCACCACAGTGTCATAAAGCCTTAAAAGTATTGCACACCAAATTTGAAAGCTTTAACTCTTAAAATAACGGAACCGGAGCCGTTTTTACATTTAACCCCTATACAGTCCCTGGTATCTGCTTTGCTGAGACCCAACCAAGCCCAGAGGGGAATACGATACCAAATGACGCCTTCAATAAGCTTTTTCAGTGGATCTGAGCTCCTCACACATGCATCTGCATGCCTTGCTTCTCAAAAACAACTGTGCATTAGTGGCGCGAAAATGAGGCTCTGCCTATGACTAGAAAAGGCCCCCAGTGAAAAAGGTGTCCAATACAGTGCCTGCCGTTTTTTTAACAAAATTCCCAAGATTAAAATAACTCTCCAAAGTTATAAACCATTAAATATGCTTATAAAGTAATCGTTTTGGCCCAGAAAAATGTCTACTAGTCTTTAAAGCCCTTGTGAAGCCCTTTTATTCTATATTGAAAATTAAGAAAATGGCTTACCGGATCCCATAGGGAAAATGACAGCTTCCAGCATTACCAAGTCTTGTTAGAAATGTGTCATACCTCAAGCAGCCAAAGTCTGCTCACTGTTTCCCCCAACTGAAGTTAATTCCTCTCAACAGTCCTGTGTGGAAACAGCCATCGATTTTAGTAACGGTTGCTAAAATCATTTTCCTCTTACAAACAGAAATCTTCATCTCTTTTCTGTTTCAGAGTAAATAGTACATACCAGCACTATTTTAAAATAACAAACTCTTGATAGAAGAATAAAAACTACATTTAAACACCAAAAAACTCTGAGCCATCTCCGTGGAGATGTTGCCTGTGCAACGGCAAAGAGAATGACTGGGGAAGGCGGAGCCTAGGAGGGATCATGTGACCAGCTTTGCTGGGCTCTTTGCCATTTCCTGTTGGGGAAGAGAATATCCCACAAGTAAGGATGACGCCGTGGACCGGACACACCTATGTTGGAGAAATGACAGTTTTTGTGTCATTTTCTATGATGTTCATAGCAGCATGGGAGTCATTATTTCCTTAATATTTCAAACCCTACTTTATTATCCCACATTTAGTATCAGTTCCCCTTCCAAAGAAACCAAAAATTAGAATTCAATATTTTTCAATAACAATGGATAAATGAAAATAGTGTATTATTTTTGGCGCTATGCACCATCTTGCAATGTATACAGGAAATAGTAGGTATAAAATATCTAGCCATACAACAGATAATATATACATTTAAAATGACATCAAATTCTGATTTCCTAGAGGGATGGATTAAGCCATTTTGACCATTTATGTATGTTCCTACCCCTGACAAACTCGCTCAGCATAGAAAAAAATATTTAAAGGGACACTAACCCCAGATTTTTTTATTTCACGATTCAGATAGAGCGGCAATTTTTAAGCAACTTTCTAATTTACTCCTATTATCAATTATTCTTCGTTCTCTTGGTATCTTTATTTGAAAAGCATGAATGTAAATCTTAGGACCCGGACGATTTTAGGTTCAGCACCTGGATAGCGCTTTATTTAGCCACCAATCAGCAAGCGCTATCCAGGGTTCTGAATAAAAAATGGCCCGGCCCCTAAGCTTTACATTCATGCTTTTTCAAATATAGAAAATAGTTCTATCAAAAGTCATCCTATATAGAATTCCACAAAAGATCACCTATTTTATATTTACCCTGTTCTACCATATATTTTGATTCTAAAAATGTTTTATTAGTTCAATGAAATATAGAGCTATGAGCCATAACACCAACATCACAAAAAGATGAGGCAAGCGGTTATTGTCACTTCATAGCTATAAGGACATGAAACTTATTTGAATTGTGAGCCATCCCTCTTTCAAATGTGTGATCTTATAAATATATTTTTATGTTGAGGGTGTAATAAAGGCTTCTTAAAGTGCTGTAATCACCAAAATAGTACTAGTGCTGATAGTTTTTTTGTCATTGCAGTTGCAATAAGCCTGCAGCAGGCAGACACAGGACCATTCATTAGTAAGAGTAACATTTCTGCTTTCAAATAAGGGGTCTTAAAGGGACCGTAAAGTAATAATTAGACATTCATGATTCAGATAGAACATACAATTTTAAACAACTTTCCAATTTACTTCTATTATTTAATTTGCTTCCTTCTCTTGTTATCCTTTGCTGAAAGGTTTATCTAGGTAAGCTCAGGAGCAGCAAATAACCTAGGTTCTAGCTGCTGATTGGTGGCTGCATATATATATACTGATTGTCATTGGCTCACCCATGTGTTCAGTTAGAAACCAGTAGTGCATTGCGGTTCCTTCAACAAATGATACAAAGAGAATAAAGCAAATTCGTTAATAGAAGTTGTTCAAAATTGTATGTTTTACCTAAACTTATGAAAGAAAATGTTTGGGTTTCATGTCCCTTTAAGTTTATGTATTGTGGGGGCAACATAGGGGATAACCCCACCCCCACCAGAAGTTGTTTCATATACTTCTGAACGGTGATTGCTATTAACACAGTGGTCTTCAGATAATCACCTGGGTATGTGAACCCTTCTTTGAAAGAAAGGCCTTTCCTCTTTCAAAAGAGGGGTCATTTGCCACTGTGTAGAGCTTAGGTTTTGGGTATTAGGGTCTAATTTTAAGCCCTGAGCACTGTACAAGGCACCAAATTATTGACATTTCTATGGCAATCATCTGCTACCTAAAGGGGAATAAGACCCCTCATTTGAAAATGGTAATCCCATTTTTCATGTGAGGGGTAGTGTGTATATGTGTGTTGTATGCTTTCTTTAGTGGATAGGGGACTCTTTGGAACCACTGCACCCATACAGTAAATACAGATTGATAGATTGCTATTGCCATTAATGAAATGGGTATGAGTGGCCACACTGGAAAGAGGGGGTTCCCTTCTTCTAAACTGGGGTCTTATACCCCTCTGTGTTTTGTGGGGGAGAATGTGGGCTCTAAAAGTGCCACACAAACACTGTACTGGTGGTGTATATGTAGGACAGGTGTTCACCACCTGAAAATAAGACGAGGAGTGACCCCTCATTTAAACGAGGATAATTCTGTCTCATAAATGTCTAATTAAATCAGAGGAGGAGATAGGAGCACCCCTGCCCCACCCCAAGTGTAAAGGTGATCAACATTTTTAAACAGTGATAACTTACATCCTACAGAGTCAATTTACCCTCATTTGAAAGAGGAGAGTCTGCCCATTCAAATGAGGGGTCACTTGTTCCTCTAAGCTTACCAAGGGGGGGAGGGGGTTAGATAGGGGTTCAGTTTGAGTCCTTCTCAGGTTAAACAGCATTTGCTGCTGAAGGAAATACCAACTTTTACAGAGTTCACCTGCATCTTACAGGAGCATGCGACCCCTCATTAGAAAATGCAGGCTGGCCTGTAAATATCCTGGGGGCTGGGATACAGGCTTTTCAAGCCATGCACCCAGACTGCAGTCTCTTTCTTGGTTGCAGTGTGAGGGGGGTCCTCGATTTTGGATTGAATGGGGGACACTTGGTTGTCATCTGCACAGGGGAATAGATGTGCATCTAAAAGGTAATCTAATGGTAAAAAAACACTATGCTCCACTTTTGCATTGGCCATCTGTTTATTTCATGAAAGGCCTTCAGTATCCCTCTTTGTTATAGATTTTAATATGTTTTTTCATGTGTTTAACTGGATTTTTGCTGTCATATTGATTTCTATTTCAAAGTCTTTTTTTTTAATTCAGTCAGAGGCTTTTATTGATTAGGATGGCTTAGAAAGTGATTAAAAGAAAAACACCCAGCTCCTATACAAGACTTTCATTTGAGAATTCAAACTGATTGGCATAGAGACCACTGTTAGATTCTTTATTTAACCTTCCATTATGTATAAAGATCAAATAATCCTTAAAAGAACATTATTATTTTTTTATTTATTCATTACAAAATATTTACTGCATTGCAACAGACCTACATACAGAACAAATGTTTAAAAAACATTTTAAACCTGCAAAGTTTTGCAGTCCCATAACACACCATTTAAAATGCCTCCTAAATGTTGCTTTGTCTATTAGTTCACTGTGGCCAATTAGGGATGTTTTAAACAAATTCCTGAACATATCAAGCAATAGGTGTGCAGCATGTAGGAGTATCAGGTTCTTGGATTCCACGTAATACATTGCAGAGTAAGTGGGAACTATAATTTTCAGTGATAAATTACTGTAGAAGAAGGGAAAATAATGAATGAAAGTTCTCTGCAATGTTTTGTAATTATGAATAATTTATAAACATTTTAGGCTAGATTACAAGTGAAGCGCTAATTTATCGCAAGCCCGCAAACAGGCAAATTCACCCATTTATGGGCGTGCAATAAATAACCAGAAATCACATGCTTGAGTTATCAATTAGCACTCAAATAATTGATCAGAGGTCAGAACTCTTTGCTCCAAAAAAATGTGTGTAGTTGCTTATTGAAAATAAAAAATGTGAGCATTTTAAAAAAAAATTAAAAAACTGCACGAAGCCATTTTTAGGGGTTAAAAGGAGCGGGTGTGGGGTGTTAGAAAAAAATTGCACATATTAACGCATAAATATATATGTATATATTCATATACATATATATTTACTATCTGCTGCCCATCGCTGAGCGACTTGCCCTTTCGCTGCGCTAGTTCTCATGACATAAACAGCACGAAGGGGGTAAGTCGTAAGAACGAGGCTCCCATTGGGGCCTATGGAAGCATGCTCTTGTGAGCGCAATGCTTCCGTGCAATGCGAACATGAGGTAGCGTTGGCATTGCACCTGCCTTGTAATACCAGCGCACATTTCTGTGCGCTGGCTTTACTAAGTTGAGCACAAACATCGCTTTCACGGAAGCAATATTTAGCGATCAACTTGTACGTTTAAAGAGACATAAAGCCCCCAGTTTAGCTTTCAGATTTAAATAAAACATACTGTTTTAAACAACTTTCCAATTTACTTCTATTATCAAATTTGCTTCATTCTCTTGGTTGCCTTTGTTGAAGGAGCAACAATGCAGTACTGGGAGCTAGCTGAACACATTAGGTAAACCAATAACAAGAGGGATATATGTGTAGCAACCAATCAGCAGCTAGCTCCCAGCATTGCATTACTGCTCTTGAGCGTATCTAATTATGCTTTTCATCAAAGGATACCAAGAGAACAAAGCAAATTAGATATAATAAATGACAAAGTTGTTTAAAATTGCATGCTCTGTCTAAATAATAAAAATGTTTAATTTTGACTTTACTGTTCCTTTAATGTTCCTATAAAGTGACAGTAAACATCTTGAGATTTTTATATAAACTGTTTAGTTATGTATAATGAAACAATTGCAGTATACGTTTATTATTTATTTTGCCTCTTTTCATATAATGTAACTATGAAAATGTATAATTTTCTAATTCTCGGAATGCAAAAGTGTTCCCTTCAGACTTCACTTAAGACTAACCCTGCTACATATATGTCTCTAAGTGGCTTTAGTTGATAGCTGCCAAACAATACCCTTTATACTAACATAATGACAGTAGTTAGCCTTGTTGTCTGCAGACAAAAGCTCAGATTGGCTCCTCCAAGGCAAATTGTGGGTGGAGTTTTGATATTGGTAAACAATTGTAGTATAAATTTGTTTTAAATACGTTTAGACTTGGCTGATTCGTTTATTCTACAGCAACACAACAGAAATCTGTATTTACAAGGTGTTTACTGTCCCTTTACAGAATTCCTCCTTTGTATTTATTTTCATGTGAGCCCCAGCATAATGCTACTTTCACACCGATTACAAAAGTGTAAAGTGATGGTATTGCCCTGGGTTAGCCCGATTACAAGCTGATTATGCACAAAATGTATTGCTTGTTTTGTAAAAACATGAAAGAACGGAACCAAACTCGGCCCTGTTTTCCTGGACACTTATGAGTTACACATGCTGCAGGGTTTGTAGGGAGGAACATGAATTGTGCTGTCTAGGGTCACTATTCATGTGCTGTTTAGATGAGCAATGCATGTTCCACCCTGCAGCATGTGTAACTCATAAGTGTCCAGGAAAACATGGCCGAGGTGACAACCCTAGATGGGACTCTCTAATTCCTGTTTTCTCAATAGCCGGGCCGTGGCCCAGTACCGGGCCGTGATAGCCCTGCTGGTGTGCCCTGACCTGTCATGCCCCCACTGCACACAAGGGGCATACTGAGACCAATCAAGGCCCCAGGAAAACTGTCTCACACTGACCCAAATGTATTCAAATTTATGCAAATGAACATGGTAGCCTCCCTGCCCTAACCCCAACAGGCCCATCAACCTCCAGAGCCAGGAACCACAACATTAAGGGCCAAAGAAAGGGCCCCCAACCTCCAGGGCCAGACCTCACACTCCATGTCCCTCACAGCGACAGACCCTCGGCAGGACCCCCACACTCCAGGGCCCCCACTAAACCCACATTGAACTGCTTAGTTACTGATAGGGCAAATCCCTGCTGCTTACTATATATATATATATATATATATATATATATATATAAAATAAAACTACCGGGCCCTGGACATGTCCAGCTAAAATTTACCGGGCCTTGAGGTCACTTTGGTTGAGAACCACTGCTCTAATTAACATCATGGCCATATTTACCATAGCATAACCAATGAGATAAGCCTAATCGCTTGTCCCCAATGCATCAATTTGCCCTCTAATAACACCTGCTATCAACCCCTAAACTGCCAAACCCCAATTTAAAAATCTTCTGATAATAACCCTAAACAGCCATATTCCCTATCACAAAAATATCACCACTAAACCCCCTTATCATCAAACTACCAAATCCCCAATGCAACATCCTCTGACATTAACCCCTTTAAAGGCTATACTCGCCAATACCAAAAAAATCCCCACAAAACTAATTGCTATTGAAGGGACAGCCAAGTCAAAATTAAACTGTCATGATTCAGATAGGGCATGTTATTTTAAACAAATTTCCAATTTACTTGTATCATCAAGTTGCCTTGTTCTTTTGGTATTCTTTGTTGAAAGCTAAACCTAGGTAGGCTTATATGCTAATTTCTAATCCGTTGAAGGCTGCCTCCCATCAAAGTGCATTTTGACAATTTTTCACAGCTAGACAGCGCTAGTTCATGTGTGCCATATAGATAACATTGTGCTCACTCCCGTGGAAGTATTTATCAGTCAGCACTGATTGACTAAAACCTGGCTTTCTCCCCTAGACACAGCATCCACTGCTGCTCTGTCACATGGTGGTCTCCACTTCAGCCACACTCCTAGGTATGGTAATAGACAAGGAGGTGGTGTAGGTATTTTACTTTCCTCTCGTTGCACCTTTCAACAAATACATCCCATCTCTTCCCTCACATTTTCCTCATTTGAAACCCACATGATTTGCTTATTCTCTCCTCTTTCTATACGTGTTGCAGTTATATACCATCCTCCTGGCTCCTCAACTCAATTTCTAGATCACTTGGCTGCCTGGCTACCTTATTTCCTTTCCTCAGACACCCCTTCCCTCATTCTTGGTGACTTCAACATCCCTCTTGACAATCCCACTGCCTCCTCTGCAAAACAACTTCTGCAACTCACTTCCTCTTTCGGTTTGTCACAATGGACTGATTCTCCCACTCACAAAGATGGTCACTCCCTTGACCTGATCTTTAGCTATCGATGCACTCTCTCAAACTTCACAAACTCCCCCTTTCCTCTTTCTGACCACCATCTCCTTACTTGCAACATATCATCCCTCCCTACAACTCTCCCTCCTTCTGCTCCTCACACCAAACTTCACAGAAGCATTATGTCATTAGATCAACAACAGCTTTCTAATTCCCTCAAACCTCTTCTCTCATCCTTCTCCTCCTTTTCCTGCCCTGACCAATCTATCTGCCACTATAATTCCAACCTTACATCCGTCCTTGACAATCTCGCCCCTCTTACCATAGCTCGGAAATCAAACACTTATCCTCAGCCCCGGCATACTCCTCTGACATGATACCTACGCAGATGTTCCCGTACTGCTGAGCGGCACTGGAGAAAATCTAGGAGTTCAGCTGATTTTCAACATTACAAATTTATCTTGAACTCCTACTATTCTGCCCTTAATTTCCATAAGCAACACTACTTCTTTACTCTTATCTCTAATCTTTCTTCAAACCCAAAACGTTTGTTCTCCACTTTCAATACTCTTCTCCGCCCTCCCCCACCTCCTAATGCAACTTCTCTGTCAGCTCAAGACTTTTCCAACCACTTCAATAACAAAATCGACTCCATCAGAAGTGAAATCAGCTCTCAACATAATTCCATTCTCTCACCCCCTCAAATGCTCTCAATCAACCACAACCCACATAACCTTAAACTTAGCTCATTCTCCCCTGTTACAGAGGAAGAAGTTTCAGCACGTATACTGCGCTCTCACCTCACTACCTGTCCCCTTGACCCTATCCCCTCACAGCTACTCCCCTCCCTCTCTGCCACCCTTACCCCTATACTCACACACACTTTCAACCTCTCCCTCAGCACTGGTATATTTCCCTCATCGCTGAAACATGCACTGGTCACACCTATCCTCAAAAAACCTTCCCTTGATCCTACCTCCCCATCCAACTACCGCCCTATTTCCCTCCTCCCTCTTGCATCAAAGCTTCTCGAAAAACTAGCTTATGCACGCCTATCCCATTTCCTTACAATAAACTCCCTCCTTGACCCATTGCAATCTGGATTTCGTCCCCATCACTCCACAGAGACAGCAATTGTTAAGGTTACCAATGACCTACTTACAGCAAAATCAAAAGGCCACTTCTCTCTGCTTATCCTCCTTGATCTGTCCGCAACCTTTGACACTGTTGACCACCCTCTTTTGCTCCAAACCCTCCAATCCTTCGGCATCTGTGACACATCCCTCTCGTGGCTCTCTTCCTACCTGCCAAACCGGACATTTAGTGTAGCCTTCTCTGGGTCCTCCTCTGCCCCGTCACCACTTTCTGTCGGAGTACCATAAGGCTCTGTCCTCTGTCCCCTTCTCTTCTCAATCTACACATCATCACTAGGTTCCCTAATAAAGTCCCATGGTTTACAATATAATTTGTATGCCCACGACACCCAAATCTACTTTTCTGCACCAGACCTATCTCCTTCCTTGCTAACCTGTGTCACTAACTGTCTTTCTCACATCTCTAACTGGATGTCCTCTCACTACCTCAAGCTAAATCTCTCCAAAACTGAGCTCCTTATTTTCCCCCCTTCTTCTAAACTCTCCACCCCCAATCTCTCTATAAGTGTCGACAACTCCATCATTACCCCTACCCCATATGCCCGATGTCTCGGGGTCACAATTGACTCAGATCTTTCTTTCACTCCTCACATTCAGTCATTGGCTAAAGCCTGCCGCTTCTACCTTAAAAACATCTCTAAAATTAAACACTTCCTTACACAAGACACAACTAAGATTTTAATCCACTCTCTCATTCTTTCCCGCCTCGATTACTGCAACTCTGTCCTCTCTGGTCTCCCCACCTGCCGCCTAGCTCCTTTACAATCCATAATGAATGCCTCTGCCAGATTCATCTTCCTTACACGTCGCTCTTCATCTTCTGCACCTCTCTGACAATCCCTTCACTGGCTTTCTCTTGCCTCTAGGATCAAACACAAAATTCTCATTCTGACATACAAAGCCCTCAACTGCACTGCTCCCCCCTATATCTCAGACCTTGTCTCCAGAAACTCTCCCTCCCGTCCTCTTCACTCTGCTCACAACCTCCTACTCTCCTCTGCCAGTGAGATAGCTCAGTTGGTAAAATGCCCTGACTACAATAGCCTGTTCAAAGATCCAAAGGTCACATGTTCAAATCCCGGCAGGGCCCGACTCAGCCCTTCATCGTTCCGAGGTCGATAAAATGAGTACCATTAAATTGGGTAATAATAACAACTATTACTATTCAGCTGCCGATTTGGTTAATTCCGAGAGTGAGCACTGAAAAAGCGCTTTGAGTCCCACTGGGAGAAAAGCGCTATATAAATACTAGTTATTATTGTCACCTCATCACACTCCTGTTTACAGGACTTCTCCAGACTGGCTCCCATCTTGTGGAACTCTCTGCCTCGCTCCACAAGACTCTCTTCTAGTTTTAAAAGCTTCAAGTGCTCCCTAAAGACTCTACTGTTCAGGGATGCATACAACCTACGCTAACCTTTCTTTATACCAGTTCCTCTCCTCCATTGCTATCCCCTAAACCCCTTTAGCATGCAAGCCTAAGAGTCCAGCTGTTTGTAGATCACCTTCTTAAGAGCTGACTACAACAGTGCAACTCTTGGCAGGGTCCTCTACCCATTTGATCCCTATAATTGTTTTGTTGTACTCCGCATTTGTTTATAGCGCTGCGGAATCTGTTGACGCTCTACAAATAACCGATAATAATAATAATAATGAAGTCTCTCAAAAGACCTGAAATAAGGCGGCAATCTGCAGAGGCAAAGATAAAAGGTAATCACAGAGGTAAAAAGTATATTAATATAACAGTGTTGGTTGTGCAAAACTGAGAAAAGGGTAATAAATAGACATGTGCATTTCGTTTCATTCCAAATTGAAATTCGAACGAATTTGCCAAATTCGGAGATTCTAATCAATTCGAATTTCCGAATTACATTAGCAGCGAAACTAAACTAATCCAAATGCATTTGTAAGAAATAAATCCAAATTAGTTCGGATTTATTCGTTACATTCGAATGGCCAAGAACTAATCACAATTCAGTATAAAAATTAAATTTAGTGAGATTTAGTGAGATAGAACAGTGAAAAAATTCAGTTTGTGTAACTTGGAACCATCTGAATCAACATAACACATACCAAACGTCTGAAAAACTGTCAAAATGCCTTCACATAAGAGGCAGCCTTTAAGAAATTAGCATATGAGCCTACCTAGGTTTTAGCTTTCAACTAAGAAAAAGCAAAATTGGTGATAAAAGTAAATTGGAAAGTTGTTTAAAATTACATGCCCTATTTGAATCATGAAAGTTTATTTTGGACTCTACTGTCCCTTTAAGATAATCAGAACAACATTCTTTTGCAAAATATATCACTTGATTTCTGGGCCTCCTATTTTAGTGTTCTGATAAACATCTATGTATCTTGCACTTGCAATAATTTTCTATCATCGTTTATTAATGAACCAGAGAGCTAAAATTTTCAGCATAGGTGCTGGGAACACCATAGTGATATGCAGAATGCTAGCGAGAATGCTGTGTCTTAATTATAGTTTTGTGATCCAGATATTTCAAAGCTTCAGTAGAAATTGCTGATCAGCTGGGCTTCAGCAAGGAAATATTTGCAAACAAATTAATATGCTAATTCCAGGTTTCTCTATGGCGGCTGTGACATTTGCTGCTCTAGTACACGGGAATAAAAATCTTTCCAAGATTTTCTGCCTCTTGCATTTAATGGCTCATCAACAGTATCAAAATTACCTTGTTTAACCTAAAAGGCACAAAGGCACAGCTGTGTCTGTAAAAGGTGCCTCTCAGTCATAACATTCATTGTCAGAAAACTGCTAAATCATTACTAAATACTCTGTAGCTTCCAAAATATACAAATGTGTAGGCTGATCATGTTTTACAAGTAGTTTGAAGTTATAAATAATTGGATGCTCAGTATATTGATGATTATATGCACCATCATCAAAGAAGATGCGTTAGAGAGGACTCAAAGGGACAGTCTACTTGAAAATTGTTATTGTTTAATAAGATAGATAATCCCTTTATTACCTATTTCACAGTTTTCCATAGCCAACACTGTTATATTAATACACTTTTTACCTCTGTAATTACCTTGTAACTAAGTCTCTGCAGACTGCCCCCTTATCTCAGTGCTTTTGACAAACTTGCATTTTAGATAATCAGTGCTGACTCATAAATAACTCTGCAGGAGTGAGCACAATGCTATCTATATTGCACACATGAACTAGCGCTGTCTAGCTGTGGAAAATCTGTCAAAAATGACTGAGATAAGAGGCGGCCTTTAAGGGCTTAGAAATTAGCAAATGAGTCCACCTAGGTTTAGCTTTCAACAAAGAATACCAAGAAAACAAAGCAAACTTATTGATAAAAGTAAATTTGAAAGTTGATTAAAATTACATACCCAATCTGAATAATAAAAGTTTAATTTTGACTAGACTGTCGCTTTAAGGCTAATCTTTGCTTTGAATACATTATTCTATAGCATGTATTTATTCTATAACATCCGTTCGATTGGTGCAGAAGCATCATAAAATGATCATACAATGAAACAGGAAGCTCACTTGCACCCTGCACATACTCTATGACCTGGAGCATGTGAATTATACACATGCCCAGATGGTGGTTAAAGAGACAGTAACGATTAAAGAAGATTGAAAGAATTTTAAAAACGGCCATGAGTAGTGTATATGTGTGTTATAAAAACTGCCATGAGTAGTGTATATGTGTGTTATAAAAACTGCCATGAGTAGTGTATATGTGTGTTATAAAAACTGCCATGAGTAGTGTATATGTGTGTTATAAAAACTGCCATGAGTAGTGAATATGTGTGTTATAAAAACTGCCATGCAGTAGTGTATATGTGTGTTATAAAAACTGCCATAAGTAGTGTATATGTATGTTATAAAAACTGCTATAAGTAGTGTATATGTGTGTTATAAAACTGCCATGAGTAGTGTATATGTGTGTTATAAAAACTGTCATGAGTAGTGTATATGTGTGTTATAAAAACTGCCATGAGTAGTGTATATGTGTGTTATAAAAACTGCCATGAGTAGTGTATATTTATGTTATAAAAACTGCCATGAGTAGTGTATATGTATGTTATAAAAACTGCCATGAGTAGTGTATATGTATGTTATAAAAACTGCCATGAGTAGTGTATATGTGTGTTATAAAAACTGCCATGAGTAGTGTATATGTGTGTTATAAAAACTGCCATAAGTAGTGTATATGTGTGTTATAAAAACTGCCATGAGTAGTGTATATGTGTGTTATAAAAACTGCCATGAGTAGTGTATATGTGTGTTATAAAAACTGCCATGAGTAGTGTATATGCATGTTATAAAAACCGCCATGAGTAGTGTATATGCATGTTATAAAAACCGCCATGAGTAGTGTATATGTGTGTTATAAAAACTGCCATGAGTAGTGTATATGTGTGTTATAAAAACTGCCATGAGTAGTGAATATGTGTGTTATAAAAACTGCCATGAGTAGTGTATATGTGTGTTATAAATACTGCCATAAGTAGTGTATATGTGTGTTATAAAAACTGCCATAAGTAGTGTATATGTGTGTTATAAAAACTGTCATGAGTAGTGTATATGTGTGTTATAAAAACTGCCATGAGTAGTGTATATGTATGTTATAAAAACTGTCATGAGTAGTGTATATGTGTGTTATAAAAACTGCCATGAGTAGTGTATATGTATGTTACAAATACTGCCATAAGTAGTGTATATGTATGTTATAAAAACTGCCATGAGTAGTGTATATGTGTGTTATAAAAACTATCATGAGTAGTGTATATGTATGTTACAAATACTGCCATAAGTAGTGTATATTTGTGTTAGAAATACTGCCATAAGTAGGGTATATGTGTGTTATAAAAACTGCCATGAGTAGTGTATATGTGTGTTATAAAAACTGCCATGAGTAGTGTATAAGTATGTTATAAATACTGCCATAAGTAGTGTATATGTGTGTTATAAAAACTGCCATGAGTAGTGTATATGTATGTTACAAATACTGCCATAATTAGTGTATATGTATGTTATAAAAACTGCCATGAGAAGTGTATATGTGTGTTATAAAAACTATCATGAGTAGTGTATATGTATGTTACAAATACTGCCATAAGTAGTGTATATGTATGTTATAAAAACTGCCATAAGTAGTGTATATGTGTGTTATAAAAACTACAATGAGTAGTGTATATGTGTGTTATAAAAACTGCCATAAGTAGTGTATATGTATGTTATAAAACTGCCATGAGTAGGGTATATGTGTGTTATAAAAACTGCCATAAGTAGTGTATATGTGTGTTATAAAAACTGTCATGAGTAGTGTATATGTGTGTTATAAAAACTGCCATGAGTAGTGTATATGTATGTTATAAATACTGCCATAAGTAGTGTATATGTGTGTTATAAAAACTGCCATGAGTAGTGTATATGTATGTTACAAATACTGCCATAAGTAGTGTATATGTGTGTTATAAAAACTGTCATGAGTAGTGTATATTTATGTTATAAAAAACTGCCATGAGTAGTGTATATGTATGTTACAAATACTGCCATAAGTAGTGTGTATGTGTGTTATAAAACTGCCATGAGTAGTGTATATTTATGTTACAAATACTGCCATAAGTAGTGTATATTTATGTTACAAATACTGCCATAAGTAGTGTATATTTATGATATGAAACTGGCCAAATTATATTTCAGACCCAAATGGGTCTTTATGACTGGCTTTGGGTATAGATGAAGCCAGAGGGATTTGTGCATTAGGACCTACTTGGGTATAATATATATATATTACAGGCAACTTAATTAATGCATTGTTTTAGAAACTTTCTATTGTTAAGAGATGGTAAAGTCAAAATGCAATAAAACAACTGTCCACTTCTGTTATCAAATTTACTTCATTATCCTTTGTTAAATAGTAAATCTAGGTAACATCTTAGGAGCTCAGGAGTGTGCACGTGTCCTTAGCACTCTATGGCAGCAGTATTTGCAACAATGTATTACATCCCAAAAAACATTGTTGCAAAAACACTGCTGCCATAGAGTAAAAATCCTGAACTCCTATGAGCCTACCAGGGTTTACGTAAAGATCCCAAGAGGACATAGTAATTTTCATAATAGAAGTAAATTGAAAAGTTGTTTAAAATTGCGTGTTGTATCTATATCATGAAATGTTAATTTTGATTGCAATGTCCCCTTAAAATTGACTGCCCCTTTAAGTGATGAAATTCTTATTTAACAATTTTTTTTAAAGTAACTCGGTTTTGTAAAAATATTGATACTTCTTTTCAACTGATACAAAGTCTAACGGTTAGAATGTTCTCACAGACAATGTGTAGATAAAAAGGAACACGTGAACGGCTTACCTGTAAATACTAGGCTGACATTCTCGAGCTCTTCTTGTGGAACCTTGAAACTGAAGGACTCGTTGTAAAATGGATCTATTGTACCTTTCATGCAACAGCTCTTTTTGGTTTTTGCTAATTTTAAACCATGAACTAGTTGGATCTTCACAAATGGATCTGAAACACAGATATGATAAGTGTTATAGTCTCCTATGGTATGTACTACACATATGAGCAATGTATTAGTCTCAAAATAATGGGTTCAAATCTGAATGGACCTTTTTTTTCTAGTGATTTCCATGTACCAAACCTAACAATTTACTGACTGATAAATACCATTATGTCTAGTAGTGTGTGCCCCCCCCAAAAAAAATGGCAACAATGGGCCTCTAGGAAGTTCCCTTTATAACTAGTTTATGGAGACACCACTGTTTTTGAGGATTTTTTTTCAACACAATTATAATCATCCATTTTTGATTGTTTATACCACTTTTTTCAGACAGAATTTGTCAAAAAATGGTCCTATACCATTTATTTAAGACTATTGGCCCTGCGCTTCTGTGTGTTGAATCAAGCAAAAGAGTTAGAGTTAAACACACAGCAGAAATACCACTGGGGATGTGTAAATAGCACAGCTGATTGAATCAGTGGCGGTTTCTGCTCTGGACCAGTAGTGTCCCGCAGGCATTTTCCAGGGGTTAAAGACACAGCAGTGTAAGCTTGATAGTATTACAAGCTGTAACAAATTAGAGCATGTGATTTTTTGACAATTATCGACTTTTAAACATAGAACCTTCTTTCGGTGAGTTGATAACACTTTTGGGTTTGAGAAACAATAGATACTCAAATAGTGTCTACTTGGGGCTGAATACAGGCAGAAAAGATTGGAAAATGGATTGTTGAAAACCACATCGTTAGCAGTGGTATAATCCCCTGTTTTGTGATCATCTTAAAGTCTAATCACCCTGCCTTACACCTAACACTTGTAAAAATGGCCCTAAATCATTTTTGAACTGTAAATCAAGACATGTAGTTTATCATTTATATTGTTCGTGCAACATTATTTATATAGGTCACACGAAACACCGTTTGAAAACAAGATTTTCTGAGCACCTTAGAAACATTGAACAGGGATATATGATTCATGGTGTTTCGGCACATTTTGCTTTGACCCATGACAAGAATCCAAGCAGCCTGAGAGTGAAAGCCATTGATTGGATTAAACCACATCCAAGAGGAGGTGACAGAGTACTCACTCTCAGGCAGCGAGAAACCTTTTGGATATATTCTCTTGACTCCCTGGAACCAAGGGGGATGAATAGGGATATAGATCTAACCGCTTTTATAGTAGATCAGTAGTAGCTATTCTGATGGTAACAAATCCCCTTGGCCTCTGGGAGCCTTTTTTCACCTATATGTGTTTTTATTAATTGCATAAAGGTGTATATTTATACGAGTGCCTTTTTTATGAAGGTTTTCATTATTTTATACGTTTTTTATCAAGGAGAATAAATGACACTTTGTATCCTTTTAAGGTTATATTGTACACTTTTACTGGTTGATTGATACTATTATGATCAGCCTATATGTTTTTAAATTAGTCAATTTACGGATTGAGATACACATATATATTTATTACCTTTATATGATTAGATGTTTTTTTATTATGATGATGATGATTTTCTACATGTGTCTTTTGTATTATTATTAATATTAATTCTGTTTTTATCTAGTTTATTTATTTTTCACAAGCAGGATCATAATGTATTAAAATGTATTTAGATATGGACACTAATATTTGAAAGCCCTGCAATGAAATTATTGCTCCTCCTTTTATATTGATAATGACATTCTATTGGAGCATATTGTGTATATAATTATCTACGTATCGATGGTTGGGCAGCCTCTGATGAAGTGAGGAGAGCCTCACAAAACGCATTAGGCCACGCCCACCAATCCCGCGAGATCTGCCCTGCAGCACTCAAGCCGGCTTAGAGAGCTCTGGAGCAGCCGCGGTGTGAAAACGAAGTGCCTAACAGCCTGTATGCTGGCTTGGATGATAACACACTGAATGACTGAGGAAATCTCCCCTAATGATATAGAGGGATCTAACAGAGAATCCACGGACATACTGCTGTACGTGCACTATATATGCGATCCCTGCTTTTTCAATACCTCATAAGCTTTGAGGTTGTTACATGGGAGTGTGCTGAGTGTCTTTGTTTTACATGTAATAAAATTGTTTTTAACGGTATACACTTAGAGTGGCTTTGCGCTCTTTTCCCCCTTTTGTTTCTACATGTTTTTCCTGAGAGGTGCTCCAACACCTGTGTGATTAGAAGCAGCATTGCCACCTGGATCTTCTTTTATGATAAAGACGCAATATTGATTGCTAGTTTTCACAGACACATGGACTTGATATCTGAGAGATATATATGTGTATATATATATGTATGTGAGTATCTTTTTTACATGTACATATTGCATGTGCTCATATGTTTGTGTGTACACTATATGTATCAAACAGTTTAACCATCAATTGTATGCATAGGTACATAAGAAAAGATTATGCTTTGCTTAAGAGCTTAACCCCATGTTCCTGTATGTTCCTGCGTGTTCTTTTTAATCTGGAATAGAATGGATTAAGTTTTCATATATATATGGCTTTGTTTCATGGAACTTTTTATTGTATTTAATTAGTGGATGGTGGGGCATTCACTCCGTTTACTACAAAGCCTTTTTGCCTGTTGGGTATTTTCTATTTTTTATTATTTCCAAAATTGGCCACACAGTCATCTATTGGTTTAGCAGCAGCTCCACTCCGTCCTCGGTTGGAGAGTGTCAGAAGCATAGGACGTGCAGGGATTTCGTAGTCTCAGTACACACAGCATACCTGACCACAGCTGCCTCTGATGTCTACAGGAGCTGAAGCCGGTTCTTCATCTGATTGGCTGGTAAGAGCCAGGTGGTACGTCACACGTCAGTGATGCAGAGGAAAAGGGGAAGCCATCTCTCCTACTGATGCTGAATCTAGGTCGGGTGCCTATGGATTTCGGCTACACGCTGCAGCTCCGATTGACCCTCCAGATATCCGGTGAGTGTTGAACTGTCTGCTCTTATGTTTCACTTTGATTCTTGTCAAGCTTTTTGGGACTT
Source organism: Bombina bombina (assembly GCF_027579735.1). Classification (NCBI taxonomy): domain Eukaryota; kingdom Metazoa; phylum Chordata; class Amphibia; order Anura; family Bombinatoridae; genus Bombina; species Bombina bombina. The sequence continues at coordinate 163,203,834 of NC_069509.1, forward strand.
ACAGAGACACATCTACGCTAAAGTGCAGACACGAGTAAAGAATATAGCCCTAGGAAGGGCATGAGGTATATCTTTCCACTGTATACTGGATCACTGGATACCTGTTTACTATAACAGTGATACGTAGAGTCCGGTCCCTACCAAATGCTTGCTGGTTGACATCTACCATATATGCACATGCATCTTACTGCATTTATACTGAATTTGTCCTAAACGTAACAGATGTATGGAAGTTGAATCAACTTTTGGCCATTTAACACCACATCTTTCACTCATTTATAAGAAAAGTCTGTATAGTTTATTCACTGACTGCTTTATAAATACTAACTATTTATTTATTTACTAACTATTTATTTACTATATTATATACTATATATTGGCGCTTAAAGGGATACATGTGCAAAAATGGCCCTAAGTATCAAAAACATTCAATTTATTTACCAAAAAAAAATCTGATATAATGTCTTAATTGGGAGGATTGCATGGTGGAAGTTTTACCATTGGGAAAACAGTGTTGGGGGGGAGTGCACTCTACTGATGTTGGGGCCAGAAATGTATAGTCAGGATTAAAAATCTTGGTGGGGGTCGCAGTTAGGGCTAATGAGAGGCAGGCAGCTGAAGGGTAGGTTAATTGTGTCGGGGGTTGTAGAAAGAGTTTATTTCTATAGTTGCAGTTAGGGCAGAGGGAGAGCAGATTTTTTACAGGGCAATAACTATGTAATCATTTAACAAGGGTCAGGAACTATTATTATAAAGTGATTTTGTCCTAAGGCCAACTTTACCCTAAAATTCTACAGCACACCGCACTCTCATCAAAGCCTGAGAATTATGGGTAAAAAATAATAATATCATAATTGTACTTTTCTGAAGATAAGTACAGATAAGTACAATAATTAGAACTAGTAAAGATTCTTGCTTACCAGAACCTTGGCTCATATCTGTCTGAAGCAGTTGTTTTGCTCTAATGATATCCACATTCAGTCTTCCAGCACTCGGCAGGTAATTAAGTGAAAGTAGCAACTCTCCCAGCTCCACTTCATTCTAAAAATAAGAAAAGCAAGAATTAGCCAAAGAACAGAACCATCCTTCAATAATAATATAAATATTTTTGTTCCAAGATTAATATGAAAAATATGAACTTCCAGATAAGCATAAAAAAGCTGCATCTTGATTAAATAGAAAAGATAGATAGATAGAATAATATAGATAGATAGACAGACAGATAGATAGATGATAGAGTTAGATAGATAGATATACAAACAGACATATAGATAGATAGATAGATAGATAGATAGATAGATAGATAGATAGATAGATAGATAAATGATAGATAGATAGATAGATAGATATTCAGACAGACAGCAAGGCAGATACAGATAGATAGATAGATAGATAGATAGATAGATAGATAGATAGATAGATAGATAGATAGATGATAGATAGATATACAGACAGCAAGGCAGATACATATATATAGAAAGATAGATGATAGATAGATAGATAGATAGATAGATAGATAGATAGATAGATAGATAGACAGATAGACAATAAATAAATAATAGATAGATAGATAGACAGACAGACAGCAAGGCAGATACAGACAGATAGATAATACATAGATATAGATAGATAGATAGATAGATAGATAGATAGACAGATATATGATAGATAGATAGATAGATAGATAGATAGATAGATAGATAGATAGATAGATAGATAGATAGATAGATAGATAGATAACAGAAAGAAAGTGCAAGACAGATACAGCTTGCTGTGTAGATGACAAATTAAAAAGACAACTTATCAATACCCAGCCTAGTAAAAGATTTATTGTTACAAAGAAAATAATTTTGCTGGTCTTTTATGTTAGGTCTTATTTCTACACTCACTAACAATGTTACAAGCCAGTAATGATCAATAAATACTGAACAGATCAATACACAGATCAGCAAGCAACCTGTAGCGTGAAATGATATTGCCATAGAGCACTCTGTAGTTAGAGATGAGGCATGAGGTGTCAGTTGCTATGTGTAAGCCAGGGCTACTGTAAGACAAATTAAATTCCTTGCCCTGTTTTCATATCACCTCAACAGCCCAACTCAGAACATTTAAGACATTCATTGTAAATAAATGAATAAAGAGCAATTGCAGGAAAAAGGTTTCCTTCTAACTGACATATTCATGTTTGAGATATGCTTTTCAACATTGGGAAGTGCAGTGGTGAAAAAAGTTGATGTTTTGCTGCCGGGAATTTCAGAGAACTTTCCCAAAATACCAGAGGCTTTTAGTATTTTTACTATCACTCCATTTAAAGAGAAATAAAGCCTTATTTTATTTACCTGTCAAAACTAAATACTGAATATATATATAAAGTTAACAACCCAAGGTATTGATCTAGGCCCATTTTGGTATATTTTATGCCACCATTTCACTGGCAAATGCGATCGTATAAAAGAAAATCTTTAACTTTTTCACAAACTTTGGGTTCATCAGGTAGCTGTAGTGTAGAGATAACTCGTCCACCTGACACCCCCTGATCCCTTCTTAACAGCTCTTTCCCTCCCACACACACTCATCCCCACCATCTTAGGTACTGGCAGACAGTCTGCAGTTTAGTTTTTTTATTATTATTCCACCCAAATAGCTCTCTAATTCTCCCCTCTCGCTAATGATGGTCATCTTTTTTTCTACAGTCTAGGGCCCATCTCACTCCCTTTCCATCCCTCCCCCGTTTGCCTCTGGGCTGCCCACCTGACTCCCATTTTCACTCCCACACCTCCTGTCAGCATTAGCAGATGATCATTACAGACAGTGTCACACACAGTGTCACCATCTGTAACGATCTGGCATCTGCCTTCATATGGAAACGGAACACCGACCCTGCTCCATTTTTATATGCAGACAGATGCCCTGCAGATCAGTAAGAGCAGCTCTTGCTTCCTGCAGCTGCAACGTTTATATACGTTTTGCGGTATGATGGGCTTCATACCACATGAGGTATATATATATACATCCTATTGGGTCAAGGGGTTAATAAAGTATACCGAGGGAAGTGGGAGGTGCTTGACAGATGCGAACTAACTCTTGTGAAGGTAAATGAACATGAAACACATTGTAGTGCTAATACTGTAGTCTTATAATAAACAATTATACCAGCCGTGTACGAACACTTTCTGAATATTTGATACTTTGCTGTAAAAGTTTTTCAATGGCCAATCTCCCCCTACCACTTGCCTTGTTTGCCAATATGGACTAGTAAGTGGAGCAGACAAGTTTTCTCACTATTATAGTAGCAAAATCTGCATTGTTTTTGTAGTGTCTTATTTTGCCATCTCTACTGAAGCCTATTAGTAATAGGTAGTAAGGTTAGACTTGTGAGGTCTGCAGTGTGCACTTCCAGTTTTCAGAATAGAAAAACCTTTGATTTTTAAAGTTAAATGACAGGAAATGGGTGCAAAATAAATAAATTAATTTGTAGGTTGTTTTATTACATTTAGTCTGCTCATATTTGTTTCTAAAGCAAAAGCTTAAAGGGACATGAAACCTAAAAAAATGTATTTCATGATTCAGATAAAACATACAATTTTAAATTTTCAGTGTATTTCTATTATCTCTTGGTTGCTTACACTCTTTGTATCCTTTGTTGAAAGAGTAGCAATGCACTACTGGGCACTAGCTGACCACATCAAGTGAGTGAATAACAAGAGGCATATTTGTTCAGTCATCAATTAGCTTTCAGTAGTGCATTGCTACTTCTGAGCCTACCTAAGGATACTAAGAGAACAAATCAAATTATATAATAGAACTGTAGAAGAAAATTGGAATTAGTTGTTTAAAATGACATGCTTGTCTGAAGCTGTGGAATCTGATGGCACTCTACAAACAACTGATAATAATAATAATAATAATAATAAAGCATGAAAGTTGCATTTTGAATTGACTGTCCCTTTATTTGATTCTCAGGATTATTCTTGAATTCCCTTGCATTTCTTGTCCTTACAACATGTAATGTAAGCCCATACCACACAAAGGGCCAGATTACGAGCAGAGCGCAAAATTGCACTTTAGCGAGAGTGATATATTTGCTCTCCACTTGTAATACCAGTGCATGCAATTATGCGCTGGTTTTAGAGGTGACCCGCAATGTGAATGTGTGCTCATGAGAGCACGTTTTTATAGGCTCCAATGGGAGCCTTGTTCTCATGCTGTGAGACATGGCATGAGATCCTAGCGCAGCGAAGAGGGTAAGTCGCACAGCGATGGGCAACACATTGAAATATATATGTATACATATATATTTATGTGTTTATATGTGTGTATATAAGCATATATATATATATATTTATGTGTTTATATGTGTGTATATAAGCATATACATATGTATTTATATGTGTGTATATAAGCATATACATATATATTTGTGTTTATATGTGTGTATATAAGCATATACATATGCATTTATGTGTTTATATGTGTGTATATAAGCATATACATATGTATTTATGTGTGTATATGTGTGTATATAAGCATATACATATGTATTTATGTGTTTATATGTGTGTAAATAAGCATATACATATGTATTTATGTGTTTATATGTGTGTATTTAAGCATATACATATGTATTTATGTGTTTATATGTGTGTATATAAGCATATACATATGTATTTATGTGTTTATATGTGTGTATATAAGCATATACATATGTATTTATGTGTTTATATGTGTGTATATTAGCATATAAATATGTATTTATGTGTTTATATGTGTGTATATAAGCATATACATATGTATTTATGTGTGTATATAATAAGCATATACATATGTATTTATGTGTTTATATGTGTGTATATAAGCATATACATATGTATTTATGTGTTTATATGTGTGTATATAAGCATATACATATGTATTTATGTGTTTATATGTGTGTATATAAGCATATACATATGTATTTATGTGTGTATATGTGTATATAATAAGCATATACATATGTATTTATGTGTTTATATGTGTGTATATAAGCATATACATTTGTATTTATGTGTTTATATGTGTATATTATAAGCATATACATATGTATTTATGTGTTTATATGTGTATATTATAAGCATATACATATGTATTTATGTGTTTATATGTGTGTATATAAGCATATACATATGTATTTATGTGTTTATATGTGTGTATATAAGCATATACATATATATTTATGTGTTTATATGTTTGTATATAAGCATATAAATGTGTATTTACAGGGATCACACAGTTACCCATAGACCGCAATGTAAAGGCACTTTCCAGTGCCGTTTTTCTTCTAACACCCCACACCCGCCAATTTTAACCCCTAAAAACTGCTTTGTGCAAAATGCTATACTGAAATTTTGGGGCAATTTGGTGACATTTAGAAAATTAATCATAGGTATGATCTCTGGTTAAAGGGACACTCAAATCAAAATAAAGTTTTATGATTCAATTAGAGCATCAGTTTTAAGACACTTTCCAGGGTCTACGTATACTAGTCTGTGATTTGCTGTTACATGATAAAAGGGAATGGAAAATGGGAGAAAAACTACATTTGTTAGAAAGAAAAAAAATCTCCTTATTTCAAATTCAGAGTAAATGTTAAAGCTTTGTCTTTTTATTATGCACTTGTTAATTATGTAGTTCTACTGCATTGAGTGGTCCTTTAATTTTGGGAGTGCTAATTGCTACCGCGAGCTCGCTGTAGCAATAACCAGCCTTTTGTAATGCTGGTTATTTATAGCGCTCCACTTGTAATCTAGCCCAAAATGTGCCCACTGCTTTCTGGGATGCAGCAGGTTAAAGATCTTGTAACTCCTTATCTAACACTTCCAATTTCAGATCATTTACCCTGTATTCTAGTGTTCATCCCCAGCTTTATATTATTATACATAAAGGTTTTTATCGGATAGCCTCTGTCCCTTTCTCTAGGGTTGCTAACTTTTTTTTTCAAAAAAATAGGGAAACTATGGAATCAACAAATTTCACATAGGGAATCAACAAAGTATACAGTAGTTACTAAAAAACACTTTCTTTTACAATATGATACAGTTTGGTAAAACACAATTCTTTATACAAATCATCTTCGTTCACACAGCCTAGTTTAATACATTAAACTTTCTGCAAATCTGTGAATTCTATTTCTCATATAAGACTCAGTGGGAGTAAAGATATTAAACTGTCAGATACATCAAACGTATTAACTAAATAAGATTACAATATTAAATGTCTGAAATAAAGATTTTACATGTTGTAAAAAATGTTCTCAGTCTGGGAGACTGTAAAAATGTTTGGCCAAATAAGGAAGATCCCTGGAAATAAGTGAGGGTTGGCAAACCTAACTCTAAGCTATATATATTGAAGCCATTTCCTTGTGAGTTTTATTGTTAAACTCAGGGTTCTTCAAATTTTTCTCCCAAGACCTAGGGCAGTGATTCCTTTGAGACCCTCTTTTTATGCTTAGTCTATATAACAAGATAGCTGCCATTTTAGGAAAAAGTGACTAAAATGTGTGAATACTGTATTCCTGATTGTAGTCAAACTTCAAAGTGTTGTAAAAGTTAATAACACACACTCTCATACAACACACACACACAACACACAAACACAAACCACACACACTCTTATACAACACCCCCCCACACACACACACACACTCTCATACAACACGCACCACACAAGCTCTCTTAACAACACACACACCACACACTCTCATACAACGCACACAAGCACCACACACACTCTCACACAACACTCACATACACCACACACTCTAACACAACACACACACCACACATACTCTCATACAACACACACATAAATCACACACACTCTCATACAACTCACCCAAGCACCACACACACTTTCACACAACACGCACCACACCACACTCTCTAACACACACACTCATACAACACACAACACATACTCTTATACAACACAGATACACAAACCACACACACTCTCATACAACACACACACACAACACACTCTATTACAACACACACCACACAAGTTCTCTTAACAACACACACAACACACACTCTCATACAACACACACAAGCACCACACACACTCTCACACAACACACACACACACCACACTCTCTAACACACACACTCATACAACACACACACACCACACATACTCTTATACAACACACATACACAAACCACACACACTCTCATACAACACACACCACACAAGCTCTCTTAACAACACACACAACACACACTCTCATACAACATACACAAGCACCACACACACTCTCACACAACACACACACTCTAACACACACACCGTACACACTCATCCAACACACACCACACACACTCTCATACAACACACACAAACCACACACACTCGCATACAACACCTCACACTGCACACACTCTCATACAACACACACACCGCACACACTCTCATAAAACACACTCACACACCACACACACACTCATACAACACACACACCACACATACTCTCATACAACACACACACACAAACCACACACACTCGCATACAACACCTTACACAGCACACACTCTCATACAACACACTCACACACCACACACATTCTCATACAACATACACACCGCACACACTCTCATACAACACACTCACTCACACACATTCTCATACAACACACACACACACCACACACTCTCATACAACACACACCACACACACTGTAATACAGCACAAACACACACACATATAAACCACACTCATACAATACACACAACACACACTCCCCTACAACACATGTCACACTCTCATACGACACATTCACCACACACACTCTCATACCACACACACACCACGCACTCTTATACAACACACACTGTAATACAACACATACACCACACACACTCTTAGAAAACACACATATACACACCACACACTCTCATACAACACTCACACCACACAAACACTGTAATACAACACATACACCACACACACTCTCATAAAACACACACATACATACCAAACACACTCTCCTGAAACACACACACACTCTCCTACAACACACACACTGTAATACAACACATACACCACACACACAAGTCATGACCCAGTTAGCATGTTGTTATGATCCAGTAATAGGTCCAGACTCGTGATTTGAAGAACCCTTGTTTAGAGTTTTGTGGACAGTTTCTAGTGTATTTTATTTTAAAGATACTGTCTATGATATGAGCTGATTAGTGATCTGTAAAATACCTAATATTCTGCTACTTATTGCTTCCTATACAACTAATCCTCCTACTTTCAACCTCCTACGCTACTGCACTGTAGACCAGATTTTAAATAACCGTTTTAAACACAGTAGAATTTCATGATCAACAAATTCATTAGAAAAGACAACGCAAAAGCACTTAAGGCCCAATAAATCTAAAACTCTCTGGTCTGGAAAGATAATCGAAGAAGTCTTGTCAATACCGTGAAGTCCCTTAAAAATTTTTAGACAGGAAAATGTTACCTTGTGAATTGTTTACATCAAATATCCAGGTTCTGGATATGTATATTCTGTGAGTTCTTGCACATGCTCAGTAGGGGCTGGTGCCTCCGAAAGTATGCATATAAAATGAATGTACACATTTTGATAATGAAGTGAATTGGAAAGTTGTTTAAAATTGTGTGTTCTATCTGTATCATGAAAGTTTAATTTTGACTTTAGTGTTCCTTTAATTAGTATAAAATCATTTCCAAGGCTTGTTCCTTTACCAGTAAGTACCTTTGAGTATATAATTAAACTTTATGGTTACATCCTAAACACATTTTTCACATTGTGATGTTAAATTTTTAATTTAGAATATTACAATTGACTCTTTCACCAAATATGTTTAATCTGTTTGTACTCAACATCTCAGAATGCATAATTTCTGACGATAACCAGAACAAAATATACAATACAGTATATTCTGAGCAAAATACATTGATATTATATCGATGCTAAAATCATAGCTGGATTCTTATAAAAGAACTAAGAAAACAAAAGTATGTTCTTTATACTAAAATTATATTTTCTAAATTGGGATCACATTGACAAAGTCAAAGAACATACAGGAAATATATGATTTTGTAAACAAGGCATGACTCATAATAATTTGTTATGAGCGATGAATATGCTAATGCATATTTTGCCCTTAATATGCCATTTGTAATAAATGAAACAAAAAAACATTACAGCAAACTGAACAACACCTACACACGACAAAACCATCTCGCTGGCGCTGTGCTAGACAATATGAGAAAGATCTGCTGGCAATTAAGCAACAGGAAGTTGAAATGTTGGAAGTCGTAGCCAAATAGTTGTGTCAATATTAAATCACTGATAGTAGAAATGAGCTGTTCTGCCCACACGTTGAGTAACTAATATGTTTGTGTTTTGCTGTCCTGATTATAAAGAGAAAAATACACCATATAAAATTGTTATAGGGGAAGTCTTAGGAAATATATCAGGAAGACATTTTTAAATAGATGACATCAAATCAAATTGTATGGGATATAATAAATATATTGTTTTTCATCATGTGAAAAGATTCAGTTTTGTCTAGAATGGAAATAACTAAGGTCCAGATTACGAGTGGAGCGTAGCGCTTACGCTAGAGTGCTAATTGCACTAGAAGTAAACTTTTTGCGTTTATCGGGTAGCACTCGTATTATGAGTTGAAAGTAAAAAGTTTGCATTCTCGCGCTAACCCGACGTGCGGAAACAGGTTACTTCTAGTGCAATTAGAAAATTGCACGCTCGATAACCTATTCCCCCATAGAAGACAATGGAGAAAAAAAATGGGGGGAAAAACACCCTACTCGCGCGCTAACCTGAACTCATATTCTTAAGTGCGCTAATCTGATTGCATATTCTCAAGTGCGCTAACGCGAATGCATGTTCTTAAGTGTGCTAACCCGACATTCCAATGTTCTTCACATTGAAGAATATGTTCTTTTTATTCATAAATAAATATTTCTACATATAGCTGATGGTATTTTGGTACAAAATACCAAGATTATACATAGGTATAGATATATACAGATATATATATATATGAATACCTATTTATAAATACTTAGACCATATTCTGCTATGTGCAGAACACACTCACTAGTAAAGCATCATGTCACACGCACATGATATCAGTGCAGGCAGTGGCAGGTCAACATTTTTTATTGTTAAAAAATATATATATATATATATATTTTTGATGCTGGGCCCCCACCCTTGGGGGCCCAGTCGCAATTGCGAACCCTGCACCCCCTGTAGTTTCACCCCTGTAGTCAACTTCCAACATGAATGTTTTCAGGACAGTTAATGCTTGTGATCACTTGCAAAGTATGCTTTTTCTGCTAATAGTCACAAAACATGTTTTTTGCCAAAAAAATAAACAAGATCGTGACTGACTGCTTCATTGGTAAGAAGTGATTTGACTTAGCAAGTGAAGTCATATAAAGTGACATTAGTATTTAAAGGAAGTCCAAAGGATGTGGCAGCAATAAGTGAATTCAAATGGTCTTTATGTAAGCACAACAAACAAAGCAGCGACGTTTCGGGAGCATCCTCCCTTTGTCAAGCATAAAACATTGTGGTAACAAGCATCTTAATATACCCACCCCCACCAGAGGGCAGCAGAGAGACAATTTCTTAATTAACAGAAATTCATTTAACCCTTTCATATCTTTCAGGTTAACACAAAGAATTACCACATAAATATACAACAAGGATACAGATAAAAATATTAAAAAATAATTTGTATACACTCAATATATTCATTACAAATTGATACAATGTTTACTATATACACAGCAAGGATAAATTCTTTGGGCACAGGAATAATCATTATTAAAGATGATATATTAGTTAAGGATGTTGTTGAGAATTATATATTAGTAATAACTATTTTATTATAAGTCAAGAGTACTAGTATAGAACATTTCAGACCTGATATTATATATTAATTATTATTATAGGAACACAGACAAGTCCCAGTCTTTGTTAAGACCCACTGGTTGCAGGGTATTTAATTCAAATATCCAGAATCTCTCCCTTTGATGAAGCATTAACTCCCTATTACCACCTCTCCTAGGGCTGGGAACAAAATCAATTACTTGAAAGCAAAGTTGATTGATGGCATGGCCTACTGAGTTAAAGTGACAGGCTATGGGAGACTTTTCGTTCTGTGTCCTAATAGAGCTCTTATGCTCAATTATTCTGTCCCTAATGGACCTAGTAGTCTCTCCTACATAGCTCCACCCACAAGGACACTTAATCAAGTAGATTACAAATTTTGAGTGACAGGTATAGAAATTCTTAATCTGATATTTTTTGCCTGAACTGGGATGGTAAAAAACAGATCCTTTAATTATGTTACCACAACATGAACATCCCAGACATGGAAAACAACCCCTATTCCTGTCAGTTAAATATCTTTGGCAATCCTTAATCTTAGCAGATCCAATATCAGCTCTAATCAATTTCTGTTGCAAGTTATAGCCTCTTTTAAAGGCAGGCATTGGATTTTCTGCAAACTCAGAGATATTAGGATAACATTTGGACAAAAGGGGCCAATGTTTCCTAATAATGTCATTAACCCTGTAGCTATGACAATTGAATTCTGACACAAAAACCATTCTCTTAGACTCACCCCCTTTAACCTCCTTTCTTTTTTTTTTTTTTGGGTCAGTAGACAATATTGTAGCTCTAGGGATAAGAGAGACAGATTGTGCCTCTTTTTTATGACTTACATGCCACTACCCTAAGTGAGTACCATAGGGTTAAACGGATCACCCGCGGTCTGAGAATGACAGCCCGTCCCACACTAATGAGGGATAACAAAACCTATTGTGATGTGTTTGAACAAATATTAAACAAATGTTCAATGGACTTGCTGCTAGTGCTTACTGTAGACTGTTTAAATAAAGAAACTGCAGAACAACAACTGAAACTTAAGGAAATGGAAGGCTATAACTTGCAACAGAAATTGATTAGGGCTGATATTGGATCTGCTAAGATTAAGGATTGCCAAAGATATTTGACTGACAGGAATAGGGGTTGTTTTCCATGTCTGGGATGTTCATGTTGTGGTAACATGATTAAAGGATCTGTTTTTTACCATCCCAGTTCAGGCAAAAAATATCAGATTAAAGGGACAGTATACACTCATTTTCACATAACTGCATGTAATAGACACTACTATAAAGAATAAGATGCACAGATACTGATATAAAAATTCAGTATAAAACTGTTTAAAAAATTACTTAGAAGCTGTCAGTTTGGCTCTGTTGAAAAGGTAGCTGGAAAGCCCACTGCCACTGCAAGTGGGAAATAAGACACTCCCCCTCCCCCTTCTTTTGCATATGAAAAGACCCTTTACACAAACAGGAGCAAGCTGGAGAAGGTAGCTGACAGTATTCACATAAAACTTTGGGGCTTGGTTAGGAGTCTGAAAATAAGAGCAATGTAATTCAAAAATATGCAAAACTATACATTTTTAAAAAAAAAAACTTTATGGGCTATATAAATAGATCATCTACAAAACATTTATGCAAAGAAAAAATGAGTGTATAATGTCCCTTTAAGAATTTCTATACCTGTCACTCAAAATTTGTAATTTACTTGATTAAGTGTCCTTGTGGGTGGAGCTATGTAGGAGAGACTACTAGGTCCATTAGGGACAGAATAATTGAGCATAAGAGCTCTATTAGGACACAGAACGAAAAGTCTCCCATAGCCTGTCACTTTAATTCAGTAGGCCATGCCATCAGTCAACTTCTCTTTCAAGTAATTGATTTTGTTCCCAGCCCTAGGAGAGGTGGTAATAGGGAGTTAATGCTTCATCAAAGGGAGAGATTCTGGATATTTGAATTAAATACCCTGCAACCAGTGGGTCTTAACAAAGAATGGGACTTGTCTGTGTTCCTATAATAATAATTAATATATAATATCAGGTCTGAAATGTTCTATACTAGTACTCTTGACTTATAATAAAATAGTTATTACTAATATATAATTCTCAACAACATCCTTAACTAATATATCATCTTTAATAATGATTATTCCTGTGCCTAAAGAATTTATCCTTGCTGTGTATATAGTAAACATTGTATCAATTTGTAATGAATATATTGAGTGTATACAAATGATTTTTTAATATTTTTATCTGTATCCTTGTATATTTATATGGTAATTATTTGTGTTAACCTGAAAGATATGAAAGGGTTAAATGAATTTCTGTTAATTAAGAAATTGTCTCTCTGCTGCCCTCTGGTGGGGGTGGGTATATTAAGATGCTTGTTATCACAATGTTTTATGCTTGACAAAGGGAGGATGCTCCCGAAACATTGCTGCTTTGTTTGTTGTGCTTACATAAAGACCATTTGAATTCACTTATTGCTTCCACATCCTTTGGACTTTCATTGACATATTTGGTAGGGTTTGGCGGTACCCCTATGTGGCGTGCAAGTGATCCAGGTGTAGATTGATACTATTTGAGTTTGATTAGTATTTAAAGGGACAGTATAAACCAGTTTTCATTTAACTGCATGTAATAAGCACTACTATAAAGAAGAATATGCACAGATACTGATCCAAAAATCCAGTGTAAAACATTTTAAAAACTTACTTAGAAGCTCCCAGTTTAGCTCTGTTGAAAAGGTTTGGTTGGGACACCCATTGAAATGGGCTGGAAAGCAAAAAACGCAGACACGCCCCCGTCCCTGCATGTGAAAAGACCCTTTACACAAACAGGAGCAAGCTGGAGTAGGTAGACATCAGTATACTTTTAAAACTTTGGGGCTTGGTTAGGAGTCTGAAAATCAGCACAATGTTATTTAAAAATAAGCAAAACTACTATGGGCTATATAAGTGGATCATCTACAAAACATTTATGCAAAGAAAAATCTAGTGTATTATGTCCCTTTAACTAACAAATTCCTGTTCTTTAGAATGCAAATGATGCATTCATGCCAAGGAAATTTTATAAAATGTTATATTACGTAAATTTACTGAATCTAACAAATAACAAATAAAGAAAGATGCAAATTAACAGTAATAAAAAAACAAACTATTTAATATGATATAAGGAGCAATAATAAAATTCACAAATGTGCTAGAGCAATGTATTGCACTATTGCTTGCAGCAAACGATGGAGTAGTTTCCATTGCGCCACAATTTGGGTTCTCACAAGGTCGTAAAACAAAAATAATGCTGGCAGAAGCATTATGCTTATCGACAGTTTACGGTAGCGCGTTTCCCATCATTACCCGGCTGTCGAAAAAGAATTACAAAGCCCATAGAAAATAATAGAAGCGAAAAGCGCAAATTTACACCAGGTTTCTATTAAAAATGGAAACAGTTAAAACACTGTCAGAAGCTGTCGATAAGGTCTCAAACATAACGACAAGTTCAACTAGGTGTAAAAGAGGAGAAATACGCTTTTTGAGGCCTCTTTTCGAGATTTTAATGTTTTATGCAAGTGCTTCACTTTATAAATTTATTATTTGTAATATTTATTGCTGACCCGGGTATAGGACTAGTTGAAGTTATGTTCCTACTAAACCCCAATTTTTTATTTCATGATTCAGACAGAGCAACAATTTTAATCAACTTTCTAATTTACTCCTATTACCAATTTTTCTTTGTTCTCATGCTATCTATATTTGAAAAAGCAGGCGTGTAAGCTTAAAGGGACATGAAACCCAAAAATGTTTCTTTCATGATTTAGAAAGAGCATGCAATTTTAAACAATTTTCTAATTTACTTCTATTATCTAATTTGCTTTATTCTCGTGATATCCTTTGTTGAAAAGCATATCTAGATAGGATCAGTAGCTACTGATTGGTGGCTGCACATAGATGCCTTGTGTTATTGGTTAACCCATGTGCATTGCTATTTCTGCAACAAAGGATATCTTAAGAATGAAGCAAATTAAATAATAGAAGTAAATTGGAATGCTGTTTAAAATTGTATTCTCTATCTGAATCAAGAAAGAAAAAAAATTGGGTTTAACCCCTTAACGACATGCGTCGTACAGGGTACGTCTTGCACAAACTGGTCTTTAAAGACGAGCGACGTACCCTGTACGATGTTGGGGTTGAAAGCGGCTGGAAGCGATCCTGATCGCTTCCAGCCACTTTCCGGTTATTGCAGTGATGCCTCGATATCGAGGCATCACTGCAATAACATTTTACCCCATCCGATGCAGAGAGAGCCACTCTGTGGCCCTCTCTGCACCGGACATTGATGGCCGCAATCGTTGGTGGGTGGGAGCCGACGTGGGAGGCGGGTGGGCAGCCATCGGTGGATTACGTAGTGCAGAGGTGGGCGGGGTCGTGGACGGGATCGCTGGGGGCGCGCATGGACGCGCGCGTGTGCGCGGGGGAGGCGGGCGGGCACGTGCACGGGGAGGGAGCGGGTGGGAACCATTACACTATGGAACAGATTTTGTTTAAATTTAGAGGGAGAGAGGGGGGTATACAAAATTTACTAGATAATCGAAGTGATCTGGGAGGGGCTGGGGGTTTAGTCTTGGGGGGGGAAGCTACACTACAGAAAAGTGGGGGGGAAAAATACAAAATATTTTTTTTTTTGTAAACTGTCTGCCAGTACCCAAGATGGCTCCCAATAATGTAGAGGGGGAGGGTTAGAGAGCTGTTTGGGGGGGGGGGGATCAGGGAGCTTTGGGGCTAAGGGGGATCCTACACAGCAGCATATGTAAATATGCTAAAAAAAATAATAAAAAAAAAATATAAAAGATACCTTTTATTGTAGTACTGGCAGACTTTCTACCAGTACTTAAGATGGCGGGGACAATTGTGGGGTGGGGGAGGGAAGAGAGCTGTTTGGGAGGGATCAGGGGGTCTGATGTGTTAGGTGGGAGGCTGATCTCTACACTAAAGCTAAAATTAACCCTGCAAGTTCCCTACAAGATCCCTAATTAACCCCTTCACTGCTAGACATAATACACGTGTGATGTGCAGTGGCATTTAGCGGCCTTCCAATTACCAAAAAGCAACGCCAAAGTCATATATGTCTGCTATTTCTGAACAAAGGGGATCCCAGAGAAGTATTTACAACCATTGTGCCATAATTGCACAAGCTGTTTGTAAATAATTTCAGTGAGAAACCTAAAATTGCGAAAAAATGTACGTTTTTTTAAAATTTGATCGCATTTGGCGGTGAAATGGTAGCATTAAATATACCAAAATGGGCCTAGATCAATACTTTGGGTTGCCTACTACACTACACTAAAGCTAAAATTAACTCTACAAGCTCCCTACATGCTCCCTAATTAACCCCTTCACTGCTGGGCATAAAACACGTGTGGTGCGCAGTGGCATTTAGCAGCCTTCTAATTACCGAAAAGCAACACCAAAGCCATAAGTCTGCTATTTCTGAACAAAGGGGATCCCAGAGAAGCATTTACAACCATTTATGCCATAATTGCACAAGTTGTTTGTAAATAATTTCTGTGAGAAACCTAAATTTGTGAAAAAATTTGTGAAAAATTGAACAATTTTTTTTTATTTGATCGCATTTGGCGGTGAAATCGTGGCATGAAATATACCAAAATGGGCCTAGATCAATACTTTGGAATGTCTTCTAAAATAAAATATGTACATGTCAAGGTATATTTAGGTATTTCTGACAGATATCAGGGTTCCAATGTAACTAGCGCTAATTTAGAAAAAGAGTGGTTTGGAAATAGCAAAGTGCTACTTGTATTTATTGCCCTATAACTTGCAAAAAAAGCAAAGAACATGTTAACATTGGGTATTTCTAAACTCAGGACAAAACTATTTAGAAACTATTTAGTATGGTTTTTTTTGGTGGTGTAGATGTGTAACAGATTTTGGGGGTCAAAGTTAGAAAAAGTGTGTTTTTTTCCATTTTTTCCTCATATTTTATAATTTTTTTATAGTAAATTATAAGATATGATGAAAATAATGGTATCTCTAGAAAGTCCATTTAGTGGCGAGAAAAACGGTATATAATATGTGTGGGTACAGTAAATGAGTAAGAGGAAAATTACAGCTAAACACAAACACCACAGAAATGTAAAAATAGCCCTGGTCTTAAGGGAAAGAAATTGAAAAATGGCCTTGGTCCTTAATGGGTTAACGTCCCTTTAAGAGCCGGACCATTTTTGGTTCAGCACCTAGGTAGCGCTTCCTGATTGGTGGCTAAATGTAGCAAACCAATCAGCAAGCTCTACCCAGGTCTGAACCAAAAATGGGCCGGCTCCTTACCTTACATTCCTGCATTTTCAAATATAGATAGCAAGAGAACAAAGACAAATTCATAATAGGAGTAAATTAGAAAGTTGCTTAAAATTGCATGCTCTATCTGAATAATCAGAGAAAAATTTGGGTTTAGTATCCCTTTAAAGGGACAGTCTAGTCAAAATTAAACTTTATGATTCAGATAGGGCATGTGATTTTAAACAACTTTCCAATTAACTTTTAGCATCAAATTTGCTTTGTTCTCTTGGTATTTTTTGTTGAAAGCTAAACCTAGGTAGGCTCATATGCTAATTTATAAGCCCTTAAAGGCCACCTCTTATCTCAGTTTTTTACAGATAGACAGCGGTAGTTCATATGTGCCATACAGGGAGTGCAGAATTATTAGGCAAATGAGTATTTTGACCACATCATCCTCTTTATGCATGTTGTCTTACTCCAAGCTGTATAGGCTCGAAAGCCTACTACCAATTAAGCATATTAGGTGATGTGCATCTCTGTAATGAGAAGGGGTGTGGTCTAATGACATCAACACCCTATATCAGGTGTGCATACTTATTAGGCAACTTCCTTTCCTTTGGCAAAATGGGTCAAAAGAAGGACTTGACAGGCTCAGAAAAGTCAAAAATAGTGAGATATCTTGCAGAGGGATGCAGCACTCTTAAAATTGCAAAGCTTCTGAAGCGTGATCATCGAACAATCAAGCGTTTCATTCAAAATAGTCAACAGGGTTGCAAGAAGCGTGTGGAAAAACCAAGGCGCAAAATAACTGCCCATGAACTGAGAAAAGTCAAGCGTGCAGCTGCCAAGATGCCACTTGCCACCAGTTTGGCCATATTTCAGAGCTGCAACATCACTGGAGTGCCCAAAAGCACAAGGTGTGCAATACTCAGAGACATGGCCAAGGTAAGAAAGGCTGAAAGACGACCACCACTGAACAAGACACACAAGCTGAAACGTCAAGACTGGGCCAAGAAATATCTCAAGACTGATTTTTCTAAGGTTTTATGGACTGATGAAATGAGAGTGAGTCTTGATGGGCCAGATGGATGGGCCCGTGGCTGGATTGGTAAAGGGCAGAGAGCTCCAGTCCGACTCAGACGCCAGCAAGGTGGAGGTGGAGTACTGGTTTGGGCTGGTATCATCAAAGATGAGCTTGTGGGGCCTTTTCGGGTTGAGGATGGAGTCAAGCTCAACTCCCAGTCCTACTGCCAGTTTCTGGAAGACACCTTCTTCAAGCAGTGGTACAGGAAGAAGTCTGCATCCTTCAAGAAAAACATGATTTTCATGCAGGACAATGCTCCATCACACGCGTCCAAGTACTCCACAGCGTGGCTGGCAAGAAAGGGTATAAAAGAAGAAAATCTAATGACATGGCCTCCTTGTTCACCTGATCTGAACCCCATTGAGAACCTGTGGTCCATCATCAAATGTGAGATTTACAAGGAGGGAAAACAGTACACCTCTCTGAACAGTGTCTGGGAGGCTGTGGTTGCTGCTGCACGCAATGTTGATGGTGAACAGATCAAAACACTGACAGAATCCATGGATGGCAGGCTTTTGAGTGTCCTTGCAAAGAAAGGTGGCTATATTGGTCACTGATTTGTTTTTGTTTTGTTTTTGAATGTCAGAAATGTATATTTGTGAATGTTGAGATGTTATATTGGTTTCACTGGTAAAAATAAATAATTGAAATGGCTATATATTTGTTTTTTGTTAAGTTGCCTAATAATTATGCACAGTAATAGTCACCTGCACACACAGTTATCCCCCTAAAATAGCTATAACTAAAAACAAACTAAAAACTACTTCCAAAACTATTCAGCTTTGATATTAATGAGTTTTTTGGGTTCATTGAGAACATGGTTGTTGTTCAATAATAAAA
Source organism: Bombina bombina (assembly GCF_027579735.1). NCBI lineage: Eukaryota > Metazoa > Chordata > Amphibia > Anura > Bombinatoridae > Bombina > Bombina bombina. Next base: position 163,222,977 of record NC_069509.1, read on the forward strand.
TTAATCCTCAAAAATAAAACTTGCCTAATAATTCTGCACTCCCTGTATAGATAACATTGTGCTCACTCCTGTGGAGTTATTTAACAGTCATCACTGATTGGCTAAAATGCAATTCTGTCAAAATAACTGAAATAAGGGGCACTCTGCAGAGGCTTAGATACAAGGTAATCTCAGTAATCACTGGGGAATGGGTAATAAAAGGATTATCTATCTTTTTAAACAATACAAATTCTGGAGTAGACTCTCCCTTAAACAAAGGATACCAAGAGAACTAAGCAAAGTTGATAATAGAAGTAAATTAAAAAGTTATTTACAATGTCATGCTCTATCCAATGAAATATTTTTTTTTTCTTTACTGTCCTTTTACAGATAAGTCAGTCAGCAGCAGCAGTAAATGTGTGTACGCACCAGTCACATGGTCTGTGTACCCACCAGTCACATGGTCTGACTACCCACCAGTCACATGGTCTGTGTACCCACCAGTCACATGGTCTGTGTACCCACCAGTCACATGGTCTGTGTACCCACCAGTCACATGGTCTGTGTACCCACCAGTCACATGCTCCCCTCAAAATCCTTAGTGCATTGCTGTTCCGGAGCTAATTGCAAGTTTGCAACTAAGGCCGCTTATACATTGTTAACAATATTTTCAGTTGTAGAGTGCTAATAACTTCAGCTCTCAAAATCTGACATCATCTACCAGTCTACATACATTTACATTGCATTTTAGCTACATATCAGACATTTGGGAACAGCAAAGAAGGACAATTAGAGGGACACTAAACCCAAATGTACTTTGTTCTTTTGAAATCCTTTATAGAAAAGCATACCTAGGCAGGCTCAGCAATGCACTACTGAGAGCTAGTTGGTGATATAGACATATGCCTCTTGCCATTGCCATAGGGTTGAACACATAGAATATATTATTATTATTATTATTATTATTATTAATAATAATAATAATAATAATAATAATAATAATAAAGCAACAGTAAACACGTTGAGATTGTAATATAAAATGGCTAATTATTCATAGTAAATCAACTCTGCAATATACGTTCATGGTTTATTTTGACAAAGCGCAATAAGCACTGCCATGTCCAGGCTAAACTCCGGATTGGCTCCTACAAATAAGGAAATTGGTGGGTGGAGTTTCACTGTTGAAAAACAATTGCAGCAAACAAAGTGTTAATCTAATCTAATAACATTCATACTCTTGAAAATTTTCCTCTGTGAAAAGCACAATTGGGCTAAAAGAAGTTGCTCCCAGATGGTAACCTGGTTACAGAGCAAGCCACTGAGCTGTTTGTTCCTGGCTGCTTCTCTCTTTGTATGTATTAACATTCATACTCTGCTGATGTTAATCCATTGGAAGGCTGAAGAAAATATTGTAGTGTTGTAACAAGGTGTTTACTGTCCATTTAAGTTTAATTTGTTTGACCTTTTGGAAAAACCACATATGTAAAAACTAAATTACCATTGTAAGCTGAACATATCTGAAAATAATGTATTTTATCTCCCTGATAAGCCTGTGACTAACAACAAACACTGGAGCTCAGCAAATGTTAGCTTTTATTGAGATTGCTCAAACCATTAAACTGTTCGACCAATTGCTAATTGCATTTGGTAAATATGTTTTAAAAAAAAAAGGATATTTAACCTCTGTAGTTAGATACCACAATAATATGTGTTCTGAGATATGCCCCCCCCCCATATTATACGCTCAATCTTTCAAATGTTTTAGACTCACTGTGATAAAGATATAAATATGGATTTTAAAAGGTCATTGTACTCAATATTTTCTATCATTCAAAAGAAAGAGAAGTGTTGGGGCTAAAAAAATTATGAAAATATTTTATAAGTTAAAGCTAACACAGTAGTATGAACTTTGTACATCCTATTTTTGCTCACTGGCTACTCAGTATTTCCTGTAAACGTTTATTGGTTGGTAGTAAATGAGCTTTTCTACTCATAAGTCAATGATCATTATCAGGAAGTACTTATCAGCCAATGAGAATTGATAGGAAGTACACAAAAGTGATACAGCTGTATTTTCAAATTAAACAGTTTCTAACTTTACATTTTGAAAGGAAAGAAAGACCTCACCTTGAGTATGGAGTGCAGTTTTGTAGACCGATCTCAAAAAATGAAATTGCAGATTTAGAAAAAGTTCATAAAAGGGCCACAAAGCTAATAAAAGGGAAAGAAGAAATTAAACTATGACGAGAGGCTAGTCAAACTTGGTCTGTTTTCTCTAGAAAAAAGGCGCTTGAGAGTTGACATCCTTGCTTTATATAAATATATTCAATGCCTCATTTACAGAGATGGCAGAAGCTCTGTTTATTCCAAGAAAAATTTTGTGACAAGAGGACACAATTTAAGGCTGGAGGAAAGCAGATTTAATCTCCTGCAATGGAAAAGTTTTTTCACTGTAAGAGAAATACAATTGTGGAACTCATTACCAAAGGAGGTAGTGAATGCTAATACCTTAGACATATTTAAAAATTGTTTGGATACATTTCTGGCTAGAAACAGAATTCATGGATATGATTGATTAAATTAAATGGGTCACCTTTTTAATGGGATTAATTTAAGCTCAACTGCCCCTTATCTCAGTTCTTTTGACAGACACATATTTTAGCCAATCAGTGCTGGCTCTTAAATAACTCCATGGGAGTGAGCACAATGTTATCTATATGACACACATGAACTAGCTCTGTCTAATTGTGAAAAACTGTCAAAATGCACAGAGATAAGAGGAGGTTTAACAGCTTAGAAACTAGCATATGAGCCTACCTAGGTTTAACATTCCACAAAGAATGCGAATTTGATGATAAAAGTACATTGTAAAATTAATTAAAATTGCATGTCCTATCTGAATCCTAAAAGTTTAATTTTGACTAGACTGTCCCTTTAAAGGGATATGAAACACAAACATTTTCTTTTGTGATTCAGACAGAGCATACAAGTTTATAAAATGTTTCCAATTTACTTCTATTATCAAATTTGCTTTGTTCCCATGATATTCTTTATTGAAGAAATACTTAGGTAGGAAATAGTGCCGCTATCTAGTGCTCTTGCAAAGAGATAACATTCTTGCAAAACTATTGCCGTATAGTTCTTCAGAAACGTGCACACTCCTGAGCTTCAATCCCTACTCTTCAACACAATATACCATACCAAAAGAACAAAGAAAAGTTGATAATAGAAGTAAATTAGAAAGTTTAAAATTGTATGCTCTTAATGAATCATGAAAAAATGTGGATTTCATTTTAGCCAGTCAGTGCTGACTCATAAATAACTCCACTGGAGTGAGCACAATGTTATCTATATGGCACACATGAACTAGCACTGTTTAACAGTGAAAAGCTGCCAAAATGCAAAGAAATAAAAGGCGGCCTTCAAGGGCTTAGAAATTAACGCATGGGCCTACCTAGGTGTATCTTTCAACAAAGAATAGCAAGAGAACAAAGCAAATTTGATGATAAAAGTAAATTGGAAAGTTGATTAAATGCCCTTTGTGAATCATGAAAGTTTAATTTTGACAAGACTATCCCTTTAAGGCTCATCTTGAATTTTGTGCATGGTTCTGGAGGATATAAATAAACTAGAAACTGTTCAAATAAGGCTACTAAATATGTGCATGGTCTCTAAACAATACAATCTACAAGGGAAGTGGCTCTATTATGATCTGGGAAGCTCTGAGCTGTGTGTGGTTTCTCTTCACCTATAGTTACCTATTTAATGGTAAAGACAAGAATTTATTACTATGTCCTCATAAACGTATCGCCTATTACATGCTTCAAACAATCTGTCACAACTGACCATTTCAGAGTAGAGTTTTACAAGCCTCATTAATGTCTGCTTTCTCTTTCACTGAGTCACAGACACCACCTATTCAAGTCAGTGCAGACAATTTATCATCTTGTTATCCCACAGCTGGCGGTCCTTGCTTTCGCAGACCAAATGAGAAAGGGGGCTAAAACGATCCTTGCTTCCCCTCTGCTAGTCTAACATGAGGTTGTTGGACCTTTATCATATACAAGACATTTTCACTTTGTAGGTTAAAAAGCAATTTTTAAAAAATTACTTATCAGAACAAAAATAGGTTTTAGAACTACCATCAGACATTTTGTTGTGTTGCTTTGTCCCAATGTCCCTCCTGGTATTTGTCCTGTTATATAAATGCCCCAATGACCTCTAAGCCCTTCCTCTGAACTGCACAATCTGTTCCCACTCTGTTCTGGCCTTACCCACAAAAAAAACCTGACTTCCGCCTCTTTTGCTGACCAGACCCATCAATTGGACCATCCAGTGCCACTCAGCCACACACACGGACCATCCTGATTTGGATTTGGTGCATTACAAGCTTGGCATCTCTGTGGTATGCAAACAGACAGACACACAGAATAATAGAAGCACAGCACTTAGATGAGAACTATGGTTGGTCGCAAACAATGCTGCATGTGTACTTAAAGGAAAATTATTAAAGGGATATCATTTTCTACTATGACAGAGTTGCATGTAAACATGTTAAACTGTTTTCTTTTAAAAAATAGATTAATGAAAACTAGTAGGAAATACAAGAATGATACCAAGAATTAATATTAATTTGCCGATAATTACAACTTGCACATTTCTAGGTGGAGAAGCATAAACTTTGTCAGGCCTAAAACAGAAAAAAAAGTTAATATAGCAAAGATAATTAAAAAAATATATATTATAATGCATCTTTGAATGCATCTCTTGCTTGGAACAAAATAATGTGCCTTTATTTGTTAAACATGATGTGACTTTTCAAAGATATTTAATCTTGTTTTATTATTTTTTGTTTGTTTAAGAAACAGTATAAAGAGACTTTCTAATTTGTTAAAGCGGTATTCCGTAGTCCTCATTTATCTAAGTGTATTAGGCCCTAGAATGCTCACTACAACAAAATCGCTAGACATGCACACTGGCGAAAAAGTTGTTTTGTCTGAAAGATTTGGTTCAGATTTTTATAAATGTCCGGTTCAGCCAAATTTTGTCCATACAGCATTCAGTTCGGATTAAGGTTGGATTCTGATTTGTTACTGTTATTTCCAATGGGAACAGCTAATATAGATAATTAATATTAAAGGGCCACTAAACCCAAAATCTTTCTTTCATGATTCAGATAGAGAATAGAAATTTAAACAACATTACAATTTACTTCCATTATTTATTTTGCTTAATTTTTTCAATTTTTGTAGTTTAAGAAAAAGCAATGCACATGGTGAGCCAATCACACGAGGCTTCTATGTGCAGCAACCAATCAGCAGCTAGTGAGCATATCTAGATATGCTTTTCATCAAAGAATATCAAGAGAATAAAACAAATTAGATAATATAAGTAAATTAGAAAGATGTTTAAAATTGCATTCTCTTTCTAAATCATAAAAGAAAAAATGTGGGTGGCATGTCCCTTTAACAAAAATCTTACATTATAGGATTCAAACAAATTAAAAAAAAATTAGCTTTCTATATTAAAAGAACATACAACTCCTGTATGACTAAAATCCAGTATTTACGCCTGACCGTCTGTACCTAACTTCAGTCATTAGTAATACTATAGCAGGATTGGATGGGGAACAATGAACAAATAAATGGTCAGACCCCCCCATACATCATTACAAACAAAGGAACTTATTAACCAAGCAACATAACTCCTTCACCCAATTATTTAACTTTTTTTTGGCACCAGATAGTATGAACGAATGTACAAATTGATTTTTTTTCAAGCAGTCATTCTTTTTTCGTCCGTTTGGTCAAATAATTTATTAGGCTGTTCATATATCAAACGACTCAACGAATCAGCAAATTTCTGACGCATTTTAATTTGTACAAATCACACATGCACATCTCTAACAATTTCCATGTAGAAAAACTGTTGTTGTTTTTTAACGGAATTTGTACCTCAAAAGCTGTATCTTTTTTCTATTCTTTTAGGACTCTAAATTTATATAGACAAAATAAGATGACTGGCCTAAACATGCTGTGCACAAGCTAAGCAGGGTTAAAGCACGTACAAAGCTAAAGCAACCCAACAAGCTACCTTCATATACATGGGGATGGGGGGTTAAAAATGCTGCATTTAAGACCTATATTAAACATAAATTAAAGAGAATAGAAATGTTATTGTAAATTTGCCTATGCCACAAAAAAAGGAGTGCTGGGGCAAATATATAAATATTTAACATGCGGACTATAGCTTAGATATTATAATTATAGATAGGGTCTGTATAGCATCTGCTGGGTGCTGGTTTGCATACTTTTCATACATCTGACCGCTTCACAGCCTTGATTGATTGGTCGGAAGGGAGGGGATGCAGAGGGTAAACACTGGTTGAATATTATAAGCTTTATCTGGCAGTTTCAGTCTTATCTAGAAATAAGGGCAAGATTTATCAAAGTGAGAATAAGAAAATTCTCACATTTGTCCTAAAAAAAAACCCCTCACAAATGATATCACCATATTTATGAAAGGTTATGCGCCAATTAAGTCTCAACTTTTCATATGTGCGAACAAATTGACTCATAACCATTCGCAAGTCTTAAGTATATGCGAATAAGTTGTCTGGAAATGCCTAATTCTTGTATTAATCTCTAATGGCATTTTAAAATGCCTGTATATATTCGCAGTTCTCATATATTTATGAAAAGTGGTGCATGCAATATTCACTGCTTTTAATCTCACCAATTTGTAGGTTGCGAGGAGTGAAAAATAAAGAGCGATATTGTTGTTTGTCTGGAGGGAAAATGGAAATATGTCATTTTCTTGCTGTATCTAGGGTTAGAAATTGCCCACAACAAGGCGCAGATCCTGAATAATAATAAATATTTTATAAAAAAGTAAAATAATTTAAGTGCAATTGAAATAAGTGAGCTCCAAAAAACGGGCAACCTTCCTTAATGAAAGAGAGCCAAAGAAGGGGCAAAATAAAAATAACTAATATATAAGAAATAACATTCTTTAAAACAATCACTTGATTAAAACAATAAACCATTTACCGGTGTCTAAAATTAAGATTGATAAATAAAGTGAAAATGACATTTTCGCAAGAAAACTAGGATCAGCCATTCACTTGACATTGCAAAAAAGTTTTGCCCCAAAAATGTCTCTAGAATTTTGATAAATACTGGAGACATTTTTTACTTCACACATTGCGAAATATTGCAAAAATAATCGCGACTTTAGGCGCATTTTTTCGGGGCTTGATAAATTTTGCCCTAAGAATAGCTTATAATAATCAATAATTACAATATCCTGAAGTTCTAAATTATAAAAACTGACAGTGTTTTTCTTATTTAGTGATGACCCTAAACACATTCATATGCATATTTGAATAAAGAAATATTTGCAACAGAAAAATCTTGTAAAATGGTATCAACGAAGTCTGAGAAAATTGCGGTGTATGGTCGGATAACTAATTGTCCGTAATTGTGCAGAGACAGCTGGTTGGAATATGGTTTATAATTATGCTTTAGTTGTCTTGGATAATACAACGGTCAAAGCAGCAGAGGGAGGTTTGTTATCAATATGGATAGCTCTATCAGTATAACAAATATCAAAACAGCTGCTCTGAAAGCTTGCTTGTGATAACATGCAAAGAGCAGAACACAGTCAATGCAGAACACAGTGTGAGAGATGATTGGCTCGACATGAGTCAGCCGCTCGGAATTCTAATTGGTCCTTCTAATAATTCCTGTGTGCATCAGTCAGGGACAGACAATAGCTGTGCCTCGCTGCTAGTCTTAATGCCCCTGCAGAGCAAAGATTCAGTATCACTTGAGACCTGTAATCATTTTTAAGTAGTGTGTATTTTATCTGTTATTGTTAAGGTTTCCATCTGACTTCTACAAAAATGATGGATGACCAGCGAGTAGGAGAAATTGGTAGGTGAGGGCATGATCAGACCTCAGATCAGACCACATGGGCTTGTAGCTCCTGTCAGTTATATACCAGAAATGAACCTCAGCTCAGGCACCACCACCTGCAGACGCTGTCAGTAACTTTCCCATATTGTACCTAAGATCTATATCCCTAAAACCCCATCACATATATGCCCAAATCAAACCTTATATCAGATCCATGGTCCTCTAGGCTTTTTGAGCCATACACTTACATCAGACCTTAGATCCAATGTCATGGCTCTGCAGCTCCTGTCAGTTATATACTAGCACTGAATCTCATTGTCTGCAGTCCATCTCCGTAATATACACATTTCAGACCTCAGATAAGATCTAAGATTTATAGCTCCTGTGTGCTGCAAGCTCTATTAACCATCCAATCAGGCCGATGGCACTGCATCCCCTGCAAATATATGTCCACATCAGCCTTCAGATTAGGATTATGGCTATGAAGCCCCTCTGAGTTAAATATTTACATCAGACCTCAGATCATACTTATGGCTGTGAAACCCATGTCAATTATGTGTTTACATCAGACCATAGATCAAACATATGGCCCTGAAGCCTCTGTAAGCTTTATGTCCATATCACACCCCAGATCATACTTATGGTCCTGAGCCTCTGTAAGCTTTATGTCCATATCACACCTCAGATCACACTTGTGGTCCTGAGCCCCTGTAAGCTTTATGTCCGTCCGTATCACACCTCAGATCATACGTATGGCCCTGAGCCTCTGTAAGCTTTATGTCCATATCACACCTCAGATCACACTTATGGCCCTGAGTCTCTGTAAGCTTTATGTCCATATCACACCTCAGATCACACATGTGGTCCTGAGCCCCTGTAAGCTTTATATCCATATCACACCTCAGATCACACTTGTGGTCCTGAGCCCCTGTAAGCTTTATGTCCATATCACACCTCAGATCACACTTATGGTCTTGAGCCCCTGTAAGCTTCATGTCCATATCACATCCCAGATCATACTTATGGTCCTGAGCCCCTGTGAACTTTATGTCCGTATCACATCCCAGATCATACGTATGGTCCTGCGCCCCTGTAAGCTTTATGTCCATATCACACCTCACATCACACTTATGGTCCTCAGCCATTGTAAGCTTTATGTCCATATCACACCTCAGATCATACGTATGGCCCTGAGCCCCTGTAAGCTTTATGTCCATATCACACCTCAGATCACACTTATGGTCTTGAGCCCCTGTAAGCTTCATGTCCATATCACATCCCAGATCATACTTATGGTCCTGAGCCCCTGTGAACTTTATGTCCGTATCACATCCCAGATCATATGTATGGTCCTGCACCCCTGTAAGCTTTATGTCCATATCACACCTCACATCACACTTATGGTCCTCAGCCATTGTAAGCTTTATGTCCATATCACACCTCAGATCATACGTATGGTCCTGCGCCCCTATAAGCTTTATGTCCATATCACACCTCACATCACACTTATGGTCCTCAGCCATTGTAAGCTTTATGTCCATATCACGTCCCAGATCATACGTATGGTCCTGAGCCCCTGTAAACTTTATGTCCGTATCACATCCCAGATCATACGTATGGTCCTGCGCCCCTGTAAGCTTTATGTCCATATCACACCTCAGATCACACTTATGGCCCTGAGCCCCTGCAAGCTTTATGTCCATATCACACCTCAGATCACACTTGTGGTCCTGAGCCCCTGTAAGCTTTATGTCCATATCACACCTCAGATCACACTTGTGGTCCTGAGCCCCTGTAAGCTTTATGTCCATATCACACCTCAGATCACACTTATGGTCCTGAGCCCCTGCAAGCTTTATGTCCATATAGCACCTCAGATCACACTTGTGGTCCTGAGCCCCTGTAAGCTTTATGTCCATATCACATCCCAGATTATATGTATGGACTTGAGCCCCTGTAAGCTTTATGTCCATATCAGACCTCAGATCACACTTGTGGTCCTGAGCCCCTGTAAGCTTTATGTCCATATCACACCTCAGATCACACTTGTGGTCCTGAGCCCCTGTAATCTTTATGTCCATATCACACCTCAGATCACACTTATGGTCCTGAGCCCCTGCAAGCTTATGTCCATATAACACCTCAGATCACACTTGTGGTCCTGAGCCCCTGTAAGCTTTATGTCCATATCACATCCCAGATCATACTTATGGACTTGAGCTCCTGTAAGCTTTATGTCCATATCACACCTCAGATCACACTTGTGGTCCTGAGCCCCTGTAAGCTTTATGTCCATATCACACCTCAGATCATACTTATGGTCCTGAGTCCCTGTAAGCTTTATGTCCATATCACACCTCAGATCACACTTATGGTTGTGAGCCCCTGCAAGCATTATGTCCATATCACACCTCAGATCAAACTTATGGTCCTGAGCCCCTGCAAGCTTTATGTCCATATCACACCTCAGATCACACTTATGGTCCCGAGCCCATGTAAGCTTTATGTCCATATCACACCTCAGATCACACTTGTGGTCCTGAGCCCATGTAAGCTTTATCTCCATATAGCACCTCAGATCACACTTGTGGTCCTGAGCCCCTGTAAACTTTATGTCCATATCACACCTCAGATCACACTTGTGGTCCTGAGCTACTGTAAACTTTATGTCCATATCACACCTCAGATCACACTTATGGTCCTGAGCCCATGTAAGCTTTATGTCCATATAGCACCTCAGATCACACTTGTGGCCCTGAGCCCCTGCAAGCTTTATGTCCATATAGCACCTCAGATCACACTTGTGGTCCTGAGCCCCTGCAAGCTTTATGTCCATATGACACCCCAGATCAGACATATGGTCCTCAGCCCCTGTAAACGTTATGTTCATATCACACCTCAGCTCATACGTATGGTCCTGAGCCCCTGTAAGCTTTAGGTCCATATAGCACCTCAGATCACACTTATGGTCCTGAGCCCCTGTGAGCTTTATATCCATATCTCACCTCATATAATACTTATGGTCCTGAGCCCATGTAAGGAAGTCCGCTCGTAAGCTTTATGTCCTATCACACCTCAGATCAGAAATGGCCCTGAAGTCCCTCTCAGTTAAATATCTATATCAACCCTCAGATCAGACCCATGGTACTTCAGCCCCTGTTAGGTATATGTCTACATCAGAACTCAGATCAGACTTATGGCCCTGATGCCCCTGTAAGCTTTATGCCAATATTGCACCTTAGATCTTATAGTCCTTAAACCACTGTCCCATGTCCATATCACACCTCAAATCAGACCAATGGCTATGTAGCATAAATTTAAATACACTGTCAGAAAAAATGTGCAAAAGTTGTACCTTTAGAGGTACAACAGCTTGTCACTGGGGCAGTACCCTCAAAGGTACACCCGCTGTACCCTTTAACATGGGTATAAATTAGTACCCTTGCAGATTGTATCTTTCAAAGGCAAATATGTACCTTTGGTGACTAGATTGGACCTCAGTGCTATGGTACCATATTGTACCCTTAAAAAATGGTGCAAATCTGGCCTTTTAAGGGTACTGCCCCAGTGACAAGCCTTTTGTACCTCATGATAGCAAATTTGTACTCATCTACACAGCTTATTACAAATACTGTTTCATTTAATTTTTTATATAACATTCGAATACACATTCATTTAATGTGTACTTTTTCAGACAGTATTACAATAGCCACAGTGCAGTTTAAAAAAAGTTTGGATACTGCAGCCATATAGCAAATCCAAAGACTGCTACATAACTACCTGAAAGAAGGCTAAACAACCAGTTCCAAAAAAGAACTACTCCATGAGTTATATATCACTCTGTACTAGACTTTAAAAACACCCTATTTAATTTAGGGTGACATGCCACATAAAACATAAATATATTAAAAAACATATAGAAAGCAACCTAATAGTAAAATATAACTCTAACAAAAAGATGGGGGATTTGGGGGAGGGATAAACGATAAAACTCACAACCATACATTGAATTGTAACTCTATGCAAAATATATGCAAATGAGTCTATTTCCCCAATACACATTTTGGTGATGAACCTGCTACCAATAGAGGGAGCTGTGTTACACATGTCAAGGAACTTTCAACCAACAGATGGTGCTATGGCATGTCACACAATGTCCATGTATGTGACTGGGGAACGGTTACAATTTTATTTTTTTTAAAAACTGGTTCTTAAACAGCTCTTGTTTATTTTATAGAGTTTAAAACAAAAACAATTTCTTTGTAATTTTAGTTAATATATTTTCTTTATGTTTAAGAGTTAACATCTTGATGCTCTAAATATAAACATTAAAATGTTAAGTGCTTGTTTGCTATTTAGAACCAGCAACACATCATCATTGACTATATGGGTTATTAAGTATTTTTTTGCTTTGCCCGCTTCTTGCATATTACCAACAACAATTGAACATAATAATTTTGCTGTACAACATGTATGTTGCATTCATTTTGGGTGACTGTCAGTTATGTGAATATGAATAATTGAGCTGTACAAATTATATGGACTTGCAGGCTTTGGCAGCCTTGAACCACCCATCCCCTCAACCTTTTAGTCACACAAGTGATTGTACCTTTTTGGGGGGATTAAATGGTACAGACATGGACTCTTTGACAGTTGGAAACACATTTGTACCTTATTTACTACTAAATGGTACTAATTAGTTCCTTAAGGTGTAATTATGATCCATTGACGGTACAACCACATCAGTTGTACCCTAAGTGTTCACAAACGGACCCCAACCATACCCTTTTTTCTGACAGTGTAGCTTTAAGAACCTTTTCCATTAAATAAATATTGTGCATTGTACATTGTGTTTTTTCACTGAGGTCAACAAATGCATCTGAAAAATTAAGGAACCAGTAAGAAAATTGAGGAGCCAGCAACACACTTTTTTGGGAGCCAGACAGGCCAGTGGCTAAGGCAGGGAGATTTGGAGGCAAATTACAACAAATATGGGGTGGAGTCATTTTGTATTAGGGTGAAGCAGACCACCAAACCATGACAATCTTGCAAATTGTGGGACAGTTGGGAGTTGTTCATATAAAAGAATATCTTTAACAACCCTTTAGTTGCAACCGTAGTGAATAATAATAACTCCCTAAGTCGCTAAATATATTAAAAAATTGCTGACACATCAAAAAAAATGTACAGAAAATTAGACATTTAGAATTGCACTTTATATTTTTGAGTGAATACAAAGAACTTATTACTTAAATAGCATCTTACCTGAGAGCTTGGGATAATGGATTTCCACCAATGTCCTCCTTTTACAAGGTCAACCTCATTCAATGACATTGAGACTTTGCCAATGACACAATGCCTTGAGAATTTATCAAAATCCACTATAGTTAAAAGCAGAGTTCTTCTCTGAGCTTCCAAAAATGGAATTTCAAATGTGTATCTTTCTTCAAACACTGGGTTCTGGGTTTTACGTTTGACACCTGTTTGCTTAGAATTCTTCTGATCGGGCAGTAGGCAAATTTTTACGTAAGGATTTGAATGAGCCATGTCTTGTCGTGAGCCATCGTAGGAAATGGGAGGTGGCAAGTCTCTGGCCTCTATTACCCTTACAATCAGATAATTGTGCAGTAAATCATATTGCGTACTAAAATGCAGCATACCTAATTGATACTTTGTAAGAATTTCATCATCAGTTAATGAATCTACATCATCATTACTGGAATCAAGAGAATAAAGACGAGGTTCGAACTTTCTAAAGTAGTCCTCCGGTGTGTACGTTTTTCTCAGTACTGTTGGTTGTACAATTTCTTTTTTAGCTCCCAAAGCACCAAACTCAATGGGTTTAATGTCAATTAATGGAGAACTTGGTCTTCTTGATTCTAAACCTAGGTTGTAATAAAACAGAAATGCGTTAACAGGGGAACTGTAGCTACGTCCACTTACAACATCCAGGTGTATATTCAATGAGACGTTTAAATCTCCATAAAACTCAAAATCTAAAATGCATAAATTGTTTCTATAATGAAAGTATAACATTATTGCATTGTACAAGCTGTATTTTTTATGACTTTTGCTGTAAAATAAATTTGAAAATAGTGCTTGTTACACTTTCTCCTAAGAAAGCTTTGGTTAATAATGTTATCTACTATTCTGTGAACGAGTGTTTTCTCCCCCCTCTTCCTCCCCTTGCTCTCTTAACCCCTTTGGTGGATGACACATGGTCCCTGGGGGGTCTTTTTTGGAGCTAATCACAGCCTCCTGCACTTACCCGGACAAAAAAAGTGGCTAAGTGGCCACGAGTAGTGATGTTATCAACGTCTGCCTGGAGCTTAAAGGGACAGTAAACTCAAAACATGTTATTGTTTAAAAGATAGATAATCCCTTTATTACCCATTCCCCAGTTTTGCATAACCAACACAGTTATATGAATATACTTTTTACCTCTGTGATTACCTTGTATCTAAGCATCTTCTGACAGCCCCCTGATCACATGGCTATTTATTTATTATCTATTGACTTGCATTTTAGCTGTGTTGTGCTGAACCCACGGGCATGAACATAACGTTATCTATATGGCCCACATGAACTAGCAGTCGCCTGTTGTGAAAAGCAAATAAAACAGCATGTGATTAAGAGGCTTTCTATAGTGGCTTAGAAACAGGCAGCAATTTAGAGGTTTAAATGTTACAAAGTATATTAATATAACAATGTTGGTTGTGCAAAGCTGGGGAATGGGTAGTAGGGGCGTTATATATCTTTTTAAACAATAACAATTTAAGTGTTGAATGTCCCTTTAAGGGAGCTGGGGGTAAGGAAGTATTTAAACTCTGGAAACCCCCAAAACCCACCAATAGAAAGGCAATTGTCTGCTATTTCAAACTGTGTGTGTCTTGATAAATAAAAAAAATACACATATTAACATGTGTAAACACTTATAACAAGCCATCAAAAGGCCTAGAGATCCTCACAAATCCTTGTTTTAAAACCTTTAAGCCCCTTTTTTTAAAACACAATTCCTATGTGATCACCGAGTGTGAATTAATGTGCATTTATTTGATAGTTATATAATTAAACCAAAAGGCCCTTATTTGAGGATTCTTTTGACTATAGAGTTTAGAAAAAAGGATTGCGCTTTCATCCTTTTGGCTGATCCAATCAGCCAATAGGATTGAGCTTGCATTCTATTGGCTGATTGGAATAGTCAATAGGATTTTTTCAACCTTAATTCCGATTGGCTGATAGAATTCTATCAGCCAATCGGAATCTAAGGGACGCCATCTTGGATGACATCATTAAAAGGAACCTTCATTCATCGGTAGTCGCCGGAAAGAAGAGGATGCTCCGTGTTGGATGTCTTGAAGATGGAGCCGCTCCGCGCCAGATGGATTAAGATAGAAGATGCCGTCTGGATGAAGACTTTTGCGGGCTTGGATGAAGACTTCGGCCGCTTCGTTGAGGACTTCTCCCGGCTTCTTGGAGGATGGATGTCGAATCTTCAAAACTGTAAGTAAATCTTCTGGGGTTAGTGTTAGGATTTTTTAAGGGTTTATTGGGTGGGTTTTAGTTTTAGATTAGGACTTGGGCTGCAATAGAGCTAAATGCCCTTTTAAGGGCAATGCCCATCCAAATGCCCTTTTCAGGACAATGGGGAGCTTAGGTTTTTTTGGGTTAGCTTTTTATTTGGGGGGTTGGTTGTGTGGGTGGTGGGTTTTACTGTTGGGGGGGGTATTTGTATTTTTTTACAGGTAAAAGAGCTGATTTCTATGGGGCAATGCCCCGCAAATGGCCCTTTTAATGCTATTTGTAGTTTATTGTAGTTTAGGTTTTTTTTTTTTTGGGGGGGGGGGTTATTTTCAAAGGGCCCTTAGATTAGGTGTAATTAGTTTAGATCTTTGATAATTTCTTTTTTATTTTTTGTAACTTAGTTGTTAGTTTTTGGTAACAGTAATTTTTTAGTGTAGATTTAAATTATTTGAGTAGGGTTAGGTGTTTAAATATATAATATAGTTATTTTAATTTGTAGTTTTATGCAATTTTAGTATAAAAGTTAGGTTAGATTATTTTTTATTTTAATATAGTTTAATGTAATTTTAGT
Organism: Bombina bombina; assembly: GCF_027579735.1. Lineage (NCBI taxonomy): Eukaryota > Metazoa > Chordata > Amphibia > Anura > Bombinatoridae > Bombina > Bombina bombina. The sequence continues at coordinate 163,238,967 of NC_069509.1, forward strand.
TTAAAAGTTAGGTTAGATTAATTAGTAATTTAATATAGTTTAATGTAATTTTATTATAATAGTTAGGGTAGGTTAATTATTAGTTTAATATAGTTTAATGTAATTTTAAAGGTAAGTTTAAATTTATTATAAGATAGGGATGAGTTAATATTTAATATAAAGTTAGCGGGTTGTTAAGTTTAGGGGTTAATAGGTTAATTTAGTTTATGCCGATGTGGGGGGCTGGCGGTTTAGGGGTTAATAACTTTATGTAGGTGGCGGCGATGTCGGGGTGGCAGATTAGGGGTTAATAAGTATAATGTAGGTGGCAGCGGTGTAGGGGCGGCAGATTAGGGGTGTTTAGACTCGGGGTACATGTTAGGGTGTTAGGTGTAAACGTAACTTTTATTCTCCCATAGGAATCAAAGGATATCGGGCAGCAGCGAACATAAGCTTTCGCTGCTTTCAGACTCCCATTGATTTCTATGGCATCCGTCGCCTCCAGGGCAGATTGAAAACCAGGTACGCTGGGCCGGAATAGTGGCGAGCGTACCTGCTAGTTATTTGTTAACTAGCAAAAGTAGTCAGATAGTGCCGAATTTGCATTCGGAACATCTGTAGTGACATAAGCATCGATCTGTGTCGGACTGAGACCGGCGGATCATATGTTACGTCACAGATTTCTACTTTTGCCGGTCTGTAGGGTTTGATAAATAAGGAGAACCAAGCTCTCCACAATTACGCTGCGGAATTCAAGCGTATTTGCGGTTGATGGCTTAATAAATAGGCCCCATGGTGTGAGAGGAGGCATATATGTGAAGCCACAAACCTCCTGAGCTTACCTAGGTATGCATTTCAACAAAGGATACCAAGAAAAAGCAAAATACATAATAGAAAAGTAAAGAAAGTTGCTTAAAACCACATGCTGTATATAAATCACAAAAAAATGATTTTGTCTTTACTATCCCTGTAAATTCAAAGTGAAGAGTATCTGATATAAGTATATATTGCTCACTGGCTGACTGATATGGACAGCTGCCACATAAACTCCCATCTAGTAAATAAATAATGTAATAAAATAGAATCTTTTAGATGAAAAATATTTGATTTTCATGCTCTTTTAACCATGTTACATATAGAGGGTCAAATGACCATACGTTTAAAAGTAATGATTCTTATTATTATAATGAGGACTCCTAAATGTGTGTGTGTGTTTTTTTTTTTTTAATTATGAATATTTAAATCAATCATATGATATCTATACAGTGGTGTAACCACTCATTTGAAAGAGGAGTTCTTTCTCTTTCAAATGATTGACACCCATGGGTGTATGGAACTAATTTTGGCAATGAAAGAAATGTCTCACCTTTCCCCTTTTAAAGGGACAGTTTATTAAAAAATGTTCTCCCCTTTAATTTGTTCCCAATGATTCACTTTACCTGCTGGAGTGAATTAAATTGTTTACAAGTAGCTCCTTTACCCTTATATTGGCATTTTAAATAGTTGATTTAGCATGTGGTATCCCTACCTATGCTGAAAGTTTGTGGCCGCAGGTCCAAGCTATAAATAAGCTTTGTAAACACAGCCAGCAGAAGAAATTACACTGCCAGTGGGAAATAGCAGAGATAAGGTAATAAAATGTTAATTTCCCATTGTTCTTTCCAATTATTGGTGATTGGTTTATTGACAGATATAGGATAAAGAAGCAGGTATATTTACACAATGTGATAAAGTAATGAGATCTGATTATACCTACAAGCTCAACCCATTTTGTTAGGTTGTGGCTTCAAAACAGAAATTCAGAGCTTTAATATACACAAATAAACCTTAAAAGCAAATTTTCATACATTTTATACTCTAAAGTTGGTAAAAAAAAGCAATTGTAAACATATTAAGGGAAAACAATTTTACAGTATACTGTCCCTTTAACACCCTTTTTATAATGATTTAAAACAACATGAAATAAAATTTATTGAAAAATGTAGCTCTTTCTTTTGGAATCTTTTTGTTGAAACTTAGCTCCTTTCCATGGCAGAATACGTAGGTAGGCACAGGAGCAAGCATGTGTCTTTAGAACTCTATGGCAGCATTGTTTGCAACAATGGCTGTGACAATGTTATACATTGTTGCAAACACTGGTGCCATAGAATGCTTAAGACGTTCACATTCATGGACTTCCTCCAAGGAACTACATTTCAACAAAGGATTCTAAGATATAAAAGTGAATTTGAATGTTGTCTTTTTCAATTACTTGCTCTAAATAAATCCTCAAATGTTCATTTTGACTAACGTATCACTTTAAGTAATGACTCTTTTTACATTGCCCATGGGATATTTAGGGGGCTATTTGGCCAGTTATTTAAAAGAGTTGATTCTCACACATGAGTTTATTGTAGACATAGTTTCAGAACTGTCCTATGTTTATTATTGTAAACTGGTTGTCTAATAGGTAAAATGAATATTAAAAGAATTGCATAATCACCAGATGCATAATAAAAAGACAAAGCAAAAGTACTCCATTTGAATTGAATATAAGTATTTTTCACAAAATTTCAAAGTTAGTTACATTTCCCTTCCCTCTGCATCATGTGATAGTCGTCAGCCAATCATAAAATGCATATACATATATTCTGTGAATTCTTGCACATGCCCAGTAGGAGCTGGTGTCTCAGTAAGTGTGCATATAAAATGATTGCGCAAATTTAGATAATAGAAGTGAATTGGAAAGTTTTTTTTAAATGATGTGCGCTATCTGAATCATGAAAGTTTAATTTTGACTTTAGTGTTCCTTTAATACACTGATATTTTCATATCACACATGTGACATACAAATGACACCTTACATGAAAAAGGTGATTCTCTACAGTCAAATAAATGGTCCTAGGCCTAATTAGGTTGCAAGATGACTAATTTATAGGCTTTTTGTAACTGTCTTTGCCTAATAATCAAACCACATTTGCACCCTTTATGAATTATGATCACCCATGACACCACTCTCCTAGAAAGCGCAGAAAACATACACGTTGCGTACCCTGGGGGGTTGCTAGCTGGCCACAGGGGTCTGTAATGCTATTGCTGGAGACTAGTATATGTTATGTCCAATATATATCTGTTCCTTACACCCAGAATATTTAAAATATGAAATAATACACTTTTAAGTCTCAAAATATAAAATCACCTAAATGCAGATTACTTAGAACAAATTACAATTATTTATGTGACACTGTACACTTTGGTCAAAGCCTTACTTGAAATCCGCCTGGTGAGGCTGTATGTGGAGCGCGATGTGTCTGAAGATGACCGTCGCCTGTCCGGTGATGTGGCTTGTGGCGTAGGAGGGGGCTCACTTGTTGTATTATCTGAATCACCTTCTTTGTCATCACTACGGTCACTTACCCTGCGTAGAAATGTAGTTTAAAGAGACGGCAATGAAAAGGTTTTACTTTAACAGAGAATGACAGAGTAAATGATCTGTGCTAATCGTAACTTGGATTCTTCCATACCTGCTTCACTTTAGTTTTAAACCACAACTGACAATGTGGTCTCATGTTTATTGTATAACTTAAAATGTAACAGAGATGGGGGGGGGGGGTCAAAAATAGCCCAAATAGGATTCTAATGCAAAAAATACAAGTAGTAAATCCTTAGTGCCTTTTAATGTTTGCATTACGGGATCCTTTCTAACTGTGGGCTAGATTACGTGTGGAGCGCTAATAGTTCCGCCCAAGCAAAAAGGGGTTTATCACGGGTGTTTGTGTGTGTTGGTTTTTTTGCTTGTTTTACAAGTTGAAAGTAAATGCAATCACTTGAGTGCTATTGAAGTTAAAGGGACACTAAACCCCCCCAAAAAATCTTTCATGATAGATAGAGAATGCGAATTTAAGCAACTTTCTAATTTACTGCTATTATCAATTTTTCTTCGTTCTCTTGCTATCTTTATTTAAAAAGCAGGAAAGTGATGTATAGGAGTCGGCCCATTTTTGGTTGAGAACCTGGGTTATGCTTGCTTATTGGTGGGTAGATGTAAGCCTCCAATAAGCAAGCCCTATCCATGGTGCTGAACCTAAAATGGGCTGGCTGCTAAGATTTACATTCCTGCTTTTAAAATAAAGATAGCAAGAGAACGAAGAAAAATTAATAATAGGAGTAAATTAGAAAGTTGCTTAAATTTTCATGCTCTATCTGAATCATGAAAGAAAGAATTTGGGTTCGGTGTTTCTTTAACGCTCGTCAGGATAGCGCGTCCTCAGAGCTCTGCTTAACTTTTTTACATTACAAAGTACAGATACACTCATATAAATACCTTCTAATAAAAAATAATAATAACAAAAAATGGCACACAAAAGTTATATATATATATATATATATATATATATATATATATATATATTTATATGTGTGTGTGTGTGTTTATATGTGTGTACATATGTATTTATTTGTTTATATTTGTATTTGCAGACATATATACACATATAAACACATAAATACATATGCTAACATATATAGACAGATACATAAGTGCATTGGAGTCCTGTGCAGTTAAGTAGATAAAAACATGTAAAAAAAACACATTTATGCAATATTCATATTTAATAAAGTGTTATACTGTGTATTTACTGCAAATATGTCACATTTCAATGTTCTGCACATAGCAGAATATGTTCTATGTATTTTTAAATAGATATCCTTTATATAAAAATATATATATATCTGTATATATATATATTTGTATCTATATATAATTGTGTATAAATATGTATAGCTATATATTGTACCAAAATACCATCAGATATATGTAGAAATATTTATGTATGAATAAATAGAACGTATTCTGCTTTATACTGTTTACTTTCAACTTGTAATACGAGTACAAACCGACGCGGGCAAAAAGCATACTTTTCCACTTATAATCTGACCCTTTTTGTGTTTAACCCTCACAAACGGTTTAAACATGTAAAGTCTCCCTCAAGAACAGCGAGCACTGTAGCTCATCAGCAAGAAACGGTTGGTGATTGGTTGCTACATGTGAATTCCACTCCTGATTGGTTTGCTGGCTGAGCGGGACTTTACCACTGCAAACGGTTAAACACATATATAAACATACGGCTAGATTACAAGTTTTGCGGTAAGAGCTGCTCGGTACTAGCTTGAGAGTTATTGTCACCGCTCATTTACCTACAGCGCTGGTATTACAGGTTTACAAAAACCCGACATTAGCAGGCAAAAGGTGAGCGTAGAGCAAAATTGAGCTCCATACCGCACTCCAATACCAGTGCTGCGGTGAGCTGCGGTAAGCTGGTTTTACGTGCTTGTGCACGATTTCCCCATAGACATCAATGGGGAGAGTCGGCTGAAAAAAAGTCTAACACCTGCAATAAAGGAGCGTAAAGCCCTGTAACACAGCCCCATTGATTTCTATGGGGAAAGAAAATGTATGTTTACACCTAACACCCTAACATAAACCCCGAGTCTAAACACCTCTAATCTTACACTTATTAACCCCTAATCTGCCTCCACTGACATCGCCGACCCCTACATTATACTTATTAACCCCTAATCTGCTGCCCCCAACATCGCCAACACCTACATAATGTTATTAACCCCTAATCTCCCGCCCCCAATGTCGCCGCAAGCTACCTACACTTATTAACCTCTAATCTGCCGCCCCCAACGTCGCCACCACTATACTAAATTTATTAACCCCTAAACCTAACCCTAAATATAACCCTAACTCTAACACCCACTAACTTTAATGTGATTAAAATAAATCTAAATAAAACCTACTATTAATAACTAAATAATTCCTATTTAAAACTAAATACTGTACTTTCCTATAAAATAAACCCTAAGCTAGCTACAATATAACTAATAGTTACATTGTATTTAGCTTAGGTTTTATTTTTATTTCACAGCTAAGTTTGTATTTATTTTAACTAGGTAGAATAGTTACTAAATAGTTATTAACTATTTACTAACTACCTAGCTAAAATAAATACAAATTTACCTATAAAATAAAACCTAACATGAGTTACACTAACACCTAACCTTACACTACAATTAAATAAATGAAATACAATTAACTAAATTACAAAAAACAAACAAACACTAAATTACACAAAAAAGAAATTATCAGATATTTAAACTAATTACACCTAATCTAATAGCCCTATCAAAATAAAAAAGCCCCCCCCCCCAAAATAAAAAATACCCTAGCCTAAACTAAACTACCAATAGCTCTTAAAATGGCCTTTTGCGGGGCATTGCCCCAAAGAAATCAGCTCTTTTACCTGTAAAAAAAAATACAAACAACCCCCAACAGTAAAACCCACCACCCACACAACCAACCCCCCAAATAAAATCCTAACTAAAAAACCTAAGCTCCCCATTGCCCTGAAAAGGGCATTTGGATGGGCATCGCCCTTAAAAGGGCATTTATCTCTTTTTCAAGTGCCCAAACCCCTAATCTAAAAATAAAACCCACCCAATAAACCCTTAAAAAAGCCTAACACTAACCCCCAAAGATCCACTTACAGTTTTTGAAGACCCAACATCCATCCTCAATGAAGTCGGCAGAAGTCCACAACGAAGCGACAGAAGTCTTCATCCAACCGGGCAGAAGTCTTCATCCAACCGGGCAGAAGTCTTCATGCAGACGGCATCTTCTATCTTCATCCATCCGGCGCGGAGCAGGTCCATCTTCAAGACATCCGGCGCGGAGCATCCTCTTCAATCGACGTCTTCTTCCAAATGAGGTTTCCCTTTAAATGACGTCATCCAAGATGGCATCCCTTAGATTCCAATTGGCTGATAGATTTCTATCAGCCAATTGGAATTAAGGTTGAAAAAATCCTATTGGCTGTTGCAATCAGCCAATAGGATTGCGCTTTCATCCTATTGGCTGATCTAATCAGCCAATAGGATTGAGCTCGCATTCTATTGGCTGATTGGAACAGCCAATAGAATGTGAGCTCAATCCTATTGGCCGATTGCATCAGCCAATAGGATTTTTTCACCTTTAATTCCGATTGGCTGATAGAAATTCAAGGGACGCCATCTTGGATGATGTCATTTAAAGGAACCTTCATTGTTCAAGAAGACATCGATTGAAGAGGATGCTCCGCGCCGTATGTCTTGAAGATGGACCCGCTCCGCGCCGGATGGATGAAGATAGAAGATGCCGTCTGGATGAAGACTTCTGCCCAGTTGGATGAAGACTTCTGCCGCTTCGTTGAGGACTTCTGCCGGCTTTGTTGAGGATGGATGTCGGGTCTTGAAAAACTGTAAGTGGATCTTCGGGGGTTAGTATTAGGCTTTTGTAAGGGTTTATTGGGTGGGTTTTATTTTTAGATTTGGGTTTTGGGCGGAAAAAGAGCTAAATGTCCTTTTAAGGGCAAACCCCATCCAAATGCCCTTTTCAGGGCAATGGGGAGCTTAGATTTTTTAGGTAGGATTTTATTGGGGGGTTGGTTGTGTGGGTGGTGAGTTTTACTGTTGGGGGGTTCTTTGTATTTTATTTACAGGTAAAAGAGCTGATTTCTTTGGGGCAATGCCCCACAAAAGGCCCTTTTAAGGGCTATTTAGTAGTTTAGTTTAGGGTTTTTTATTTTGGGTGGGATTTTTTATTTTGATAGGGCTATTAGATTAGGTGTAATTAGTTTAAATATCTGATAATTTCTTTTTTTTATGTTGTGTAATTTAGTGTTTGTTTTTGTAATTTAGTCAATTGTATTAAATTTATGTAATTTATTTAATTGTAGTGTAAGGTTAGGTGTTAGTGTAAGACAGGTTAGGTTTTATTTTACAGGTAAATTTGTATTAATTTTAGCTAGGTAGTTAGTAAATAGTTAATAACTATTTAGTAACTATTCTACCTAGTTAAAATAAATACAAACTTACCTGTGAAATAAAAATAAAACCTAATCTAGCTACAGTGTAACTATTAGTTATATTGTAGCTAGCTTAGGGTTTATTTTACAGGTAAGTATTTAGTTTTAAATAGGATTTATTTAGTTATTAATAGTAGGTTTTATTTAGATTTATTTTAATTACATTAAAGTTAGTGAATGTTAGGCTTAGGGTTAGACTTAGGGTTAGGTTTAGGGGTTAATAAATTTAGTATAGTGGCGGCGACCTTGGGGGCGGCAGATTAATAAATGTAGGTAGGTGGCGGCGATGCTAGGGGCGGCAGATTAGGGGTTAATAAAATTTAACTAGTGTTTGCGATGCGGGAGTATGGCGGTTTAAGGGTTAATATGTTTATTATAGTTGCGGCGATGTCCGGAGCGGCAGATAAGGGGTTAATAATTTTATTTTAGTGTTTGCGATGCTGGAGGGCCTCGGTTTAGGGGTTAATAGGTTGTTTATGGGTGTTAGTGTACTTTTTAGCACTTTAGTTATGAGTTTTATGTTACAGCTTTCTAGCGTAAAACTCATAACTACTGACTTTCAGTTTACGTTATGGATCTTGAAATTTTAGGGTGTACCACTCACTTTTTGGCCGCCCAGGCAGACTCGTAATACCAGCGCAAAGGAAGTCCCATTGAAAAAGGACTTTTTGAAAGCTGTGGTAGTTACGTTGCGTTACGGCCAAAAAGTGTGTGGTGCCCCTAAACCTGAAAGCTGCTTTTTCACTCATACCGCAAAACTCATAATCTAGCCGATAGTTATCTAGAATCAGTAATGAAAATATTACACACTGTAAAACACTGTTTTATTTGTTTCTTTTATCACTAATCCGTAGGGCTGTATCATTCTTCCATGGATCCCTGGCCTACGGTTGAGAGAAATATGTAAAGCAAATGTGAGCTAATATTGTGTGGCCATTAATAAAATTCATGGTGTAAACAATTGTGACCTGCTACATTTTGTTTAGTGATTGTTTGTTCACTCTAGCAACTAATTTATATCAGTAATAATAACGGAAATCTAAGATATATAAGATAAAGGGCCAGATTCTAAAAGCTTTGCTGGGTCACATGTGGTTTCCACAGCAACATTCACAGGATCTGCCCTCAGTTAATTCAGTAAAAAAGGGGCTGTCCCTGCAAGATGTCTCCCATAGAAAGTAATGGAAACTTTGCTGAAGAGTGAAGTTATCAGGGAGTGGGGGGAGCAGGAGGTGCACTTTAAAGATTAAATCATGAAGCTAATACAAATTAGATTACTCTGCTTTTTGTATCATACAATCACCTCTGTTTTTGTTTCCAAGTAATTTTAAATTAGGTTAATATGTTTTTTGCTTATTTTGAAAAAATGTCCCACTTTTTAGTTTATGATAAAAAACAGTGAGATCTACAGGGGGAATGTTTACAGAATACACAATACCTGGAGGAGAAATTTTAGCTATGCCCATAGAACACCCATGTTCAGTCCATTAGCAGAGGTGGGGACATTCATTTTACAATAAGGAAAATAATATGATTTGAATGTTGTATTATAAATACGAATTTCATAACTTTTTTTGCATGTGCAGTGTAGTTATATTACAATTTCTAATGTGCACCTTAAATAATTTGTTCCTGTACATTTTCAATATGAATTTAACTTTTATCATGAAATACAATTTTTATAGAACAATTTCATTTCGATTTACAATGCAATGGAACAATATACTGTTTTACTTTTGTATTTTCATTTCTGTACTTCATTTATTCGTTTTATATTATTGTAAAATTATGTTTTTTTTAGAGTAATGTATGCCTCACATTCACATACTTAAAGGGACAGTCTACTCCAGAATGTTTATTGTTTTGCATAACCAACATGGTTATAATAATATACTTTTTATCTCTGTGATTACCTTGTAACTAAGCCTCTGCAGACTGCCACCTTATTTCAGTTATTTTTCATACATTTTAGCCAAAGAGTGCTTAATCCTAGGTATCTCCACAGGAGTGAGCACAATATTATATTATTATATGGCACACATGAACTAGTGCTGTCTAGCAGTGAAAAATGTACAAATGCACTGAGATAAGAGGCGGCCTTCAAGGACTTAGAAAATAGCATATGAGCCTACCAAGGTTTAGCTTTCAACAAAGAATACCAAGAGAACAAGGCAAATGTAATGATGAGCGTTATTTAAAAATGCATACCCTATCTGAATCATGAAAGTTTAATTTTGTCTAGACTGTCCCTTTATATGCAGGGAACACCCCTTTGCAAGACACAATGTTCTCAAGGTAAAAAATGCCTCTCTAGAGTTAGGATAGAGGCTTTGTAGTACTGGTAACATTTCATACAGAATCTCACAAGCGCTAGAGAGCTTTATAGAATCGGGTCCATTGTTACATCATAACAGACCTTTACTTAACATTAATTTCTTCAAAAGTTCAACTTATATAATTTAAGACGATACATCTGCATATTATTCCCAGGCTAATAAATAGCTCATATTTATTTAGGTCTAGATTACAAGTGGAGTGATATTTAGCACTCCCGCTCGAGTGTAACCTTCGCTGTAAGTAATCTTTTTGTGTGCATTGGGTAGCACACGTATTACAAGTTGAAAGTAAAAAGTTTGTGTGTGAGCGAAACCTGACGCGCTCTTCCCAAAGGACTTCACATATCGCAAATGGGTTTTATAATATATATATATTTCTATGTGAAGAACATAGGAATGTAAGATATGCATATGAATTATTTAGAATTTTTACAGTATGTATAATCATTTTTAATAAATATTATTAATATTTTTTAATCTTTTATATTTAATATTTCAAGAACATGCTTTAAATAGACAAATTCTTCATGTGCGCTAACCTGACCGCGTTAGACCCAAAGTGCAAAACCCCATGTGAGTTACACATATTTTACATTCCTATGTTCTTCACACCATTTTTAAAAATAATTATTATTAAATATACTGTATATTTCTATATATATCTCATAATGTCAAGTACTTTCCAATTTACTTCTATTATCTAATTTTATTTATTCTCTTGATGTATAGGTATGTATATACAGTATATATATATATATATATATATATATATATATATATATATATATATATATATATATATATATATATATATATATATACACACACTCACACACACATATATATATATATATATACATACACACACATATATATATATTTACAAATCACATATTTCTGTATGTGAAGAACATTGAAATATCAAATATGTACAGTAAATATACAGTAAAACACATAAATACATATGTACACACATATATACATATATATATATATGCGTACATACACATATTTAGACATCTATATGTATGTATATATACATTATAACCCTTTGCCGTCAAACACCTTGTGATATACTATATACCTTTTAACCCTTATACATTTTTAAATTTTTATATGAATAATTTTTATTAGATAGTGTTTATATAAGTGTAAACTGTAATTTTAAATTTATTTATGCTGTGTTTAGTGCAACTTTTTTTAACGCACTACCCTTTTCAGTCCCTCTAACCCTTGCAATACAAGTGCTCTTTCCGTCAAGCAAAAACCCCATATCACTTGGTCACAACAGCACGCCACTTGTAATCTAGCCCTTAGTGTTTTATGTCCCTTTAAAGGGATATTATGTTCAAAATTTAAATGCACATAGATGAATTAAATCTTTGAATAGAAACATATTTGCAATATACTGTATTGGCAAAAATGTTTAAGTGTTAACATTTTTCTCTGCACGTGCATTGTGAAGCATAGCTAGATATCCTCAGTGCACCAGCTTTTTAAATACTGCAGCTGCTCAGAGCACAAGTGGGGCTTGTATCATGTCAGCAATTTACAAATTGAGTCATTACCAGATGGTACAAGTAGCTTAGGTTCTCTGATCAAGTGCTGTGCTTAAAATGCTGGTGCACGGTGCATACTTAAATACACTTTTGAAACAGTTATAGCTTTTATTAGAAGCATTTTTGCCAATATATGTTACTGTATTACAAAAATACTTCTATTCAAAATTGAAATGTATCCATGTGGCTTCCAATTGTGGCTGGAATGTCCCTTTAAAGGGACATGAAATCAAATTTTAATTCTCTCTTGATTTAGAAAGAGCATGCAATTTTAAACAACTTTCTAATTTACTTCTATTATCTAATTTGCTACATTCTCTTAATATACTTTGCTGAAAAGCATATGTAGATAGGCACAGTAGCTGCTGATTGGTTGCTGCAAATAGACGCCTTGTTTGATTGGCTCACTCATGTGCATTCCTATTTCTTCAACAAAGGATATCTAAAGAATGAATCAAATTAGATAATAGAAGTAAATTGGTATGTTGTTTAAAATTGCATTCTCTATCTGAATCATGAAATAATTTTTTTTGGGTTTAGTGTCCCTTTAAGTCATAGTACAGAATTAGGACATTGATATAATTTACATGTCTACAAGGAATGGTCAAAAGACAGTTGAAGCCCTAAATATTTTAGATAGAACATGATTACAAAAAAACAAACACAAAAACTCTAGTCTCTATACTGACAGCCACGGAGGAGTCTGTGCAGGAAATGGACCCAAGATTTCCACTTCATCGTCAGTTGATTGACAGCAGGTACACTCATAGCACTTCTCAAAGCAATTCCTGCAGGTCCATCGGCACAGCAGCAGATCAGAGATTTTGGACAGGAAACCCTGGACCACATATGGCAAAAAACAACATTTTATTAGCAGGCCTGCCGAGGGGGATAACAGGTTGGCAATTATTTCTGGTGCAAACCATAGATCATACAGTGCTTGATGTCTGATTTGTTTGTTGCAACTCAGTTTTCAAACTAACAAGCAGTAATCTGACGCTTGCATTATATACTGTAGCTGTATGCCCAATACAGATTAACTTGTTGGTTGCATTGGAAGCGGGTAAAATAATTGTTTTCTTCCATATTAAGCCACCAATAAGCAAACGTAACCCAGGTGCTGAACAGTGTTCCCTCTAAGGCCATTTTTGTGTGTGGCCCAGCAGTGAAACAGTTAATTAGGTAACCACACCCTGCAATTAGCAAACACTGCACAATGCAGATGGCAAGGTATGGTTCTCATGTTAACTGTTTCACTGCTGGGCTGCACACAAAACTGTCCTTAGAGGGAACACTGGCGCTGAACCAAAAATGGGCGGCTCCTAAGCTTTACATTCCTGCTTTTTAAATAAAGATAGCAAGAGAGCGAAGAAAAATTGGAGTAAATTAGAAAGTTGCTTAAAATTGCAAGCTCTATTTAAATCATGAAAGAAAAAAAAAAATGGGTTTAGTATCCCTTTAAAGACACAGACATCAGTCACATAATCAAGATAAAAGGGATATGTAATAAAATGCATTATATTATTTTTGTATTTCTAACCCAAAGTAGCTGTTTTTTACCCCTAAAAAATTCCTGCCTACAAGCCAGAATCCGAACATGGTCAGTGATTAGTAGCTACACAAGAGCGCCGCTGCTGATTGGCTCATTGGACATATACTGTGTGAGAGCTGCAATACTCGTTTTTAAGCCCTTTGCGGAGGATGAGACACATCTATGGTAACTAATGCAACAACTACATGAATTAGTGTAGTTTTTGTACCAATGTGACATTTGCCTAAGGATATGATGTCTTGTATCTCATATAATAATGCTACTTACATTGATTTTCCTATTTCCTGTATACTTGTAAATGCAAACTATTCCCAAATTTGTTGCATAACAAACCTGTTCGCTGATTGAATGTTAAGAACCAACATACATTTTTTAATTTCTGAAAGTAAAGCATGCAAATAATTTTATGATAGAAACACCTCTTTTAAACTTAAAGGGATAGTCTAGTCAAAATTATACTTTCATGATTCAGATAGAGCATTCAATTTTAAGCAACTTTCTAATTTACCCCTTTTATCAATTTTTCTTCGTTCTCTTGCTATCTTTATTTGAAAAGGCTGGGATGTAAGCTTAGGAGCTGGCAATGTTTGGTTCAGCGCCCTGGGTAGTGCTTGCTGATTGGTGGCTACATTTAGACACCAATCAGCAAGCGCTACCCAGATGCTGGACTAAAAATGGGCTGGCTCCTAAGCTTACATTCTTGCCTTTTTTAATTAAAGATACCAAGAGAATGAAGAAAAAAATGCTAATAGTTGTAAATTAGAAAGGTGCTTAAAATTGCCTACTCTATCTGAATCAAGTTTAATTTTGACTAGACTATCCCTTTAAAAAAAATTGAATTTCATTATTTAGAAAGAGCATGCTATTTCAATGAATTTGATTCATTCTCTTGATATTATTTGTTGAAAATATATCTAAATAGCTGCTGATTGTTGGTTGCACATAGATACTCGTGTGATTGGCTCACCCATGTGCATTGCTATTTCTTCAACAAAGTATATCTAAAGAATAAAGCAAATTAGACAGCAGAAATAAATTGGAATGTTGTTTAAAATTGTATTCTTTATCCGAATTATGAAAGAACAAATTTGAGTTTCATTTCCTTTTAACAATATGCCAGAAAATCAATAGGACTTGAGCTCAAAAACCCAGTCAGTGAGGAGCTGTGACAGCCAATAAGAATTTACATGTGTACTTAGGGTCGCCACCCAGCCGGTATTTTATCAACATGGCTGGTATTTTTTAAGGTTGAGGTCAAAATTTAAAATAAAGATTAAATATAGAAATAAAGATGGTATCATGGTGAACTATCTTCTAAGTGTGATAGAATCTTATTATAAATTAATGATCATTTAGAATCAGTCCTAGCAGCTTTAGTTTCTAATTTGTATTGTATAATTATTTATGAAAATGTATGTAATCAGATTTGTCAGTATATTTTCCAGAAAAGGAGACAACCATATGTTTACTTGAAATAGAATTCTCTCCAGCAGGGGGATAATTTGGTGAATATAAATCCAAAGCCATTCTACTGAATACGCACCAATATGCAAAATATTACTAGAGCATTAGGAAGAGAGTTTGTGGGATGAGACTGAATGAATAAGTAAAGTGTAACTGGCTTTGACAGACAGTGTGTCCTTGTCCCCATTTTATACATCACAAAGGATGAAGAGTTTATTACACAGCGGTTCTACAGAACTTACATGGTGGATGCTAAAGATACGTAGTAAAAGCAAAGCTCCCAAGATTTGTGGCTGAGAATGAGGGACACGGGGTTGATTGGAGCCCGTCTCCATTTTGTGGGAGGAGCCATTTTGAGAGGGGAGGGATTTGGGTGGTTAGTGGGCGGGGTTGTTGGTATTTCTGGGTGGTAGGTGAGTGTATCGGGGCAGTTTTTGGGTGTTTCTGGGTGTGGTTAAGGGATAGTTGAGACTTCTGCAAAAGTAATAGATGACGGCTAATTAATTCAGTATTGATGAAGACTAATCTGTTTCAATTTTTATTTCTCTTAACTCTTAATATTAATTTAATAATTTGTACTATTAACAGGACCTTAAATTAAAAAAATAAAACCCTGTGTACAAACCACCAAAAAATGGTTTATTAAACATGCTAAAATTTATATTTTAGAGATCAAGACAGTTGGAGGGGTAAATCACATACTTAAAGTTCTGCATGGGACCCGCAGAGCACTGCTGGTCCTGAGTGGAAACTGACAATGATCAAATCACCTGATTGTGACATTAGAGGCAATTGTGTACATTTAATGCTTTGCAAATGATTACCAACATCTTGTGAAGTCACATAGAGCACCTAAGGACATTTATTCAAATCATAAACAAATATTGCTAAAATACTTACAAATAACACATGTGCTAATACAAGAGTTACAGCCTTGGACATAAAGGCAGATAGCACGTGTGGTTATCATTATCCACTTCTAACCATTTTATTTATAGCTGAAGGCTACAGGGGTGTCCTTGCTACTGCTGGTGACAACAAGTTCTGATGCTGATGCAAGGGATGCATCTCACTCAAAAACCGTACTCCCAATCAGAAGGTAAAATTATTATCATGATTTGTGACACTGCATTTCATCATATGCACAGGCTGTTCTATTGCATTCTGGTGGTGCTAGCGTAGGCCTAGACCTCATTGTACAAACCCAGACTCAAATATGCCAGCTGGCCTGAATTTTGCAGTGAGACTTCTATTAAAGGGGCATTGAAGTCACA
This sequence comes from Bombina bombina, assembly GCF_027579735.1. Taxonomy (NCBI): domain Eukaryota; kingdom Metazoa; phylum Chordata; class Amphibia; order Anura; family Bombinatoridae; genus Bombina; species Bombina bombina. The sequence continues at coordinate 163,255,017 of NC_069509.1, forward strand.
ATTTTATTTTCTGCTATGTTTAAAATAATAAAATAAAAACGTTAAAGTTTCAAAATGTATTAAAGTGCTTTGTTTGTTTGTTTTAAATGGTTGTTCCTTTAAAGGAATAAACCGACGTTTTTTGTTCTGCTGGGAGTAGTTCCTATCAACTAATGAGCAGTTGAGTCTAATGATTACTGTACCATTATAAACTTCCTGTTATTTTCACTTAAAACAACTTTTTCTTTCTTAACCTTTTTTATGTAATTAAAAAATCCTGCTCTTATGGGCACCCTATAAAACATTCAAATGCAATTGGATTGTATAACTACAGACACATTTTTAATTACATGGTGTTTGCTGTCCTTTAATAGGAAAAAACTGCATTCAAACAAATTAGGCAGTCATTAAAAATATCAAACAAATTGTCTGTCTCATTTTACTGTTGCTATAGTTATATCAATTTCCCTTCCATGAAGGCCTGCAAAAAACTTCCTTGAAAAGCATGTGAATGTTTCCTAATTAATTATTTTTTTTTATGCTGAAAGGGATCATAAAGTCAGACTTAAACCTTAAAGGACCACTAAACACAAATTGTAAACGACATGATTTTGAACCTTCATATCTGAGAATAATTTTGCAATGAATAATGCAGCTTTAGTTTGTCAAATAAGCAAATTGTTTTATGTTTGTTCATTTCAGTGATTTCCCTGCCCCCCAGAACATAAGAATCCTCGCTAACCAATCACAAACTTTGAAACTAATATTCAGATATAGCACAAACTCTGTTTGCACATGTGCAGTTGAGAGACACTGGGGAAGCCTGCCCTTATCTTCTGACAGGGGCATATGTTGGCCTAGGCAAACAAGGCACTTGCCTAGGGCAACAGATTTGGGGGTAGGGTTGCCACCTCGGCCATGTTTTCCTGGACACTTATAAGTCACACATGTTGCAGGGTGTGCAGGGAGAAACATGAATAGTGCTGTCTAGGGTCACTATTCGTGTTCTGTCCAGAAGGGCAATGCATGTTCCCCTCTGTACACCCTGCAACATGTGTGACTCATAAGTTTTCTGGAAAACATGGCTGAGGTGGCAACCCTATTGGGGGGGGGGGGCAGCACTTTTTAAATCTCACCACATACACACTCACTGCACACACATACACACTCACTGCACACACATACACACACACTGCACACACTTACACACACACTGCACACACATACACACACACTCACCATATACACACTCACTACATGAACACACACATATACACACACACTGCACACACTTACTACACACACTCACCATATACACACTCACTACATGAACACACATACACGCACACTGCACACACTTACTACACACACTAACCATATACACACTCACTACACACACATACACTGCAAACACTTACTACACACACTCACTACATGAACACACACATATACACACTCACTACACACTCACTACACACACATACACGCACACTGCACACACTACACACACTCACCATATACGCACTCACTACATGAACACACATACACGCACACTGCACACACTTACTACACACACTCACCATATACGCACTCACTACATGAACACACTCACTACACACACACACATACACGCACACTGCACACACTACACACACTCACCATATACACACTCACTACACACACACACACACACATAAGCATACACACACATACACGCACACTGCACACACTACACACACTCACCATATACGCACTCACTACATGAACACACACATACACACACATACACGCACACTGCACACACTTACCACACACACTCACCATATACGCACTCACTACATGAACACACACATATACACACTCACTACACACACACACACACACACATACTGAGCATATACTCACTCACTACACACACACACACATGCACATACACACTCACTACACACACTCACCATATACGCACTCACTACACACACATGCACATACATGCACACTGCACACACTCACTACACACACTCACCATATACGCACTCACTACATGAAAACACACATATACACCCTCACATACACGCACACTGCACACACTTACTACACACACTCACCATATACGCACTCACTACACACATACACATACACGCACACTACACGCACTCACTACATGAACACACACATATACACACTCACTACACACACACACTGCACACACTTACTACACACACTCACCATATACGCACTCACTACATGAACACACACATATACACAGACGAACATGAACATTTACTTTGACGATGTCACTTTAAACCCTGACCAAAAAATATTATGACTAGAAAAGGCCTAATTCCTTGGGGGGGGGGCAGAATTTTGAGTGCCTAGGGCAGCACAAAACCTAAATACGCCCCTGGACAATGTACTTAGGAAAGCTGCTCAGCTGATAAGAGTTCCTTTTTTTTTTCAAAGCAGCTGCAAAAACACCCATTCAAATGGCCTGGGTTCTCTCTCCCAATGTAAAGTTACTTTATCTGAATGAAGGTAAACAATTTAATACGCTCCAGAAGGAAAACTGGATCACTGAGAACAAATAAAATCTTACAGTACGCTGTCTATTTGGGTTAGCAGTGAAGTTTTTTTATTACGTTTTCTTTCAAATGTCAATAACCATATTCCAATCCATTTGAAACTACTTTTGCTATAACACAATTATCACAGACACTTTAGATTCATTTGTGGCACAGTAACATTCTCTATACCATATATAGGGACAGTTTGACACAGCTTTGTCAAGGCAAAACAAAAAACCTCTCCAGCAGCTATTTAAGGCCTTGACTTTGGATGAGATCAGGTAAAATAACCGTGTTTACTAATCAGCTGATTATTCAACCAGTTCTCCAGTTCAGATATCCTCAAAATCTGGCCTGTCAGGGAGGCATGAAGACAGGTTTGAAATTCAGTGGTCTAGGCACATGAATCGAACATCAATATCAATAAGATTTGAACTTACCTCATTTATTGGTTCCAACTGTCCTTTTTGATATCCACAATGAAGAAAACAACAGGAAGGCATGAAAAATAATGAAGCCAGTTTAGTGAGTTGTACAGCTTGGTACATGCAACTTAATACACTATTAATAACCTGTAAACGCTGGGAATTATGCAGATCTAATAGTGACAGTTTACATAGATCTTTTGTCTGTCACAAATAAAAAACGCAGGAACATCAGCAACACATATGAGTTCAAGGATTTCATTCTCTCCAGAGCCAAACAGTTTGGGTCAAGGCTGAGCTGTTTTAAACCTTTGTCTAGTATCAAGTTTAAATTGGATATTAAAATGATTTTTACATATGCATAGTACATATCTGCAATTAAGATTTAAGCAACTTTCTAATTTACTCATATTATCAAATTGTCTTCGCTCTCTTGGTATCTTTATTTGGCTACATTTAGCCACCAATCAGCAAGCACTACCCAGGTGCTGAAACAAAAATGGTCTGGCTCCTAAGCTTACATTCTTGCTTTTTCAAATAAAGATACCAAGAGAACGAAGAAAATTTGATAATAGGAGCAAAAAGTTGCTGCTCTATCTGAATCATGAAAGAAAAAAAATTGGATTCAGTATCCCTTTAAGCACTGCATTGCAAAATCCTCTAAACAAATTACATAAATGTTTTAAACACATTTTAAACTGATATTTTTTAGCAAAATGTGCATTGTTTTGCAATCAAGGGACACATTCCTTAAAAAGCCTATTGAATGTTTTTTTATTTTATTTCCTATGCTGTAGCCAATTTAGAACAAGAAATGAAGGAGATCCTGCATTGATCAAACAATCACTCTGTAGCATATTGCATGGACTGCATTTGTAAGTCTGCAGTATATACCCCAGCCTCTCTAGAGCAGCAGAAATAAAACATATTTTAGAAGCAAATTACATAAAAATTGGGCAGCATAAACAGTGAATGTATATAACAAAATATTTTGGTTATGAACAGTACTAAACAGGCTGCATATTAATTAATAGAGACAGTACACTGTAAAATAGTTTTCCCTTTAGTGTGTTTACAATGACTCATACCAATTGCAAAAAAATAAAATGTATGGGAAATTACTCCTTATTGGGATTATTGGGAACCAGGGTGGATTTTATTTAAATTAAATGGATTTTAATAATGATTTAAATCACTAGTCAGTAAGCCTTGATTAAAATCATAAAGATTTCATTTTTAGAATATATATATATTTTTTTGTAAATATTTTTATTGAGAATTAGAATATACATACAAGCAATCCACTATGAAATCAAGCTGTATGAAATGTACATATAAAACTTTCCTTAGCATAAAAGTACAGTTGGACAAAAAGGTACAAATATGTAGACAGAATAGAATATGATTAATGCAACCATAACACCAACTATCCAAGCATCATCTACTCAGAGCAACTAGGATGCTTATAGGAATATTATCTAATGGTAATCCTCAGTTTCTTGCCTCACAACTAAAAGTAGGGTCTCTTTTGGACCACTAACCCATCTATTATAACAAGTAAAATGAGGCTTTCATAGATATAAGGTCCCCTATGTACCTTTTAAATGCAATTGTAACTTGTCAACACCTCACTTTAAAGAGTAAAGGGGGTATATCAATAACACACTGTTAACAAACATATTTGAGCAGGATTAGGGGGTTCATATGGGGTCTGTGCCCCTAAGCTTATCCAGTAAGCTATATTAGCAAAAGGAGGGGGGGGGGCAGTCTAATAATGACCATGTTAAAAATGACCAATATATAGAGATCTAAGTTGGATTATGACAAAATAATGCTGAGTGTATTCATCTAGCCGAGCACACTATTAAACCACAACATGGTAAGATATGAGCTATTAATGTTAGTATCAACTATCATATACTAGGTAGCGTTGAACCTCCAGAGCTATTAGCTAATAACTGGCAGCTTCTACATAACTTAAATGTCTGGCTATAATTATTCACTGGGAGTATTACTATTAATGAAACAGTTAAAGCCACATTTATCATTGGGTACATTAGAACACTAACCCAGGAGCATGGGCCCTATACCCCTAGGTCAAGAGCAAAATGTACAGCTCCCTAATATCAAATATGAAATTATGACTAGTATAGGAGGGATACGGGGTTGGCAAATATATATATAAAATGAAACAATATAACTCAGGTCTAAGCGATACTACAGTAATGTGCCCTAACTAGGTAGGGGTCTTAGCAATAATAATCTGTCAATATAACTATATATGCAAGGTCCTAGATAAAGAATTTCACAATCAGCAATTGGGTGACTTGGAATACAGATAAGGGTATACACTGTGAGCCTGATGAACTTCCTGGATATGTCCTGTATGTTATGTCAGCACTAAGTCATAAAATAAGTAGTAACATTATTATCAAGCAGAAACTAGCACGCAGTTAAAAAAGAGCAATATATATACATGGGTAGATAATACTAAGTCTGACTGTTTCATTGAGACCAACTAAAATGTCTAGTCTCTAAATATAAATCTTTTGTCCAGGCTAGCTAATACAACTCAAGACTGTTAACTACAGCACATAACAGCATAAATGTGCATGAAATAGAAATACACAGAAATGGGTATGTAGAGATGTATAACTCATACTATAGCAATAATATATGGATGTTAAATAAAACTTATGTAAATCCATTGTACATAAATGAACTAATAGCATATTTTAAGTAACAGGCAAAATAGTGTGTACAACTCTAGTGAAAAGGAGACTAGTTGTGTACTGTTCATGTAAACCAGTATAACAGCCTTACACATACCCCAATGTGAATATATATCGAAACTAAACAAGCTGTGAGCATATTGAACAGAATAAATATTTTAACAATAAGCTGGGAACATAAGCCAACGCATGTAAGTAATAGACAGCAAAAAGGGGCCAAACCATAGAAACTGTCCCAACGTCTCTAAGCCACTTTACCCCATACCAGACCAGACATGAAGGCATCGTCTTTCAATTGTTATATAAGGCTCTGCTTCCAAGTGGGGACAAACTAAGATAAATATGAGTTTCGAAGCGATATTCGCCATGGTCAAAGGTTTACTGTCAACAATAGCCTCTTCTATAAACTGACTCATATTACAGAGCATCTGCCGTTGGATTCCCGGTCTCCACATACTATCATTGTCGCATTCAACCATTAAGAGATCGGTTGCTGATTCCTCCATGATCGGTCGCCTCACGGGAGGATCCAATGCCTCTGAGTCGTTATCATCACTCACATCCTGCTGCTGCTGTGACTCAGGGGGAATTCCACCATGTAGTATGGCTGACGTTGTTGAAGTTGTCCGCCACTCCACCACTGCCTCTGGCATATACAATCTATGGCTAAGAGGGGTCGTGGATATAGACTGCTGTCTGGCCCTCTGTATGTCTCTCACTTCTGTTCTCGGACACTCCCGCAGGCAATTGCGCAGAACCTCTGACAGCTCCATCTCAACACAGGCGAGGTGCGCAGTTATGATGGTCTGGAGGGACTCGTAAGGCTGTTGACCCATATTTCCATACTAGTGACCCATACTAGTAGGATATAGTCAATTTCCTGACCCGAAATCTGTATCTGCTTTTCCCAAATTGCAGGCCCCTTAGTTGAGAACAGCCTCCAAGACGGCGTCCACTCAGGTCTTCAATTTGCAGTAGAAATCCCGGGTTAATTTGTACGCACACTGCCAAGGCTATAGTCGCTACGAAATTTTAACAGACAGGTCTTTTCACTCTATACATGCAAGTATTAAATTTTGCGTTATTAAGACCCTTTTTTGAGCTTTGAAAGTCTGTCTATACCAGGAGCTCTGGACTTGCACTTCTTGTCGCTTTGGCAGTCGGCTCCGCCCCCCATTTTTAGAATATATTTTGAGATTATTTTTCCAGTTATATCAGAAAATGGCTGATTTAGTTCTATGCCATAAATGATTCTGAAATTATTAGGAGGAGAACTATCTCCGGGTTATTAGGGTAATTATTTATATTTGATCAACTTTTCAGTTGTACTTAATTAAAATGAGAAAAAATAATCATTACCTTAATAATAACAATTTAAATATTTTTATTTAAAAAAATAAATTACCTTAATGATAATTCCACTCCAAACAATCTTCTATTCATTGAGCTTCTTGAAACTTTGTGAGGGGTTGATTCTGCGTACAGTAAAGTCAAAATGAAACTTTCTTGATTCAAATAGAACATCCAGTTTCAAAATAACTTTATAATATACTTCTAATATTTTATTTGCTTCATTCTCTTGTTGCCCTTTGTTGAATAGCATACCTAGGTAGGTTTAGGAGTAGCAATGTACTACTGGGAGCTAGCTGCTTATAAAGGCTGCACATATATGCCTCTTGTCACTGGCTTACCCAATGTGTTCAGCTAGCTCCCAGTAGTGCTGCTCCGTCAACTAAGGATACCAAGAGAATGAATACATTTGATAATAGTAGTTGTTTAGCACTGTATGCTCCATCTGAATCATAAAATGCAAAAATGGGGTTTATGCCCCTTTATTTCTCAACGTTTTATGCCTATTTTAGAACAATTTTGCTGTGAAGAAGGGGCAGGTTATTTCTGCCGACACAAATTCACAGTTGTGACAACTACAAAACCAAGAATATGTCTTAAAGTTTTCTAGATAAAAAAGATGTCCAAAATAATCTTACAGACACCTCTAGGAGAGCAAATACATAACGCAGGTGCAGTGCAAAGCTTTTTTCTTATGGATAATTAAACTTTTCATAGCAAGTTAAATGTTAGTTACTGTAAAGTGCCCACCGCTAATATTGGCACCCTTGGTAAATAAGAGCAAAGAAGGCTGTGAAAATTTGTCTTTATTGTTTAACCTTTTGATATTTTGTTCAAAAAACAAAAATACTCTGCTCTCATGGATATCAAACAAATGCAAACACAACACAGGTTTATCCAAAAAAAATACACGTTACTAAATATATGTGTGGCACGGGGCGGAGCTAGCCTTGCAATCGAGTGGTCGCACATTACTATGGCTCCGTAGATATTATATTTCTGAACACCAAATGAACCACTTAGCTGACTGAATATTACCTCAGAAGGGAAGTAGAAGTTGTGGAGGCTGCCCCTAATAGTTTACATCAATGGGACACTGCAGCAGCTGAGTTACACATCTTGAAAGCGAGACATCTTGTGCAGGAGCCACTGCACAGCGGCCATCTTTCTGCCCTCATGGTGTATCTTTGTTCTAACAACTCAAGCTCCTACACATATGGCATACCTGGATTCCTGGGATAAGTTCGAAGAGCTACCACTTTATCCATCCTATCCCTTCTCACTACAGAAAATTGCTCCGGAAGGTACAAAACACCCCCTATACATACAAATAAGAAAGAGCTCTGCAACAAGGTGGACACAGTGTTGCAGGCCTTCAGGAGAGAGCTTTGATGTCTAATAACTGACACTGTTTACCCCCACCATTCCTCCCACTCAAAACGACTAAACCTGGGGGCAGTGCCTACCGGTACTGATGTTATCCTATCGGAGGTTGATTGGAGCTGTGGAATAACGACCAGTGAACACCACCAAAATGGCGAGATTGATGTAGTGGGTATAGGGTGCGGATGCCTGTATATGCAGGCTGAATCAATGACACACGGGAGCGATGCGATATTATAAGGCATACATCCGTCTGCAGCAACGGAAGACAAAGGATTAAAGAGAAATCCCATGGCTGAGAATATTCAGCTTCTGGGAAAGGCTCCTGGCGGGCTTCGCACAGAAGATGCAGTTTTGGAGAAGAATTCGAAGTGATTCTTGTACCCCATGCTGTGCAGCGAATTTCATGTGCCTCTTTATACAGGCGAGACTGTTGGGGTAGGGTGAGTTCCCTGGTCAGAGTCATCTGCAGCTACGAATTGAACAAGCTGCCATAGAACTGATTCCTACTAGTAAGCAATGTTTCTACTGTGGGTTGTTATGTTGTTGATACCCTCTTGGATATTGGCAGTATTAATATATTTAGTTTTGTGTTGAATTATAGTTCATAATATATATTACAATTGTTACGTGTTTTACTGTTTACTGCAGCTAAATAGGATTATCTAATTATGGGTGTCTTAGTTTATCAAGAGTACCCTAAACATACCGCATACCCATATATCAACATGACACTAGATAGGGAGTACATATATGTCTATGTTGTGTCTGGCAGGACTTTTATATATAAGCTGCGATTCCTGATAACGATCATAATGTTACTGCGCTGTGAGCTGCCGAGATGGTGCAGTCTAGTACTTAAATTGAACTATAGCGAGGAATCTCTATAGTGTGGAAACTTTCACCTGCTCTAGACTATAATCTTATACTGTATATATCGACCACTAAGGTAATCCTAATAGTCCTTCTTTGGGTTATTTGTAACTCCAATCCCAGTAGCCTCCTATATCATATACAAAATGCCTAATTCTTAAATGTTTACAGCTCCAAACACTATACAAAGAACTAGCCATGGACAATCTCATCTACCTCTCCCTATCCCCACATACACTATTGCATGAGCTATTTTAGTACATTAAGAGAGACTATAATTACCTGTTTTGTATAATTTATTCCAGTGTCTACTCTATACAGCTACTTTAACTCCCCTAGTACTATTTTGCCATCCCTGTTTCTTCCTCCCCAGCATATAAGGCTTACTTGATAAGCACAGGAAAATACATCCTACGAAAACCCTATGATTATTTTATATCCCACCCTGAAATCCCCCTTAGCTCAATGTAACGTTCTAGGGATCCATGAGAGGTCCTTGATTACTATTAGTGGATATCGCTTTACTAGCTGGTCAATTCTCTACGAATAGCTCAATATATATAGTTCCAAAAAATGTAAAAAATGAGGTACGATATTGTTTACTTAATATTTCCATGCAGAATTTTATTATAGTTTGTGACATTACTATACTTTACTATATTATCCCACACTGCAACAACCATTACAGTATGTCATGTTGTGTAACATCTATCACATCATTTGTATATTTTGCCTGGTATCGACTGTTTATATTGTTTCCAATACCTCAATAAAAAATTTAAATAATAAAAAAAAAAAAAATATATATATATATATATATACAGTATGTGTGGCGCAATTATTGGCACCCCTATGAATTCATATGAGAAAAATATATTTGAAGTATTTTCCCATTGATATTTTACATTTTGTAATAAACCTGGGTGACTAGGAACAGGAAACTGTTCAACCATGACTTCCTGTTTCACAGGGGTATAAATATGAGGTAACACATAGGGCAAATTCCCTTAGTCATTCATCACAATTGGTAAGACCAAGGAATATAGGTGTAATGTGTTGCAAAAGGTTGTTGAGCTTCACAGAATGGGAAGTGGGTACAAGAAAATAGCAAAAGCATTTAAAATGGCCATTTCCACCATCAGGGCAATAATTAAAGGGACAGTACACTGAAAAATTGTTTTTATATAAATGTATTCTCAAAGACTTGCAGAATATAAAATGTACGAGGAGTTGCATTTTCATGTTTATTTGTGTATATGAAGTAGCTGGTTTTGTGCTTGTAAACTACAGCCTTTTACAATGGGTTGAGTTTGAGGTAATATCATATCTCATTATGTTATCACTTTGTGTACACACACTTGCTTCCTTATCTTATATTTGTCTGGAAAACCAAAGCTCAATATCAATACTTAGAGAGAACATTTGAAAATTATCATTTTACTACTTAACTATTACTACTACTTAACGTAGCCCTGCGGAATCTGTTGGCACTCTACAAATAACCGATAATAATAATAATAATAATAATAATAATAATAATAATAATTAACTATCCTGCACCCACTGAGAGTGTAATTTCTTCAGCTGGCTGTGTTTTCTTAGGCTATTCAATAGCTGAGACTCCAGTATAGAAACTTTCTGCATAGGTGAAAATACCACAGGCTAAATCAGCTATTTCAAGTGCCAAATTAGAGCTAAAGGAACTACTTGTAAACAATTTAATTTAATACACTCCAGCAGGAAAAATGGATCATTGGGAGCAATTTAAAGGGGAGAAAATGTTTGAGTGAACTGTTGCTTTAAGAAGTTCCAGTCAACTGGAAATGTTATGAACCAACCTAGAAGTGGACGTATGTCTATATTGTCTCAATGCACTGTGAAGAGGATGGTTTGTTGACATGTGCAACACTAAAAATTTTGTTTTGTTTCGTTTTCATTAGTTAAATAAATCCTTTCGTTTCGGCAAATTAGTTTAGTTAAGTAAAAAAAAAAAATTTGTTTCGGCAAATTAGTAAGGTTAAGTTAAATTGTTTTTTCGGATCTGTTCGTTATTTCGGATCCATTCTTTAGTCATATTCATTATTCTATTCTAAATAGAATAATGCATATGAATAAAGAATGGATCGGAAAAAACTAAAGGATCCGAAAAAACGATTTAACATAACTAATTTGCCGCCGATTGCAAAACAAAATTATCTAAAATCGCTGCCGCCACCCACATCGCTGACACTAAATAAAGCTTTTAACCCCTAAACTGCCATACCACCACATCGCCAACACTAACTTAAACCGTTGCACCCCCACATCCCCAACACTAACTAAACCTATTAACCTCTAAACCGCTGTTCCCCAACATCGCCGACACTAAATAAAGCTATTAACCCCTAAACCACCGCCCCCCACATCGCCAGCACTAACTAAACCTATTAACCTTTAAACCGTCGCACCCCCACATTCCCAACACTAACTAAACTATTAACCCCTAAACCGCCATTCCCCAACATCGCTAACACTAAATAAAGCTATTAACCCATAAACCACCGCCCCCCACATCGCCAACACTAGCTAAACCTTTTAACCACTAAGCTGTCGTACCCCAACATCACCAACACTAACTAAACCTATTAACCTCTAAAGCGCGATTCCCCGACATCACCGACACTAAATAAAACACTAAATAAAGCTATTAACCTCTAAAGCGCCGTAACCCCACATCGCAACACTAACTAAACCTATTAACCTCTAAACCACTGCCCCCCCACATTGCAACTAGCTAAATTAAACTATATTAACCCCTAAACCCAACACCCCCTAACTGTAACATAATTAAAATAGACCTAAATTAAAGTTACAATTATTAACCAACTACCTATTTTAAAATAAATACAAACTTACCTGTGAATTAAAAAATAAAACCTAAGCTTAAACTAGTAAAACCTAACATTACTAAAATTAAAAAAACCTAACATTACTAAAAATAAGAAAACCTAACATTACAACAAAATTAAAACTACAATTACAAAACATAAACAAACTACCATTACAAAAAATAACAAACAAAATTATCCAAAATAATAAAATTATTCCTATTCTAATACCCCGTTTTTAAAAAAAAATAAAAACACCTCAAAATAAAAAAAACCTAATCTATAATAAACTACCAATCAGCCAATAGGAATGAGAGCTGCTTAAATCCTATTGGCTGTTCAAATCAGCCAATAGGATTTAAGCAGCTCTCATTCCTATTGGCTGATTTGAATTTTTCAGCCAATAGGAAAGCAACGGTACCCCAATATAAAAGGGGTAACTTGCATTGAATCCTCAGTGTGCGGTGGACGATCGCATGAAGAGGACTTCAACATTGGACCGATGGACTTCCGTCTGGACCTCCGCATCTGCGCATCTACTGACCGCTCCACCTCCACAGGAATGAAGAAGATAGAAGATGCCGGTCCCACAATGGATGAAGATGGAGTCGTCTGGATGAAGATGCTTCGCCGCTGAGATGAACATCTTTTGCTGGTCTTCAGCAACTGTGAGTACCGATTTTGGGGTTAGTGTTAGGTTTTTTTTTGTGTTTTTTTTGTGATGTTTTTTTTTTAGATTAGGGCTTTTTTATTTTAATAAATGTCCTTTTAAGGGTAATGCCCATAAAAATGGCCTTCTCAGTGCAATAGGTATATTAGGTTTTTTTAAGTTAGTTTTGTTTTTATTTTGTTGGTTTGGGGGGGAGGTTGTAATGTTAGGGGGTGTTTGTTTTAATTTTTTGCAAAAGAGCTGTTAACTTAAGGGCAATGCCCTACAAAAAGGCCCTTTCAAGGGCTATTGGTAGTTTATTATATATTAGGTTTTTTTTATTTTGGGGTGGGATTTTCATTAGAATAGGAATAATTTTTATAATTTTGGATAATTTCGTTTGTTATTTTTTGTAATGGTATTTTTTTTTTTACTTTTAGTGTTTATTTACTTTTGTAATTGTAGTTTTAATTTTTTTTGTAATGTTAGGTTTTTTTATTTTTAGTAATCTTAGGTTTTTTTATTTTTAGTAATGTTAGGTTTTATTAGTTTATTTGAAAGGTAAGGTTGTATTTATTTGAACTAGGTAGATAATTAATAATTGTAACTTTAATTTAGGTCTATTTTAATTATGTTAAAGTTAGGGGGGGTGTTAGGTTTAGGGGTTAATATAGTTTAAATTAGGTAGTTGTGGGGGCGGCAGTTTAGGGGTTAATAGGTTTAGTTAGTGTTGGCGATGTGGGTGTACGGCTGTTTAGGGGTTAATAGGTTTAGTTAGTGTTTTAGTTAGTGTTATCGATGTGGGTGTACAGCGGTTTAGGGGTTAATAGGTTTATTTAGTGTTTTAGTTAGTGTCAGCGATGTGGGTGTACGGCGGTTTAGAGGTTAATAGGTTTAGTTAGTGTTGGCGATGTCGGGGAACGGCGGTTTAGGGGTTAATAGCTTTATTTAGTGTTTTAGTTAGTGTCAGCGATGTTGGGGAACTGTGGTTTAGATTAGAATAATGAAAAATTCCGAATATGAATAAAGAATAGATCCGAAAATCCAGAAACTGATTTATTAATTTTTGGAATTTTAGTTATGGTGCTGATTCTGAAATTCAGATTAATTCGAATCTCTGAATCGGCCAAAATTCGACTGAAAACAAAATTCGGCCAAAACGCAAGTCTAATGGTTTGAGAATTGCAGAAATTAGTTGTGTCTTGGGGTCAGAAAGTATCCAAACTACAATCCCACAAGATGATTGGAAGGGTTTCAAGAAAAAAGCCTCTACTCTCATCCAAAAACAAAATTAAGCATTTTCGGTTTTACCAGACATTAATTTAAATGGGATGAAACCAAAATAGAGCTTTTTGGCAATAAACACTAGAGGTGGGTTTGGCGCACACAGAGAGGTAGACATATGGAAAAGTACCTCATGTCCACGGTTAAATATGATGGTGGCTCTTTAATGATTTAGGGCGGTTTTTCTGCCAGAGGACCTTTACATTTTGTTAGGATACATGCATCATGGACTCTATTAAATATCAACAGATATTAAATGAACACCTGACTGCCTCTACCAGAAAGCTTAAAATGGGCTGTGGTTGGATCTTCCAGCAGGACAATGATCTAAATCATACATCAAAATCAAAACAAAACTGGTTTACTGACCACAAAATCAAGGTCCTGCCATGGCCATCCCAGTCCCTGAACTAAATCCCATAGAAAACCCATGGGGTGAACTGAAGGAGAGTCCACTAGTGACGACTTTGTAATTTGAAGGATCTGGAGAGATTCTGTATGGATGAATGGTCTCAGATCCCTTTCCATGTATTCTCCAAACTCATCAGGCATTATAGGAGAAGACTCAGAGCTGTTATCTTGGCAAATGGAGGTAGCACAAAGTATTGACTAAAAGGGTGCCAATAAAATTGTGCCACACATAATTAAAAAAAAAATCAATAGGGATGTGCAAATTCTCTATTAATTTACTAAACGAATGCCGAAAATGGCCATGGTCTGCGACGTTTAAATCTTTTCAGCGCTGGATCTATTCACACAGAAGTGTAACGCACAAATATCTGGATTTTAGTGAGCAAGCGCAAAAAGGAAAAGGATATAAACAAAAACTTTAAAAAGCATTAAACACCTGTTGCTGTTGTGCAAAAAATGTACTTGTGCCACTCTCCCTAGAGAGGATGAAAAGTAAATTCTGTAACCTACTGTAGGTTTCATAAATGCTGCAAATTGCCATTCCTAGATATTGATTTACAGCAGGTAACCTAAGTTACAGACTTTGCTTTACAGCCTCTCTAGTGAGTGTTGGAGAAGCAAAATATTTGCACAAAAGTAATAGGGTTTGATGTTTGAGAAAGTGTCATAGAAGGGGCGTGAAACGTGTCAGATGGTCAGCATTCTCAGCTGGCCACATTTTTTCGAAACCATTGAATTTTTAACTTTGTTACAATAAAGGACTTATTTTACATTTTACCTAGTGCTCCTATAAAGCCTTTTTGTGTAGCTAAAACTAACATAAATGCAGAGTAGAAAGAGTTGATCCTTGAGAGGGTTTAATGTCCCTTTAATATTAGAGTCACCCTGGGTTTTGATATGCATATATGAATGACTAATGTCATAATTAAATATAAACAGTAGGTGGTCATTTATTATCTCATAAAAGAATTAAGTCCCATCCACTTGAACTGGATTAAACCAATTAAGACATCAAAAACTTTCCCGCAGTACTCAGATGTATTATCCATTAATTTGAATGAAAAATAATTTAAATCTCATCTTAGTCTGTTTTTAACCATCCATTTATCATGTAATTTTACTTATTCCCCACCGTTCGGCTTACCCACAACATCAGACAAAAAAAATAAATAGTTAATGCTAATGAAAATGATGAAACCTTTATAAAAAGGGACATTCCAAGTTAAAAATAAAATTATATTTCATTACAGCATGTTTTTTTTTTTTTTTAAAGGGACATTAAACCCCAATTTTTTTTTTATGATTCAGATAGAACAGGGGTGCGTGGACTTTAGTGAGTCATGATCTAGTGTTCTGTAAAATTTGTCACCAGGATCTACTTATGCCAGATTTAAAAAATTTTTTTGCATGTAGCACGTTCCAAATATTAACCCCTTAACGACCACCATGTACCCTGTACGTCGCTGATCCTTAAGGGATTGCGTGCCTATAATAGCGGCAAGACCACGCTATTAGTTGCGATATTCAAAACGGCACCCCATAGAAAAAACAGCAACATACAGATGTTAAGAAAAATTATGGTTTTCTTGTGTTTTTCACATAAATAGTGTGTTAACGATTTTCCACATTAGCAAATAAGAATCTGTATAACATTTTTTTTTCCAATAATTCAATAACAAATTAGCGGGGCTGCCATAAGGCTTATCATTCTTTAGTGCACACTGTTGAAACCACAGCTGCTCTATTAATTGGGTCTCGCCACAGTAATAATCTGAGACACACTTGTTTACCATAGGCGCGCTATGCTTAATGATTCCCCTCCGACACCCTTCCCTGCACTATTAATGGTTCTAAGACACATTTGCCAGGTGCACTATTGATCCCAACCAAACTTGCCAGCCGCACTATTGATCCCAGCCAAATATTTGAAAAACAAAGATTTTTTTAAATATTTGTTACAAAAGATTTGTCCAAATTTTTGCCCATGCACATCTCTACTTTTAATATTTCCAACCTCTCTGGTATCCTAGTCTAACATAGCTGAGAAAGAAGAAGAATCAGAGAAGTACGAAAGGTCAAAACAGGGAAAATGAGGTGCAAATTAAAACTGCTGTCAACTGAAATTATAAATGTGTGTGTGTCTTGTGGACTCTCACCACCATAACAATTTATGTATTAGATAAGCATAAATTGTGTTTCCTTTCATAATGTGGTGAGAGTCCATGAGCCATTACTCCTGGGATCTAATACCCAAACTGTGAAGTAAGTAAATGGGTGGGGGACAAAAGTAAGGCACTTATTTACCAGACACTATAGCCTGTAGGACTTTCCTGTCAACGGCTGCCTCAAAAGAGGCAAAAAAACATAAAAATGGTAGAACTTAGTGAAAGGGAATAAAAAGACTGGTTAACTGTATAGCACATTTGATTAACAGAAGCCTTAAAGGGATATGAAACCCAAAAATGTTCTTATGTGATTCAGACAGAGCATACCATTTAAAAAAAGTTTCCAATTTACTTATATTATCAGATTTGCTTTGTTTCCATGATATTCTTTACTGCAGGGATACCTAGGTAGGTATCTAGAGCACTATCTGGCAGGAAATAGTGCTGCCATCTAGTGCTCTTACAAATGAATAACATTCTTGCAAAACTGCTGCCATATAGTGCTTCAAACATGGGTCGGCTCTTAAGCTTACATCCCTGCTTTTCAAGAAAAGATATCAAGAGAACAAAGAAAAATTATAATAAAAGTAAATTAGAAAGTTGTTTAAAACGGCTGCTCTATCTGAATCACAAACATTTGGGTTTCATGTTCCTATAATTAAATGCAAAAATGGCATAAACTGCATTAGATGAAAGGGCAGAAATGTGTATAGAGGGAGACTGCCTACAAAAAGCTTTACATATGAAATGCATTCATCAGGAAGCTAAAAAAACGCTAAAGCCATCTGACCTGAAAGGTCAAATTAAAGCTATTAAGAAATGTTTGAATTAGAACAAAAGAAAGGACTATAATTTTTAGGATGTAGTTTCTGAAGAAACCAATATAGATAGAAAATCATACGGAGTTCGTAAAACAGACTTTTCATGGTGGGGAAAAAGGAGTCTCACAAGAAGAGTAGACCATTTAGAAACTCTTCTGAAGAATAATTGCTAAAATAACATTACAATGAAAGACGCCGAATGTCTAGGCAAAGCATAAGTTCAAAGAATAGCTTGCAAGCCCATTAAAACCAATATAGGTGTCAGGGATATTGGTATCAAGAATCGACCCAAAGGCTAGTATGAATTAAAAGATGCATACAAGCACACTAAGTAAAATCCAGGACATGACCCACAAGTGTGACAGATAACAAGGAACCACAGGAGGATAAAACAAAGTAACAGGTACTCACTCAAATCGTCTGGCAGGTAAGAGACTGATTCAGGCAGGCAAAAGATCGGTAACTTTCTGGCAGATTTGGGGTTAAGCAGAGGCAGAGTCAGGCAGGCAAAGGTCCGGTAACATTCAGGAAGATTTATGGTTAAGCAGAGGCAGAGTCAGGCAGGCAAAGGTCCAGTAACTTTCAGGCAGATTTGGGGTTAAGCAGAGGCAGAGTCAGGCAGGCAAAGGTCCGGTAACTTTCAGGCACATGAGGGGTTAAGCAGAAGCAGAGTCAGGCAGGCAAAGGTCTGGTAACAAGGTAAGTACTCATAAAACAGCAGAAGAAGGAGCCAGCAATGGAACAAAGTCCAACAAACAGGCCCCGAATCTCCAAAACGCCGGGTGGATATAGGCCGGTGGACATCATCATCGAGGGACGGCCACAAATGTGTGTCACATTGCTAGGCTACAGCAAAGACTTCAGGAAGCCGTAGTGGAGCGGCTCATCGAGCTGTGACAATGCCCCCTCCTCAAGGACCCCTCCTGGGGCCAAGACCAGGTTTGTCGGGAAAAGTTCTGTGAAAGGTCTTAAGGAGCAAAGGACCATGAACATGATGAGCAGGTTCCAAAGTCCGTTCAGTAATGGGATACCCCTTCCAGTGGATCAGATAGTATAACTTGTTAACCCGTAATTTAGAGTCCAGAATCTGACTGACTTTATACTCAGGGTTAAATAACAGATTAGATCCAGCACAACAGTCCAATTGGTAAGTCCTCCTGGTACTCTGTAATGTTCTGATACATTACATTAAACACATTTTGGCATATTTGGATATCCTCTTTTTTGTTCTTTATACTCAGGGTTACCACCAACTAGAAAGGAAGGAGGTGATGAGATTTTGCTGGTGAATCGATATCGGACTACAGGTTTCAGATGGGAAACATAAAAAAACGGATGTACCTTAAGGGTCTTAGGAAGAGCCACTCGATAAGCAGAGGAACACACCCGGGAGACTACCCGGAAAGGACCAATATAAGGAGGACCCAATTTAGCACAAGGTTGTTTGAGACAAAGGAATTTGGTAGAGATCCATACCTTCTCCCCACTGCAATAGTCAGGTGCCTTTTTCTCTTTCAGTCAGCGAATAGTTTGTATCTTTTGGAGGAACAAAGAAGAATGTTGCGGATGTTTTGCCAGTGATGACAAAGATTTTTGGCCGCATGATAAGCAGCTGGAACTCCAGTAGCAGAAGTAGATACAGGAAAAGTTCTGGGGTTGAATCCATAAGCAGCTTTGAAAGTAGAAGTTCTTAAAGAGGAGTTGAAATGGGAGTTATGAGCCAGTTCAGCAAGAGGTAATATTTGGGTCCAATTGGATTGATGATGATTGATATAGTGTCTGAGAAAGGTCTCAAGACATTGATTCACACGCTCTGTCTAGCTGTTGGATTGAGTGTGATGAGAAGTTAATAAAGAAATAGTAGTACCCAATTGTTTACAGAGGGACCTCCAGAAGTGGGAAACAAATTGAACACCCCTGTCTGAGACCATGTAATTGGGCTATATGAAGAATGAACAATTCAGAATGTCTTTGAGAAGAGGGTAAACCAGGGAGAAGAACAAAGTGAGTCGACTTGGAGAATCTATCAACCACAACTCAGATAGTATTATTGCCAGTAGAAGAAGGTAAGTCAGTGATTAAATCCATGGACGTGTGGGTCCAAGGCTGATGAGGAACAGGTAAAGGCTGCAGTAAACCAGTAGGCAAATGACGGTAAGCTTTATTAGAAGCACAAGAGGTACAGGTGGAAACATATTCTTCAACGTCTTTTTTCATGGAAGGCCACCAGACATGTTATTTAAGCTTCCAAACTGTGTTGTTTATTCCTGGGTGGCCGGCAAGGACATTATCATGAGCCCAGCGTAGCATCTTGAGACAAAGATTGTTAGGTACAAACTGAAGACCAGAGGGAGAAGTAAATGCTGGAGGTATTTTAGCCTGGGCTGATTGGAGTTTTTGAAGAGTAAAGGTAGATATTTGAGCGATAGTTGTCAGAGGATGGAGTATAGTATCAGGTACTTGTTGTAAGGAAGTAGTGGGTAGAAACTGCCTCGATAAAGCGTCTGTTTTGATATTTTTTGTTCCGGGAATATAGGATAGGACATATTCAAATCTGGAGAACTATAAAGACCATCTAGCCTGTCTAGAAGTCTAGAATTAAGACGTTTAGCAGTTTGGAGATATAAAAGATTCTTGTGATAAGTAAGAATAGTAAAAGGTAGGTCAGTGCCTTCAAGTCAATGTCTCCATTCATTCAAAGCCATTTTGATGGAGAGAAGTTCTTTGTTTCCAACATCGTAATTTAATTAGGCAGGACTGAATCTTTTGGAGAAAAAACACACAGGCTGGACCTTTCAGGAGACAGGATTGCATTGAGAAAGCACAGCTCCTGCCACTAAAGATGTAATGGTTTAGTACAGGATGAGAACTGGATCACAACTGCAGAGATTTTATAAATAAAGGAAGTGTATCACTTTAGCAAATGGACTATTGATCAGCATAGACCAAGCTGCTTCCAGTGAAGTTATTTTGTAAATAAATAAGTTGCAGAGCAAAGGCTTGTTTTGCAACAATGTAACAAAGTCAGAGTTGTTGTTAAATCCTCACAACAACATAGGTCAGGATGATAACTGAGTAGACAGTCACAAAGAATGGCTTAACAAAAAACATTTCAGGAGCGAATAAAGTTCACTTAGCAAATGTATATTCAACTTCCTGTAGCGTTATTTCTCTAACAGTGTCCTTTGAATAATGCTGTTTGTTTAGTAACAGATTATAGATGTTTCCAGCACTAGGTCAGATTCAGCTGGTTAGTGTAGCAGCAGCGCTTACCCCCAGTCACCAGATGAGTCTTTACAGAGGCACAACTCCCTGCAGAGGTTCCGGATGCAGGTACGCAGTCTGTACACAAGCTCCGCTGTATGAGAGCGGGTTGGGGGAGGAGTCCGGTTAGCCTGCTGCGTTCCAGAGTGTCAGCGGTTTATGCTTTGCTCAGAGGGAGCCGGAAAAGTCTGTATGAGAGACTGTAGCTGGAAGTATAGCTTCACTTAATGCTTGCACGCAAGTAAGACTTAAGGAGAACAGTTCATCTAAGTTGTTGTACGGGTATGACCGCAAAAAGACTTTGCCTATTAACAAGTATTCCCACGGAGCAGGCTTGGTTCGGATAATTTGTAATCCTAGAAAGCTACATGACATTATCTTAGCAGACAAGGAATAGAGCAGCTACGAACGTCAGGTAGTAACATAATAATCAAGCACCTGTTTGTAGTCACATGATGCTTTAAATACAGGTAAGGATAGAGTCAGGTGACTGAAGGGAAAGAGGTAAGATATGGAATGGATTCCTTACAAAAGAGGAAGTGTCGACTTCTGGAATGATTTGGAGATTAGGTTCTGGATGACATCATTACAATTTTGTCTTTTTTTAGTTAATGCAGTGAGAGGAGCAGTGATAGTAGCAAAGCCTTTAATACATTTTCTATAATAATTAGTGAAGCCAAGAAACCTCTGCAAGGTTTTAAGGGAAGTAGGTCTGGGCCAGTCCAGAATAGTGACAATTTGCTGGGATCCATTTCAAATCCTTTGTGGAATATAATATAGCCAAGGAAGGGGATGGACTCTTGATGGAAGGAACATTTTTCTAATTAAGCGAAAAGACGGTTTTCTCTGAGTCTTTGAAGAACTAATTTGACATGAAGGAGATGATCTTGCATAGTTTTTAAGAATATAAGTATATAATCGAGATAAATAATCAAAAACTGATTCAAGTAATCTCTGAAGACTTCATTAATGAAATGTTGAAAGATGGCTGGGGCATTACAGAGCCCAAAAGGCATAACCTGGTATATGTAGTGCCCAAATCTGGTATTAAATGCAGTTTTCTATTCATCCCCTTTGCAAACTCTTATGAGGTTATAAGAACCTCCAAGATTAAGCTTAGAAAAAATTGTGGCGCCTTGAAGATAGTCGAAAAGTTCAGGAATGAGTGGTAGAGGATAACTGTTTTTGAGTCCATATCACTGAGCAGAGAATCATTCTTTTCAAGCAGGGGGGATACCCATGCTAAAGCCTTCCCTTTCATTAGGGAGAGGAGAAAGGTAGTTTTAGAGGATGATGTAGAAAACATCTGAGGATTGTTTCTGATGTGAAGGCGGCACTGATTTAAAAAACCACGGCAATTTTCAGGATTTCCGTCATATTTATCTGGAAGGGGTATTCTAGGAATAGAATTCTCTAATGATTGTATGGTGGGGTTTGCCGAAGCTGCAGAGGCAACAGAGGGGTCAGCAACAGGAGGGCCTGGCTGAACAGGGGCTGCTATAGTTTGAAGAAGTGCAGCTATCTGATCCAATTTAGAGTCCAATGACTGCAGATGTGCAGCATGGGAACCAAGTAACTGTCCCTGGTGGGTATTTATGGCCTGTTTGTAATGACGGCCACGAATGCAGTCATATTGCTAGGCAACGTGACACTACAGCAAAAACTTCAGGAAGCCATAGTGGAGTGGCTCATCGAGCCATAACAATAGGTTTCATAAAGGAGATATTGGCTTAGTTAGTACCAGACTTATCCTGACTAAAGCTTAAATGGAAATATGAAGAAAGGAAAACCAGCAAACTCTTAATAATATAAATTGCAGAGATGAGAAAAGACCATTCAAAATACTTGTAGAAATCCATTAAAGGGACAGTCATCTCAAATGTTTTTATTGTTTTAAAAGATAGATAATACCTTTATTACGAATTCCCCAGTTTTGCACAGAAAACATGATTTTATTAATACACTTTTTACATCTGTGATTACCTTGTTTCTAAGCATCTTCTGACGGCCCCCTAATCACATGACTTTATCTATTGTTTTGCATTTAAGCCAATTAGTGCTGTGTTGTTAGAATCCATGGGCATCAGCACAATGTTATCTATATGACTCACATGAACTAGCTTCCCCTGATTTGAAAAGCAAATACAAAAGCATGTAACCATGGGGCTGTCTTTAGGGACTTAGAAGTAACAACTAAAAATCAATGCGCTGGTAGTAGATAAAACTTCACATAAAAATCAGACACCCCAAGTCATCTGAATGATTTGTTTTAGTGGTAATTATGATTGTCTTATATGTGTGCGCCTGCGTGAAAAACACTGGCTAAATATCTACCAAATGACAATGGTCTTAGTATATATTTCTATGTCTATGTTAATACAAAATGTGTACAAAAAAACGTTTTTTTAAAATTGTTTTCTTAAAACTAGTAAGTTCTAAATCAATTAAGAAACAGTACAAAAAATTCTGGTAAAAAATTTAATAATACTCTTTTATTAAAATCATATAAACAATCAAACAAAATTGCTTGTTAATAATGTGGATATGTGAAAAAGTTGGTACCAACCAAATGTATTGAGATGTGGCTAAAAATTTGTGTATGATATAAATATAAAAACTTTGTAAAATTAGCAAGTCCAGTTTATACCCTGGTGGGTATTAGAATACTTTCTGTAAGGGATTTGACTTTTTGCTCATAAAATGCAACAGAAGTTGGAGATATAATACAATTGTTAGAAATATAGTTGTTAGAAATCGTTCTTAAAGACAACTCTGACACCTGGTTCAAAAAATAGGTGTTTGTTATTAGCCCTTTTGAAATTAGCCTTTTTTGAAATATGATCATAAGATTATGCTAGGTGCTAAGCCGTTTTTTGTATATCACAATAATTGTTAAACACTTAGCAGTCTCTTTGCAATGTTGTCGGTCAACAAACTTTCAAACTTAATTTTTGAATAAGGTACCTTATTTGAAGTTCCAAGTTATAGGGAAAAAGTACTTGCGTGTCCAAATGAAGTATAGATGAGAAACTTTCTTTATCCACAGTCTATATCCAAAGTAATCAGTAAGCTTTGGATACAGACTGCTTACTGATTACTTTGGATATAGACTGCCTACACCGCACTGGAGAAACCCTGCTCTCTGCTATCTACTGCCTATCTGTCAATCCCGCATTTGGTGGGCGTGCCTAGACCGGACACGGAAGTGACAGAGGCAACTCACAGGAGACACACACGCTGGAACAAGCGTTCCTAGAAACTTTGAACGGATAAAGAAAGTTTCTCATCTATACTTCATTTGGACACGCAAGTACTTTTTCCCTATAACTTGGAACTTCAAATAAGGTACCTTATTCAAAAATTAAGTTTGAAAGTTTGTTGACCAACAACATCGCAAAGAGACTGCTAAGTGTTTAACAATTATTGTGATATACAAAAAACGGCTTAGCACCTAGCATAATCATATGATCATATTTCAAAAAAGGCTAATTTTAAAAGGGATAATAACAAACACCTATTTTTTGAACCAGGTGTCAGAGTTGTCTTTAAGAACGATTTCTAACAACTATATTTCTAACAATTGTATCATATCTCCAACTTCTGTTGCATTTTATGAGCAAAAAGTATTCTAATACCCACCAGGGTATAAACTGGACTTGCTATTTTTACAAAGTGTTTTTATATTTATATCATACACAAATTTTTAGCCACATCTCAATACATTTGGTTGGTACCAACTTTTTCACATATCCACATTATTAACAAGCAATTTTGTTTGATTGTTTATATGATTTTAATAAAAGAGTATTATTAAAAAATTTTACTAGCATTTTTTGTACTGTTTCTTAATTGATTTAGAACTTACTAGTTTTAAGAAAACAATTTAAAAAAAACGTTTTTTTGTACACATTTTGTATTAACATAGACATAGAAATATATACTAAGACCATTGTCATTTGGTAGATATTTAGCCAGTGTTTTTCACACAGGCACACACATATAAGACAATCATAATTACCTTTAGGGACTTAGAAACAGATAGAAATGTAGAGGTTTATAAAGTATGTTAACATAACCATATTGGTTGTGCAAAGCTGAGGAATGGGTAGTAAAGGCATTATCTATCTTTTTAAACAATAACAATTTTTGTGTTGACTTTCCCTTTAATGGGACAGTCTAGACCCAGTACTTATTCTTTATTACTTTTATACCAGAGAAGCATCCTTTAACTGGTCCCTCATATTTAAGATGGTAAGAAGTACATGAAACATTTAAATATTCATCTTTTGTTAGGAACCATAAATGCCTGCCAAGCTCCACCCACCTATTGCGTGTATATCGGGGTATGTTAAGTTTCTCCAATCATGATCAACACGCGAATACGTTTTTTTACGTGCACACACTAATTTGTGCATGTGCAACTTGAAATAGCTAACTGAAAAATATTAAACATGCACTGTTAAACTGTCATATAAGTAATCAGCTGGACAAGAAGAATGCTTAGTGGCCATTTTTGGCTGCTAACAAACAATGATTATTTAAAAGTTTTATGTACTCCATACAAGCTTATATATGTGGAACCCGTTGCAAGATGCTTGTCTGGTATGTAATACTAAGTAATATAGAATAGGTATTAGGTCTAGACTGTCCCTTTAACTAAACCAACTAGTAAGAAATGGAGAATTCTTGAAATTCAGAAATGTGTCAGTGAAAACCATATTTGTCACACCAGACTTTCCAAATTTAGTGTAAAATCTTTCTCTTTACATCTTGTCTTAAATAAAGTTTCCACAATTGCCTCAAAAAACACCTGTCTGTTTGAAATGAAACGTTCAAACTCTTGGCCATTGAGTTAAGAGGCTTGAGATTCTGCAGAGAAAGGGAGACCCTAAAATGTAATTAAAACCAAGTAAGAGACTAAGAAGGAACATTTAAAAACTGAAACAGATCTGCACACAAAAATCAACTGACCTAGATCAGAATTACTAATAAGTGCTCCTGTATGATCCGAACTATGAAAAGGAACAGCCTGAGGAACTGCGAGAGCATCCACAAATTCTGTTTGCCTGTGGATACCTGGATCTGGTGCAGTATCTGGGAAGTTTGTAGAGTATACTATAGGCATGAGGTCTAGACTGTGAGACCCTATCGCCTCACAATCTGGTAGAAAAAAACATTTGATGAAGAGACCAGTCTCCAAGCTGAAGAGGCCTCAACTGAGGTCATTCACGTTTTAGGTGGTCAAGTATGAAAGGGAATTGTAGAAATTGTACAGAGAGTATGCTTACTCAAGACAAAATATGAGAAAATTGCTTCATGCTAAGAAAGAGAGAGTTCTCCAGTGATAATATGCTACAGCTGTGACATTGTGTAATAAGTCTCTCTTTTGAGAAGTAGCAAACTCTGAAGAGTCAAGAAGGTCACATGGAGTTCCAAAATGTTATTGTTAACCTCACCTCCTGAGGAGACCAAACCCCAGTCCAGGACTCTCAGGCTTTACTCAAACCCAAGAGACTGACGACTGTAGCAGATATTATTGAAATGGAGTGGGAAAAAAGATGGATTGGTGGTTTTATAAAAATGACTCCATTGATATGGATTATTGTAAACTGTGCACAAATGAGTTAGTATGTAAAAATGCAGAGGGTGCAAATGGAGTTGCGCATACAGAATGGCATATAATGGGACAACCATCAGACTCTATTATTATATATGGAAGGAAACAGAGAACTGCTTAGAATATTGAGTTTCCAACCATGCCTGTGAAACACAACATAAGTTTGTTGGTATAAGATGCAGAAGGAAAGATGAAACCTGAAAACAAATAACATCCAGAAAGAAGCCACAGAATACCAAGAACTCTTATCACAGACAAAAGATTTTCCAGAGATTCTGGGGCTTTGACTAATCCAAAAGGAATGACCACAAACTAGAAGTGTTTGTCTTGAAAGGAAAAACTTAGGAACTAGAGGTGGTCTATGTAGATAGGAATATGAAGGCAAATTTCAGACTGATGTACTTCAGGAAAGTTTTCCTCTGACAAAAGCACATTTGGGCAAAAAGAAGCTACTCTCAGTTGGTAACCGTCCATAGACCAAGCCACTGCACTGTTTGTTCCTGATAGATTGCTTCTCTTTCTGTTTGTATTTGTAGTATGACCCTGGGAAAGTCTCACTAAGGGCAAAACCAGACAGGACTCCTTGCTCAATATGCTTAGAGTGATATGGCTGCACCTCACTGATGAGCCCCAAAGGAGGCCCAAAATGATTGTCTGAGATTCCCATTTCCGTGGTTCCGAGGAGAAATGTCTAGTATTTTGGGATTGGACTGACCTTGTTAGGTGGGATCAGACTGATATACTTCAGGAAAGTTATCCTCAGTGAAAAGCACAATTGGGCGAAAATAAGCTACCCCCAGGTGGCAGACTGCTTCTCTTTCTATTTGCATTTTAAATTTAAACATGTAAACATATAGCAACATTATTTTTTACATTATGAAATTATACTCTTTCAAATGCACAATATTAGACACTTTTATTTTATTAAAGGGACCTGGTTTCATTAAATAAAAAACACATAGGTCCAGATTGTTTAAAAATAAAAAGAGCATTTTTTTCAAAGCAGATTTAATAATAATTAAATATAAAATTCTAAAAAAACTACAATAACCTGTATAAAGTGGACATAAAACTCTTTTTTTCCCCCATCGTAAATGTTGCAAGCAACAAATTGTTTTAAATTTGTTTAAAGCATTGTTATTGTATGCAGATCTTTTAAACTGTAGCACTTAATGTATACTACGCATTTACAAACATAACTTTAAAGGAACAGTGAGGTCAAAATTAAACCTTCATGATTCAGTTAGAGCAGTGTTTCAACTCCAGTTCTCAAGTACCCATAACAGGCCAGATTTTCATCATATCTTAACTATCACATGTTAAATAATCAGCTTATGGGTTAGAGCAGGTTAGTAATCATGGTTACTGATCAGCTGATTATTTTACCTGCAGGACAGTCAAGACAAAATAAAACTTTCATGATTTAGATAGGGCATGTAATTTTAAACAACTTCCCAATTTACTTTTATCATAAAATTTGCTTTGTTTTCTGTCTATTATTTGTTAAAAGATAAACCTAGGTAAGCTCATAAACTGATTTCTAAGTCCCTGAAGGCTGTCTCTTACTGGGAAACAGGTAATAAAGGGATTATTTATCTTTTTAAACAATAACATTTTTGATGTAGTCTGTCTCTTTAAGATTTGAAAATCTGGCCTGTTAGGGGTACTACAGGACAGGAGTAGAGAAACACTGAGATAGAGCAGGTTATTTTAATTATCTTTCCAATTTACTTCTATTATCAAATGTACTTTGTTCTCTTGGTATTCTTTGCTGAAGAGTAAATCTAGGCAGGCTAATAAGAGTAAGGGCGTGCACGTATCTTTAAGGGCCATAATTATCTGAAAATGATATGTTCTAATTAGTTTTATTAATTGTAAGGCTAGCTACCCTTCACTACTATGTTTTAACCCCCACAAAAGGTTTAAACACACAGTAGAAGTACTGCTCGGAGCTCGTCGAGCACTCCAGGTCCTGAATTAAAACCGCCACTGATCCAATCAGCAGTGCTAGTCAGATGGCTCAGCAGTGTAAATGGAGCTGCTGATTGGATCAGTGGCAGTTACCGCTTGGGACCTGCAGTGCTCTGTGAGTCCAGAGCAGGAACAGTATTTCTACTTTCTGGGGGTTAAACATAGCAGTGCAAGGTAGCTAGTGCAAAGTATATATATATATATATATATATATATATATATATCATTTATAGCATCTGAAAATCCTGATCCAGTGTAAATCCTAATGGATTCTCAAATAAAAGTAGGCATTTAGAGAAAGGATCCAACACCTTTTATTGTATACCCAAATGCTTTATAATCCAAAATGTTTTGGCCCCTCACAGAGGCCTTGTTCACATGGAAGCAAAAAACATTGCTTCCATGTGAACAAGGTCTCTGTGAGGGGCCGAAACCTTTCTCTCAGTGCCTATTTTTATTTGAGAATCCATTAGGATTTACACCGGATCCGGATTTTCAGATGCTATACACTGGATGATTTTTAGTAGTGCACCAAGGTGATGGCTGTGAGTGCTGATCTGTTTTGTCGATTATATATATATATATATATATATATATATATATATATATATATATATATATATATATATATATATATATATATATATATATATATACATACACATACTTTAATTTCCAGTTTACACTTTACAGATGTGTGTTTTTTTAGTTATCTGATATGTTTTGGTGCTATTTTTTATGACACAGAAAATAATGTGTGATCTATGAATCAGTAAATAGTGAAATAAATATGGTCCCAGGATGGAAAGCTTTAATAAAACAGAAAGAAATCCACTGTAGTGTTTGTTTTATTTAACTGGCAGAACAAGACCGAAGGTGACAAGGCTGCTAATATGATAACCATATGGGGGAGGTTTACTTAAGAGTTAGTGGTCTGATACATTAAAACCTATTTATTTATCTGACCTGATGGCTGTGCAGGCTTCGTAACAAACTATCTGACAGAGAGGGAATTGAGCTGTGATCTATGCATTTTACGGGTTGAGCATCAGAGGACAGATCTTGGCTTACAAATTAGCTCAAGGTGTAACCATAGTAACATTGGCAAAAGATGGCACAGCTGCAGACCATCTCACCTCTCTGGGGAGACAGGAAATCAGACGGCAGAGATACATTTTCCCTTGAGCCCTTAGCATTTGCAACAAGTAAAAATGAGCCACTCCTATGACATAAACAGTTTAATCTCAGGAAACCTTGGATATAGCTGGCGGGGTTTGAAACTAATTTGATCATCCAATCACCCTGAGCTACAGCTTGTGTTAAGAAGATATTTCTCATATATGCTGGTTTTCTCTTTTATTTTTGGGTTTTATAACACAATGGTATTTGCTGATCTGGTTTTATAAGGGATTAAAGTCAACTAAATATTGAAAATGTGTTATGGTCTTATTCATCACAGAAAGAGAAAAAGAGAGAGAGAAAGAAAAAGAGAAAAAGAGAGAGAGAAAGAAAGAAAAAAGAGAAAAAGAGAGAGAGAGAAAGAAAAAAGAGAAAAAGAGAGAGAGAGAGAAAGAAAAAAGAGAAAAAGAGAGAGAGAGAGAAAGAAAAAAAGAGAAAAAGAGAAAGAAAAAAGAGAAAAAGAGAGAGAGAGAGAGAGAGAGAGAGAGAGAGAGAGAGAGAAAGAGAGAAAAAAAGAGAGAGAGAGAAAGAAAGAAAAAAAAGAGAAAAAGAAAGAGAGAGAGAGAAAAAAAGAAAGAGAGAGAGAGAGAAAAAAAGAGAAGAGAGAGAGGGGGAGACAGAGAGAGAGAGAGAGAGAGAGAGAGAGGGGGAGACAGAGAGAGACAGAGAGAGAAAGAGAGTGAGAGAGCGAGAGAGTGAGAGTGAGAGAGAGAAAGAGAGAGAGAGAGCGAGAGAGAGCGCGAGAGGGAGAGAGCGTGCGAGCGAGAGAGCGAGAGAGAGCGCGCGAGTGAGAGAGAGAGAGAGCGAGATAGAGAATAGCTTGTGACACCTTTTAGTTAATGGCTTTGAAAGTAGTCTACACTTATCAAGTAACAGTTATCACAATCTACAAAAATGGGAAATTAAAGGGAAATTAAATCCAAATTTTTTTCCTTCATGATTCAGATAGCACATGCAATTTTTCTTTGTTCTCGTGATGTCTTTTGTTGAAAGTGTGCACATGTCTGTAGCATTATTTGGCAGCAGTTTTTCAAGAATGTTATCCATTTACACGAGCACTAGATGGCAGCACTATTCCCTGCCATGTAGTGCTCTAGACACCTACTTAGGTATCGCTTTAGCAAAGAATAACATGGGAACAAAGCAAATTTGATAATAGAATAAAACTGGAAACCATTTGAAATTGTTTGCTCTGTCTGAATCACATAAGAACATTTTTGGGTTTCATATCGGTTTAACATTTAATTCCCCAGTTAGGGATAGATTACGAGTGGAGCGATATTTATCCCTCCTGCTCACACGCTGACTCTGCTAGAAGTATTTTATTTGCACGCTTCAGGCAGCGTGCGTATCACAAGTTGGAAGTAAAAAGCTTTCACTCACTAACGTATTCCCCCATAGAGGTCACCTAACACTCTACTCGCGCACAAACCCAATCGCATTTTCTCAAGTGCGCTAATCCGACATGAAAATATTAATATTTCACATTACAATGTTCTTCACATAGCAGAATATGTTCTATTTATTCATAAATACATATTTCTACATATATCTAATGGGTTTTTGGTAGAATATATATCTATACTTATATATATACACACACACAAAATATTCTACCAAAAACCCATATAGATAGATAGACCTAGATAGATAGATAGATAGATAGATAGATAGATAGATAGATACAGATATAGTAATATCTATTTATAAATACTTAGAACATATTTCCCTTATGTAAAGAAAATGTGAAATATTTAAATTAAATACATAGTTAAACACTTTAATTAAATATGAATATTGCATAAATATGATTTTTCATGTTTTCAGCTACTTGACTGCAAAGGGCTCCAATGCACTCAAATATGACTATATATGTATACATTTGTATTTATGTGTGCGTGTATATATATATATATATATATATATATATGTCTATAAATACATATATACACAAATATAAATACATAAATACATATGTTCATACATATATACATACATATACATATTTAGACACGTATATGTATCTCTATGGTAAAGCCCTTTGCCTGCCTTTTTTTTCTAACACCTGAGACCTCATATCTTTGAACCCTTATGACTTTTTTTTTTAAAAAATTTTTTAGATAGTGTTATTATGAGTGTAACTGTACTTTTAAATTTATTTTCAATGTTTTTATTTTTCACTTTTTAGTCAAGCGTAACAGTTACCTAGAGCTCTGAAGTTGCGATTTCCTAGCGTGCGTTAAATTCAATTGCGCTCAAGCAATCGTGTTTACTTTCAACCTGTAATACACACACTCTTTCCAATCCACGTAAAGAGGCGCAATAAACCCTATATTGCTCAGTCACAACAGTTATTTTTAATTATGCATAGTAAATAAACTTTACAATACACAATCTTTCTGTATTCTGCATGGTTTTCTACCCATTTAAATTTAAAAACAACACTCAACAGGCTTTTCTTAGGGTTTTCCTAGACTACAAAACAATATAAATTTAGCTAAAAAAAAAAAAGCTTTTACAATGCAGTTATTAATTTTTGATGCTTGAAAAATACTTTAATATCCCTTTAAAATTTAACCAAACTGGTGAATTCAAATATATATATAGATATCACATTGCATTCAATAAAACAGAAAATATATTCCATAGAATTATTTTTCCATAAATGTTATTGAGTATGCTCCTTATAAGACTTTCATGTGTGCACACCCACACTCAGTTTTTAAAGGAGTTCAAAAGTATGCAGTATGGTTACTCACATATTCTAAAGCTTTATTGATACTAAAAAGGTATTAAGACATTTTTTATAAATGTTTACAAAAATAAACTTTTCAGAAAGCCTATAATGTTAGATCTAACAATGTACTTTAATCAGACCTTTTAATGTAATGGTGTAATTTATTACATTTTATCATTAAAGGGACAGTCTTCCCCAGAACTTTTAATGTTTAAAAAGAAAGATAATCCCTTTATTACCCATTCCCTAGTTTTGCACAGCCAACACAGTTATATAAATACTCTTTTTACCTCTGTGATTACCTTGTTTCTAACCCTTTGCAAACTGCCCTCTTATTTCAGTTCTTTTGACAGACATCGATTTTAGCCAATCAGAGCTGGCTCACCTGAACTCCATGTACATGAGCACAGTTTTATCTATATGACACACATGAACCCCCTCTAGTGGTGAAAAACTGTCAAAATGCCCTAAGAGAAGAGGCGGCCTTCAAGGGCTAAGAAATTAGCATATGAACCTCCTAGGTTTAGCTTTCAACTAAGAATACCAAGAGAACAAAGCAAAATTGGTTATAAAAATAAATTGTAAAATTGTTTAAAATGATATTCTCTATCTGAATCATGAAAGTTTATTTTGGACTAGACTGTCCCTTTAAAGAGAAAGTGTACTGTAAAATTCCACACACCCAATGATCTATTTTACCCTCTGGATTGTATTACATTGATTACAAATCACTCTTTCGCCTTTATTTTGCCATTTGAAATAACTGTTTTGCCTGTTGAAGCTGCTACCTATATTGAAAATGTAGTACTGCAGTAATGGCTACCGAAAAGCTTTGTAAACAAGATCCAGCAAAAAATGTTTTTTTTTTTTTTTTTAAAATCATCTCCCCAGTGGGGGGTGGGGGAATAAGTACTAAAATGTTAATTTTTCAGTTGTTATATCAGACATGTAAGAAATAATTGTGTGTTTATAAAAAGTGATATAATAATAAAATCTGCTCTTCCTCCAAGCTCAGTTCAATTTAAATGTGTTGTGATTTCTAAGAGCAAATTTGCTATTTCATATACAAACAAACAAAAGTGAACAATTTTCCATACATTTAATAAATTAAACCGGTATAAGAAGTAATTGCAAACACATCAAGGGGAAACAATTTTACGGTACACTGTTCACTTAAACAGGGAACTTATAAGTTTAGGGGTACAGTTATATCTGTTTATCTCCTTTCAGGGGTTAAAACGCCATACATACATACATATAACTAAAGAATTAAAGCGTGATAGTATACACACTACAGTGTACGGTTTGCTTTTTCCCTGCTGATTTAGGGGCGCTTGTATCATGGTGCTCAGCTGTGAGCATGGTTTTTATAGCATTGCCCACTAATTTCTTTTTTGTCATACAGCATTAGAGTGCACAATTTTTAGCAAGATAGATATACAAGGTTCAGTGTGAGTTCACCCCCCAAATGGCTCAAGATAATGAAAGCCTGTTCCAAGAGTTATTTAATATAAAAAAATAAATTGCAAGTTGTTTTAGGACTAATTTGGAATGTTTGTGAATGTGTATGTAGGCACAATACTTTACTTTTACATGATTTAATATTGCTGCATAAGTAAACCTGACAAACATAATAATATTATTTTGCTGCATAGCTGTGCATTCAAAATGATAACATAGATATTAAAAAAGTACAAAATAAATATACCTTGCAAAAGAATCTATTTATATATTTACATTTTAGCCAATCAGTGCTGACTCATAAATAACACAATGGATGTGAGCACAATGTAATCTATATGGCACACATGAACTAGCGCTGTCTAACTGTGAAAAACTGGCAAAATTAACTGAGATAAGAGGCGGCCTTTAAGCTCTTAGAAATTAGCATATGAGCCTACCTAGATTAAGCTTTGAAAAAGAATACCATGAGAACAAAGCAAATTTGATAAAAGTCAATTGGAAAGTTGTTTAAAATTGCATGCCCTGAATCATGAAAGTTTAATTTTGACTAAACTGTCCCTTTAAGTAATATAGATAAATATAGAAAGATAAAAGATAGACAGACAGACAGACAGACAGACAGACAGATAGATAGATAGATAGCTAGATAGATAGAAGGAGGGATAGGTGATATAAGGGTAGATAATTTGATAGATTATAGAAAGACAGACAGATCGACCATTAGGCAGATGTTCAGTTTGTCCTAAGCTGTTTTCCCTATTAAATATACGACTGATATTTAATGTAATACCACCTTATCTCAAAGCTGTGTCAGAAAATTAACATAAAAGGTTATTACTTTATATCAAAATGCAGATTGTAACCGTCCTGTATAAAACTACTTTTTGTTTTTATGCTGTAGAGGCGTGTCCCTTTTTTTTACTATAGAGCAGTGGGGCTTATCCTTACCAACCCATTTGTTCCCAAGTGTAAGTTTTTGCACAAACATCAATTTCCTGTTATTGTTGTTATTGTTTAAAAAGATAGATTACACCTTTACTACCCATTCCCTAGATTTGCACAGCCAACATTGTTATATTAAAGGGACACTGTACCCAAAATTTTTCTTTCGTGATTCAGATTGAGCATGAAATTTTAAGCAACTTTCTAATTTACTCCTATTATCAAATTTTCTTCATTCTCTTGGTATCTTTATTTGAAATGCAAGAATGTAAGTTTAGATGCCGGTGCATTTTTGCTGAACAACCTGGGTTGTCCTTGCTGATTGGTGTATAAATCCATCCACCAATAAAAAAGTGCTGTTCAGAGTATTGAAACAAAAAAAAAAGCTTAGATGCCTTCTTTTTCAAATAATGATAGCAACAGAACGAAAAAAAAATTGATAATAGGAGTAAATTAAAAAGTTGCTTAAAATTGCATGCTCTTTCTGAATTACAAAAGAAAAAAATTGGGTACAGTGTCCCTTTAATTTACTTTATAATCTTTAAATCTCTAACTTTCTGCCTGTTTCTAAGCCCCTTAACGCCACCTTTATCTCAGTGAATTTTTATAGCTTTTCATAGCAAGACACTGCTAGTTCGTGTATGCCATATAGATAACATTATGTTCACTTCCGTGGAGTTATCCATGAGTCAGCACTAATCAGCTAAAATACAAGTCTGTAAATAGCACTGAGATAAGGGGGCAGTCTGCAGAGGCTTAAACACAAGGTAATCACAGAGGTAAAAAGTATATTAATATAACAGTGTTGGTTATGCAAAACTGGGGAATGGGTAATATAGGGATTATCTATCTTTTTAAACAATAAACATTTTGGAGTAAACTGTCAATTTAATATTCAACTTAAATTTAAACAAAATTGACTGCACCCTTTTTATGCAAAAATATATAGTTTTATTTAATGTATATTTAAATGTTACATGCGTGCTAATATAGAGTTACATTTCCTTTTAAGCAAACCATATAACATTTAATTACACACTAGTTATAATCAATAAACTGTAAACTGGGCATAATATTAGAGATGAAACACAATGCCAGCATCACAAAACTGCCAGATGAAATGACAGAAAACCTTGTTTTGACAAGTAAATTACTATCCACGCCCATCTGAGATTCCTACAAGGGTAAATGATAGACATTTTGTATTGTGCAGAAGCAGATTGTCTGATATAGTCACCCAATAGCACAGCAAAGTCAGAATTAATGTGATTTGTCTCTGATGAAGGGGGAGCTACTAGCTCTACAATTAAACCTTGTTTTGATTCAAATGATCACATTCAATATCAAGCAAAACGGTGTAAATCTACAGTAATACTTGATATGTGAATTATTTACCTCTAGAAAAAAAAACATCATACACAAAAAAATAAGTGCAAGTGTCTAATGAATAAATTATATTACATGCACAGACTTAATACCATGTTTGTTGTATAAAGGACTTAGATTTACAGATTTTTCTGATACAGTAAATTAGTGTTAGATGTTTGCAAGATCAATTTAAACCTATAGCAGTTGTTTATTTTTTTAAATGCATTCTTTTATAACAATATTGTACCTTTTAATGAGTAAATTTAAATATACAAATGTGGTTATTTTGTACATTTAATTCATGAAAATATAGCAATAAAATAAACTATAGGATATATATTTATATATATTAATTATCTTATGAATACTTCAATATGACATTACTAATTTTCTAATTAGCTAAATGCATATATTTACAGTTTATATTATCAGCCACACAGGAAACTATTTGAAATACCATTTAACATTTTATTCTACATTAATGCCTATTCTATGCTACTCGGGTGCTTTCTAGGCTATCAAAGCAAGTGCATTCGAAACGTTGGCTAAATTGTTAGTAAAATTGAGATATTCTGTTTCTACAACTGTTGCTCTTTGCATTATATTCAGCTGTGTTCATCAAAATATCACTCCCAATCAAACTCTCAGCTCCACCCAGCTCAGATCAAAAGTAGCTTCAAAGGAAGACACAAACCAGAAAAAAAAAAATCATGCTGTAATGTATATGTCATAACCTAATTAATCTAATCATCTGTGAAATAGAATGCCCTCTGTTTCCAGCAAATGCTTGGGGGGTTATGCTCAGTAGATCTTATATTACACTACAGAGAATTACTTTATTTTATTTTTTAAACCTTTGTCAGTACAGTTTCTAGATGTATAAAATGCATTTTCTATTTTTTAAATAGTGCAAAAGTTTTAGATTAACTTTCAGTGTATATGCAAAGTGAAATTACAGGTGTCATGTTTTTTTTTCCCCAAAATACAATCTGTTACTTTGTAATCTTCCTAACAATAATAAACCACACCCCTGGCTTCTATACTAGTTGTAGGAAAGTAAAGTTTGTCAAATAGATACAATCATTTTCACCACCAAAAACTGTTCTCCCATTTGTGGATAGCACCTACCTGTATATACGCCATCTTCAGTCACAGAGCCATTAGCAATTACTGAGCAAGGCGTTTCTCTCCCCTATTTGCCCTCAAAAAGCAGAATACACAGATCCAGACGTGACTTGTATAGGTGATTAGCACTGAGCTGGCTACCTGGGGACACAGCTCACAGACTTGCTAGCCAAGAGTAGCACTGTGTCAGCCCCAGAGCACCATGGGTACCTGCCAGGCTGGGGGGCACCCTGCACTGGCACAGAGTCCTCCTTCTGCTCCCTGTCACCAAACAGGAGTCATCCCTGTGTCCCCTCTCTTTGCTTTCTCCTCCTTTTGTATTTGAATGATGCCATCTGTCCTCTCAGCCTCTCTCTGCTGCCACTTGCTGTTCAAATACGTTATTATTTGTATTTATTCCTGTTTAAGGAAGAAAATAAGGCATAGAGAGGAATTGCTTATATGCCCTGGAGATGGGTGAGATTTATAAAAGAGCAACATATCAGGCTTGGCAGGGAGTCCTGCAGCACTTAAACATTGCAGAACAATTATAAACTGCATCTGAGCTCTCATGTATAAAATGCAACAGAGGTTTATATAAATTCACCAGAGCTGCCATTAATCAACATTGTGCAGAGTTTATAAAAACATTTGTATCTTGTTTGTAAGGGGTCATACAACAATACTATAATGTAACAAAGGTCTCTAGAACAAATTAGGTCAATGCAAATGTTTGTATCATATTTACTATGTAAGAAGTACTTAGGTTGTACTCCAGTTTGATGAGATTTTCAAATTCTCCTCATTCTATCGGCTGGTTTAAAGGTATAAGAAACCCCAAGTTTTTTTTCTTTCATGATTCAGAAAGAGCAGCAATTTTAAAGGGACACTGTACCCAAAAAATTTCTTTCATGATTCAGATTGAGCATGACATTTTAAGCAACTTTCTAATTTACTCCTATTATCAAATTTTCTTCATTCTCTTGGTATCTTTATTTGAAATGCAAGAATGTAAGTTTAGATGACGGCCCATTTTTGGTGAACAACCTGGGTTGTCCTTGCTGATTGATGGATAAATTCATTCACCAATAAAAAAGTGCTGTCCAGAGTACTGAAACCAAAAAAAAACTTAGATGCCTTCTTTTTCAAATAATGATAGCAAGAGAACGAAAATAAATTGATAATAGGAGTAAATTAGAAAGTTGCTTAAAATTGCATGCTCTTTCTGAAATACAAAAGAAAAAATTTGGGTACAGTGTCCCTTTAAGCAAATTTCTAGTTTACTCCTATTAGCCATTTTTCTTGTTCTCTTGGTATCTTTATTTGAAAAAGCAGGAATGTAAGCTTAGGAACTTTCCTATTTTTGGTTCAGTACCCTGCTAATTGGTGACGGCTCCTAAGATTACATTGCTGCCTTTCAAATAAAGATACAACGAATAAATATGATAAAAGGAGTAAATTACAAAGTTGCTTAAAATTGCAAGCTCTATCTGAGTCATGAAAGAAAACATTGGAGTTTCATATCCCTTTAATAACATTATTTCATGTGACATTGCACTGCATTAAAGGGACATGAAACACAATTTTGTTCTTTTATAATTTAGAAAGGGCATTTGGTTTTAATTAACTTTCCAATATACTTCTATTATCTAATTTGTTATGTTTCTCTTGGTATCCTTTGTTGAAAAGCAAAGCTAGGTAGGCTGGAGCTGCTGATTGGTAGTTGCACATACATGCCTCATGTTTTGCTAGATCTCAGAAATGCATTGCAGCTTCTTCAACAAATGATACCAAAAGAATTAAACAAATTAGATAATAGAAATAAATAAGTTGTTTAAAAATGGTATGTTCTATCTGAATCGTGAAAGAAAAATGTTGGGTTTCATGTCCATTTAATGGGACTTTGAACCCATTAATTAATTCCTCCCAAATTAAAGGGACACTAAACCCAATTTTTTTCTTTCCTGATTCAGATAGAGCATGCAATTTTAAGCAACTTTCTAATTTACTCCTATTATCAAATTTAGTTCATTCTCTTGGTATCTTTATTTGAAATGCAAGAATGTAAGTTTAGATGCCGGCCCATTTTTGGTGAATAAACTGGGTTATTCTTGCTGATTGGTGGATAAATTCATCCACCAATAAAAAGTGCTGTCCAGAGTCTGAACCAAAAAAGAAACTTAGATGCCTTCTTTTTCAAATAAAGATAGCAAGAGAAGGAAGAAAATTGATAATAGGAGTAAATTAGAAAGTTGCTTAAAATTGTATGCTCTATCTGAATCACGAAAGAAAAAAATTTGGGTTCAGTGTCCCTTTAAGAGGTGGATTTAAACATTTCATGCCATTACAAAGGGCCAAACCCAGTAACGATCTCCTGCAGGATGAGAAGAGTTAGCCCTGCACAATGCATAGTTTATGCTGGGTACAATTCTCCTGAAAACAGTAGAATTGCAGGTGAATCCTAAGCAGCATTAACTATGCATTGTGCTGGGCTAACGGCTCCTCTTGCAGGAGATACTCGCTGTGTTTAACCCTTTAGGATGCATAGTTAATTAACTATTTCAAATAAGATACAATTCACCTGCACTTTATCTCTCTGTGAATAGAGCACAAAGTGTATCTTGCTACAGTTAAAGGGACAGAAACAGCTTTAAAGGGACAGTAAAGTCAAAATTCAGATAGAGCATGCAATTTTAAATAACTTCCCAATTTACTCCTATTATAAAATGTGCTTTATTCTCTCTGTATCCTTTGTTGAAGAATAAACCTAGATGGGCTCATAGGACCTCAGATTAATGCACCTGTCTTTAAGACTATGACAGCACACTGCTGGCATAGAGTGCATTGGGTTTACATATTTCCCTATTCTGTTTTACAGGTGTGCTTAAAGGGCCACTGTAAGTAAATATTTTCTATGCCCGTTACTAACTACCCCAAATACGCTTTTTATCAATAGCATTTCATTAACATATCTCTAACGTATATCAGAAATCTTGTCTGCAAATTAAATTGTTTTCCAAACCCACTCCGTGGGTATCCTTTGCTCTGTACCAATCCGTTTACAATACCTAGGTTTCAAAATGGCGCTTTAAACACAACGTTATTGGTTTAAGTATTTAGAATATGCAGTGCTGAAAATAGTGGGCAGGATAACGTGACATCATCGGCGAATAAAAGATATAACTTTTAGAACGTTATGAAACTTCGTTTTGGAGAAAATATAGGTCAGTAGGTTTTAATTAATGTTTATTAACTTTAATATGTTAGTTGTTTGGCTTAAAAATTATAACAGAAAGTAATCCTTTAAGCCTACCACCATTTTTATCCAATGTTTGTAAACTTGTTCATTAATAGAAATAGAGATACATTTAAATAGTCAACATTACTCCTAAATGATTTTTTTGAATATGTGTATGTTTTACATGTTTATAAAATGTTTCATATTTGGTAATACTAGTTATAAAGGGCATTTTGACCCCTTACGCTTAGAAATAAAGAACGTCTAAGACTAAGGTCAATTAATGACAAGCAAAAAATAATTTAGCTCAAGGTAACCTGTCTGCAAATGCAATGTGACATTGACTGAAATAATTTGACTAGGGCAAAATGAAAATGCATCAGCTTTGTAAACTGTTTAATGGTGTTACCCTTTTCTTTTTAACTTGATATTTGTATTTTTTAAACTGACTCTACAACATACAGCACAGTGATTGCTTGATCAGTGTAGGAGCTAAATTCAATATGTCAGTAATTGGCCAAAAATAATACAACACTCAACAGTTTTTCTATGGGTGTGACCCTGGGCAGGAAAACAGGGCAAAATTTGCTCATGAAAAAAAAAACATTTACTTTGTACGCAGATCATTTATCATGTTGTGATTAATTCTTCTGAACCCCCCTAAGGCTACA
Organism: Bombina bombina; assembly: GCF_027579735.1. NCBI lineage: Eukaryota > Metazoa > Chordata > Amphibia > Anura > Bombinatoridae > Bombina > Bombina bombina. The sequence continues at coordinate 163,296,072 of NC_069509.1, forward strand.
AACCTATTTTGAAAAAGGAAGTAAAGACCCTTTACCTAGGCAGGTTTTTTTTTACAGGGACGTGAAACACAACTTTTTCTTCCATGATTCAGACAGGGCTTTCAATTTAAAACAACTCTCCAATTTACTTCTATTATATAATTTGCTTCATTCTCATGGGATCCTTTGTTGACAGAGCAGCAATGCATTACTGGAAGCTAGCTGAACACATCAGATGAGCCAATGAAAAGAGACATATGTGCAGCCATCAATAAGTAAATAGCTCACAGTAGTGCATTGCTGCTCATTAGCCTACCTTATTATGCTTCTCAACAAAGGATACCAAGAGAATGAACCAAATTAGGTAATATAATTATATTGGACACTGTTTAAAATGTGAGTCTGAATCATTAAGGTTTAATGTTTACTTTAAGGGGACATTATATGCTATACTAACTTTTTCTTTGCATAAATGTGTTGTAGATGATACAATTATATAGCCCATCTGCGGGTGTTTTTGGAAAAATGTATAGTTTTGCTTATTTTTAAAAAATATTGTTCTGATTTTCAGGCTCCTAACCAAGCTCCAAAGTTTTATAAGTATACTGATGTTGTATACAGATTTCAGACTGCTTCTGTTTGTATAATATGTCTTTTCATATGCAGGGGAGGGAGGAGGTTCTGCTATCAGACCCTTTCAGAGGGTGTCCCAGGCTAATCTTATTAACAGTACTAAACTGGGAGCTTCTAAATACGTTTTTAAAAGGTTTTACATTGGATTTTTATCTGTGCATATTATTCTTTATAGTAGTGTATATTACATGCAGTTAAATGAACATTGGTGTATACTGCCCCTTTAATGAAAAAAAGACACTTTGATTTTATTAAAACATTTAATTGATGAACAAACAGAAACAAAATTCACAACTATTAACATCTGAATCTTCTTTCAAGATTGCAATTAAGTGTATGTTACAAAAAATTGAAGACTATATTGATACAAAATGATAGGGAAGGGTTAACTGCACATGTCATAAACTAGCTTTATAATAGACAATAACATCTGCAAACACACAGGACAGACATTACCAACAATGTATCAATTTTTGATGATGTTCTCATTTTCTATTGGTTGTTAATCTATTGCTTCTGTGTTAATCTGAGATAACAGCTGTTTTGCTCATTTACCCAATCCGAATGTAGGATATCCGGATGCTCTGTCATTATTCCAGAATTATGTTCTGTGACCAAAGTGTTCAAACAAATATTTTTCACAGGCATTGGAGTAAAGTTGGTATTAGAAAATGGTCGGAAGAGAACTATTTCACATGGCAAATTCTATATCACTGGAACAGACACAGATCATTAAATTAACCCCCATATTGCCAATAATACAGATGGTACAGTAACAACCTTATAATGACTAGCAACCAACACAGAGCACAAACGTAACCCCCATATTGCTATTAATTCAGACAATAAAAGCCTGTTATGACCTTTAATCAACTGCTTTCATTATTTATTTCACACCCTGTGGTCTGATGTGGATATGTGACCAACAGAGGGGCTGCAGGACTAGGGGGGTTTGATATGGATATATGACTGACCTAGGGGCTGCAGGTACAGAGGGTCTAAAATGGATATGTGGCTGAATGAGGGGCGGAACCAGGGGGTCTGACTGACAGAGGGGCAGCGGAACCATGGAGTTTGATGAGGATATTTGGCTGACAGAAGGACTGCAGGACAAGGGAGTTTTATGAGGATATGTGGCTGACAGATGGGCTACAGAATCAGGTGGTATGATGAGGATAAATAAAAAGAGAGAAGCGCTCAACCTGGAAACGAACAATAGCATAATAGCTTGTTCTATGGCTAGTTACCACCCAAGAAGCAGCCTCTTTTTGCTCAATATGTGCCTTTCACAGAGAAAAACTTTCCTGAAGCATATCAGTCTGATCCTGACTTCACAGTACAGTCCAGCCCCGAAATACCAGGCAATTCTTCTCTGAACAAGAGAAACAGCAAAACCCCAGACGTACGTTTCGGCCTATTGTGGGCCTCGTCAGTGAGGTGCAGCCATATCCCTCTAGGCACACTGAGCAACGGGTCCACGTCTGGATTCCCGCATCACACTTAGGGAGACTTCCCAAAATGTCATAATTTGCATAAATAAAAAGAGAGAAGCGCTCAACCTGGAAACGAACAATAGCATAATAGCTTGTTCTATGGCTAGTTACCACCCAAGAAGCAGCCTCTTTTTGCTCAATATGTGCCTTTCACAGAGAAAAACTTTCCTGAAGCATATCAGTCTGATCCTGACTTCACAGTACAGTCCAGCCCCGAAATACCAGGCAATTCTTCTCTGAACAAGAGAAACAGCAAAACCCCAGACGTACGTTTCGGCCTATTGTGGGCCTCGTCAGTGAGGTGCAGCCATATCCCTCTAGGCACACTGAGCAACGGGTCCACGTCTGGATTCCCGCATCACACTTAGGGAGACTTCCCAAAATGTCATAATTTGCATAATTAAAAAGAGAGAAGCGCTCAACCTGGAAACGAACAATAGCATAATAGCTTGTTCTATGGCTAGTTACCACCCAAGAAGCAGCCTCTTTTTGCTCAATATGTGCCTTTCACATATTTTCTCTTTTTATTTATGCAAGTTATGACACTTGGGGAAGTCTCCCTAAGTGTGATGCGGGAATCCAGACGTGGACCCGTTGCTCGGTGTGCCTAGAGGGATATGGCTGCACCTCACTGACGAGGCCCACAATAGGCTGAAACGTACGTCTGGGGTTTTGCTGTTTCTCTTGTTCAGAGAGGGATTGCCTGGTATTTCGGGGCTGGACTGTACTGTGAAGTCAGGATCAGACTGATATGCTACTGGAAAGTTCTTCTCTGTGAAAGGCACATATTGAGCAAAAAGAGGCTGCTTCTAGGGTGGTAACTAGCCATAGAACAAGCTATTATGCTATTGTTCGTTCCCAGGTTGAGCGCTTCTCTCTTTTTATTTATGCAAGGTGTGATGAGGATATTTGGCTAAAAGAGGGGCTGCAGCAGTAGGGGTCTGATATGGTTGAATTTGCGTGGCCTTCAAAGTGCGCTACCATTGCTCATAGAAATGGCAAGATAACTTTCTGGAAGCATATGTCTGAAATCACTTGAAAAGGACAGTCCAGCCCAAAATGACCGATGAACATGGCAATGCCAGACAATCGTTTCAACCTTCTGTGGGCCTCATCAGTGAGGTGAAACCATATTCCTCTAGACATAGTGGCTAAGGCGTCCATGTCTGCTTTCCCCCCATGCTTCAGGAAAGTTCTCCTCTGTGAAAGGCACAATTGAGCTAAAAGAGGTTGCTTCTAGGTATTCATCCACCAAAGAAAAACTACTGAGTTGTTGTTTGTTCCTGGTTGAGCACTTCTCTTTCTGTGGATATATTTATTTTGACCTTGGAAAAGTCTCTCTAAGGGTGATGGGGAGTCTAGATCTGGACTCCCTGCCTAATGTGCTTAAAGGGATATAGCTGCCCTCTCATTGACTTGGCCAACAGAAGGCTGAAATGATCGTCTGAGGTTGCCATTTTCCTCACTCATTGGAGGATTACATGGTATCTTGAGGTGGGACTGTCCTTTTAAGGTGTATTGAAATGCTTCAGTAAAGTTCTTCAGAGAGGCAACGAGGCTGCACCCAGGTGGTGAACCGCCAAAGAACAAGCTACTGAGCCATTCTTCATTCCTGGTTAAGAATTTTTCTTGATTTGTGTGTGAGTGTGTGTAAAAAAAAAATATAAACTAGGTTTATAGGTGTATGTCCCTGTACATCTATAGACTTGTGGGTGTATGTCCCTGTGCATCTATAGGCTTGTAAGTGTATGTCTCTGTAAATCTACAGACTTGTGGGTGTATGTCCCTGTACATCTATAGACTTGTGGGTGTATTTCCCTGTGCATCTATAGACTTGTGGGTGTATATCCCTGTACATCTATAGACTTGTGGGTGTATGTCCCTGTACATCTATAGATTTGTGGGTGTATGTCCCTGTACATCTATAAACTTGTGGGTGTATGTCCCTGTACATCTATAGACTTGTGGTTGTTATGTCTCTTTACAACTATAGGGTTGTGGGTATATTTTCCTGTACATCTATAGACTTGTGGGTGTATGTCCCTATATATCTATAGGATTGTGGGTTTATGTCCACTGTACATCTATAGACTTGTTGGTGTATGTCCCTGTACATATATAGACTTGTGGGTGTATGTCCCTGTATATCTATAGGCTTGTGGGTTTATGTCCCTGTACATCTATAGACTTGTGGGTGTATGTCCCTGTACATCTATAGACTTGTGGGTGTAGGGCCCTGTACATCTATAGGCTTGTGGGTTTATGTCTATGTACATCTATAGGCTTGTTGGTGTATGTCCCTGTACATCTATAGGCTTGTGGGTTTATGTCCGTGTACATCTATTGGCTTGTTGGTGTATGTCCCTGTACATTTCTAGGCTTGAGAGTGTATGTCCCTGTACATCTATATCTATAGGATTGTGGGTTTATGTCCACTGTACATCTATAGACTTGTTGGTGTATGTCCCTGTACATATATAGACTTGTGGGTGTATGTCCCTGTATATCTATAGGCTTGTGGTTTTTTTTTTTTGTTTAAATAATTTTTATTAGAATAGGGTTCACTAGGTTACAACAAATCAAAATGTAAATTCTTGACATCGTAAATATGTAAGCAATAATACAATAATATCAGAATAAGCATTGTCAAACAACAGTAAACCAGTGGCCCAGCTTTTTTGTGGGTGGCGAGGGGGGGGGAGGTAGGATATATGAGGGATAAACAAAGAGGGAAGTATAAAGACTGTTAGGAGAGGAAGGGGGAGAAAGGGGAGACATTCTGAATTCAATGTGTTGAGCTGGTACTGCACATCTTAGTGATTTTCTCAAGGTGGTTTATGGGGATCGGAATGTGCACTCAAGGGAGCAGGAATCTGGGGTAGGGGAGGGGAGAGAATCAGGTCATACACTGACAAGTTTGTACATGTAGAATTAATAGCTTAAAGTGATGGTTTTATGTTCTTAACTAACAGCCAATAGTTTGCGTGTTTGCTTTTAAATGTTTAATTATTAGTACTTGGTTTTTAAACCCAGTAAACGATTCAGAGTGGTTTTCTATTGGTTCCTATACTGCTCTAAGGGGTACTATGAGGCCTTTGCTCCCAGATAAATTGTACATTAGTTATCATCTCTTGTTTACCTAGGTAGCAGTAGTGCATTTTTTCTAGGAGTATCACATGATTAACCTCAGCTATCCATTGGGCTATTGTGGGAATTTCTGTTGATTTCCAAAGCCTAGGAATTAGTCTCTTGGCACATGTCAGCATTATTAAGAAGAGCTTTTTTCTATAGGCGCAAGGGAGTTTTGGAGTATGGTTAAGGAGAATGATGTGAGGGTTTAGTGTGATTTCTATGTTTAGTGTTTCGTTCATCAGTTTAGCCACTTGTTGCCAAAATATGGTTAGACTCGAGCAGGACCACCAGATATGTGTCATGGTGCCCGTCTCACCACATCTTCTCCAACAGCTAGAAGAGGCCGTCGGGTAAATAACCCGCAGGCGGTGTGGGGTCAGATACCAGCGGGCCATGATTTTGTAATTTAGTTCTGATAACAAGAGGGAGGTTGAAGAGGCGTGTATGTTACGGAAACAACGTTGCAAATCTTCATCGTCTAGGTCATATGGTATCTCCTCAGACCACCTAACTAGGTAGGAAGGGCGTGTCACAGGAAATTTATTCCTAAGGATTTTATATGCTATGGACAGGTGTGCTCTCATGATGACAGGATTGGTACATAGTTGCTCAAATGCGGTTAGTGGTCTAAGGATATCTTTCTTGTGTGGGTTGTTGTGTATAGCATGTCTAATTTGCAGGTATGCATACCAGCTATGAAAGGGGGGCCCTAGTTCTTCTGCTAGTACAGTTCTGTCTTTTATGCCCATTGGGCCTACAAAAATGTATAGAGGAAGGTTCTGCAAGTGTCTTACTGGATTAGTGTGAGTAAATCTACTGTGTTGTAGAAACAAATGATTGTGAAGTAGTGGGGTAAGTGGAGAAATTACGGTCGATATACCTTTGGTATGCGATATGATATAGTCCCACACTTCGAGTGTAGCTCTAATGTAGTCATTACGCTGCACCAAATGTGGTCTAGTGGCTTTAGGGAGCCAGGGTAAATCTCTCATGTGTCTGGTCTGTGTTAAGTGCCCCTCTATCTGTACCCATAATTTTGCTGGAAGTGCGTGATTCCAAGAGATGATCCTTGCTAAATGTGCTGCTCTGTAGTAGTTGGTGATATTAGGAACATTGAGACCCCCGTCCTCTTTGCTAAGGTATAATGTGTTCTGTGTCACTCTTGGGCGTTTGTACGACCAGATAAATGAATTAATTAGCTTTTGTTGTGTCTTGAGGTATGAGTTTGGGAGAGCCAGTGGAAGTGTTTGGAAGATATATAGGTATTTAGGAATGATCATCATTTTAACTGTGTTAATTCTTCCAAACCAGGACAAATGTCCCTGTGAATGCCACTTTTCCAGTAAGTTCTTGGTGCGCGATTGGAGTGCGAGGAAATTGTCTGTAAAAAGCTTGTCAGTATCATATGATATAGCTAATCCTAAGTATTGAAGTTTATCAGTTATGCTAAACCTTCCTATGTGCGCTAAATTTTCAACTTCTTGTGATGTTAAGTTGATCGGCATAAGGCCAGATTTATCCATATTAATAAAAAAGTTAGAGATTTGTTTATAGTTCTCCAATGTATCGAGAAGTGCTGGAAGTGTGGTCGACGGTGATTTTAAAGTGAAAATCACATCATCCGCGAACAAGAGGCATTTCTGGTCTATATCGCCTAGTTTTATGCCTTGGATATGTGGGTTATTTCTCACTTGTATTGCTAAAATCTCTACTGTTAATGCAAATAGCAAGGGTGAAAGTGGGCACCCCTGCCTTGTGCCATTCGATATAGGGAACGATTGGGAGGTGACGTCATTAATCTTAACTCTAGCGCTTGGGTTATGATATAGGGCCTGTATTCTATTAATGAACGTTTCGGAAAAGCCAAACTTCGACAGGGCGGCCCACATGAATTGCCAGTCCACCCTGTCGAAAGCCTTCTCCGCGTCAGTGGACAGTAGGAACATCGGGGTATGGTTGTCACGGGCGAATTGTAATGTATGGAGCAGTCTTATAGAGTTATCTTTGGCCTCCCGTCCTCTAATGAAGCCCACCTGGTCCGGATGAACTATTTTAGGCAATATTGTATTTATGCGGTTCACTAGGATTTTGGCATATATCTTCATATCTATATTAATGAGTGATATTGGTCTATAGTTGCCTACAATATCTGTAGCTTTATTTGGTTTCGGGATCACCGTTATTAATGCCTCTAATAAAGTGCTAGGGAAAACTGTACCTTGGTCTATGTCTGAGAATAGTGAACAGAGATGAGGGCTTACTTGCTCTTGGAGGAGTTGGTATAGTTTTGCGGTGATGCCATCCGGACCAGGGGACTTCCCCCCAGGTAGTGATTTGATTACCAGGATAACTTCTTTTAATGTAATAGGGGAATCTAATATTTGCCTGTCGTCATCTGTAAGGGCGGGCGTAGGAATGTTCGCTAAGAAGGAGTTCAGCTTGTGTTGTACATCTAGCGCTGAGTCTTTTGTTATATTGTATAGGTTTGTGTAGTAGGAAGTAAACTGGTTTGTGATCTCCTCAATTTTAGAAGTGTGTTTATCCGATTCTACTTTAAGAGATTTGATAAAAGTGGAGTATTTCTGCTTTTTAAGTGACCTGGCTAGCATTCGGCCTGCCTTATTGCTGTCCGCAAAAAATCTAGATTTAGTTGTGAGGGCTCTCATATGTGCTCTTTGTGTTAGAAATTTGTTTAGGTTTTCTCTTGCTTCATTTAAGTCAGCTAGCTTAGCGGTGGACTTTGGATCAGCTTTATGCAAAGTTTCTTGCACGGTCAATGCAGAGGTTAGCGCGGAAAATTGAGTCATATATAATTTCTTCTGCTTGGCATTGTGTTTTATTAGGATGCCACGTATGTAGCATTTGTATGCCTCCCAGTTGTTCGCGGACGACGTGTCCTCTGGTTTGTTCAGGGAGAAGAACTCCTCTGATGTCGCTCTGAGCTCATCTACAATCTCCTGGCTAGTAAGCAAGGAGTCATTAAGTCTCCAATTTAATGTGTTGCGAGTCCTACCTGTCCATTGGAATGTTGTGATAACCATACTATGGTCGGACCAAGTTGTGTGGGTTATTTTGGAGTGTATCATGTTCGAAAGGAGAGCTTGACTACTCAGGATGTAATCTAGTCGAGAATATGAGTGTTGGGGGTGGGAAAAAAAGGTATAGTCCCTCTTGGTTGGGTGTGCTATTCTCCAGGTATCAAAGAGGTTTATGGATTGTAGGGCCGTATAGTTGTTCCTTAGGGTGTTTTTACGTAAGTATGATCTTCCTGTTGAGGTGTCTAATGCAGGTTGCATGGGGAAGTTGAAGTCTCCTCCAAGTATAATCGGGCCCTTAGCATTGTCTATAAGAATGTTAATTACTGATTTATAAAAGTGAATGGTAGGTTTGTTTGGGGCGTATATGTTGGCAAAAGTTACCGGGGTTCCGTAGCAAAGTCCTACCAGGACAAGTATCCTGCCTTCCTTATCTACGTACCGCTGCAAGAGTTCAAAGGGAGTATTGCGTCTAAATGAGATGCACACTCCATTTTTTCTATTTGGGCCTGAGTTACAATAGTGTTGGTCAAAGTATCTCTTGGATAAGGTGGGTTCTTTGTGTCTAGTGAAATGGGTTTCTTGGGTCATTACTATGTCTATTTTCCTCTTGTAAAAGTCATGGAAAGCTATGGAGCGTTTCTCAGCCGAGAGGAACCCCTTAACATTTTGAGTTGCAATTTGGAGTGTGCCCACTCTGTTGTTAAGCATTTGGGCCATATCGTGGTAAGAACAATGTACTATGATACTAAAAAGGAGTTAATCTAGTCTGGTCAGTGTATTGGCTTGAGTTAGAGCAATAAAGGTGTGCTGTATAAGAGTGTGGGTAATGGTAAAAGGGGTGTAGGGGGAAAGACAGCTGTGGGAGAGTTCGGGATTGAAATACAAAAGAAATGAGGGGAGTCTAGGGGGTGGAAATGCTGGGGTAGAACCTGCAGTTCAGAGTCCGCAATCTGAGCTCCAAAGTGCAGGGATTAACAATTAAGGTCTGCGGTTGTAAGTTCTAAGTTGGGGGCTTTTTTACAGACCGGGTGTCTAGATGTTTTTATTAAAGTTCGGTAATGCGGCTATTGCTTAGTGGGGAGTATTTAGCTTAACGTGAAGCTAGCTAGTGCAGTATTTTAATCATAGCCCTCTGACGCTTTTTGGGTACTGTAGGGGAGTGGGACGTCATAGTGACGTATCTTGCTCCGTAGGGCAAAGAGAACAATTTTAAGATGTTTGGTTATATATAATTAGTGCATAGAGGATTATAATAACAGATATAACAGTTAGGTGATTATAGCAAACAAAGGCAACAACAATACAACAGAGTGAGATAACAACGTCTCCTTAGTGAAAACTTTTGTTTTTTTCCCCTTTTTTTGTTTTTTTTAAAAAAAACTAGAATTCTATAAGTAGAAAAACATGTAATAATTCAACATAAGAGAACCAACATTCAATTCAGACCCCATTATTAAATAATACATTTATACCATGTGAGGGATCTAAATGTTAAGGCAGATTAGTTGGGTCTAAGATCATTTTAAGAACTACTTAACTGTGGTGGATATCTATATGAGCTAGGCTAGTAGGCTAATAGGTCGCCCTTCCAGCAGCTGTATATATACTCGGCCTAGGGACTCTATATATACATAAAAGTCTCTTATTGGGCAGTTCAGCCTTTCATGTCATAAGAGCAGCATGGCTAGAAGCACAAATGGGTAATCAAAAGTACTTATCCAATTGAGTCTGTGTCCATTATGTCAGCCTCCGTCTGTAGTAGTTGTCTTCTTTTGTTCTGTTTATTTAGCGGGTCAGGGTTTGGGCGCCTTTGTGATTTAGGGCTGCCCTGAATTTTCTGATTTTCTTTTTGTGATTGGGAGTCTGCTGTAGGGGGCTGTGGAATGTTCATCATGTTGCAGAATCTGTTTATTTCTGATATAGAGGTACACTCTATCTTCTTGCCATTCTTCATTGATATTACTGACGTGGGGAAACCCCATCTGTAAGGGATACGCAGTGATCTTAAATGGGATGTAAGAATTTGAAAGTCCCTTCGTTTTTGTAATGTTCTCACTGATAGGTCTTGGTAAACCTGGATTTTGTGGCCCTGGAAACTTATAGCTTGTCGTTTTCTAGTTACGTTGTAGAGCTCTTCTTTTTGTCTGTAGTTCTGAAAATGCACTACAATGTCTCTAGGCGGGGAGTCATCTGGGGGTTTCGGACGAAGAGCACGGTGTGCTCGATCAAGTGGGATAATGGGATCTTCTGAGGTCTCCTCTCCCAATATTTCTGCAAACAGGGCCTGTAGATAATCTTGGAGTTCGTTGTTTAGTACTGACTCTGGGACCCCTCTAAAGCGCAAATTACCTCTTCTTGAACGATTTTCCAAATCGTCAATTTTGTCTTCTAATTCATTTATGTGTTGGGAATGATGTGTTTGATGTGCTGCAATTTTTGCTATTTTTTGCGCCATCACATATTCGTGTTCCTCTAATGAGTCGACTCTGTGGCCAAGATCATTTATTTCCTTCTTCAAGTCAGCGCATTCGTCTCTGATGCACGACTTTACTTGCTCGATCAGGGCCACTATAGCCTTGTAAGTAATAGGGGGGTCATTTTCTAGCTCTTGCTCTGTAGGTGGTAAGCAGACAGGGGCAACCAAGGTGTCAATGTGGTCGCTAGTGGTGGGAGTTTGTGGTGCGTTCACTGCTGTTTTTTGTACTGTCTGATCCATTTGTTTAAAGAACTCATGTACCGCTCCCTGAGTGACCTGTGAAGGTTTAAGAGCCTTATCCTGCCTGGTGTTTTTCCTTTGCGACATGTTGTCTTGCTGTTGTTTGTGAAAAGTCCTCTCTAGGCGGCCAGAGACCTCTATACCCCCCGGGGAATTTACCCTCACAGGGTGATCACGGAGAAGGAGAGCTGGGTATGACCCGTCACCGCAACGTGTGACGGGAAAAGGAGTAGGGGTACAGGGTATAGATAGATACGTGGCCAACTCTAATAAGGCCTAGAAGGCTGCAATAATCTGTTTTAGAACCATTCTATAAGTTAGGCAGAGATTTTGTGAGAAGAGGTGTTTCTTGCTTATTGCGTGACTGAAAGTAAGCAGATTCCAGACACTGTAGTGTTTCAAGATGATTCGGTCGGTGTCGGTATTAAGTATATCTCCTTATGTAGCTTTAGTAGTGTGTTAACATAGTCCCAGTGTATCTATTGCGCCATTTTACTTCGATCAGTCACTTTCAATTCGCCCAGAAAAATTTTCTGCTATGCAGGTCTAAGCACTCCTCTAGCTTGGTGAAATGTCTCTACCAGTAAGGCAATGTGGTATTCACAGTGGGCCCATGTGTTCATGTAAACAGAGCGTTACTTATCCCCATAAACTTTATGTATGTTGCATATTTTACATACGTTACCGCCACCGGTAGTCTCCGTGCATCAGCGATGTGTCATAGCTATCTCCTTGGGAGACTGTGAGTCTGCTGCCTGCTGCCGATAGTGACCCCGTCTAGGGGATGAAAAGCTTGTGAGTTCAGCTCGGAATCATCCGCAGGCATGCACAGTAGTTCAGCTTGTGTCCCACGCGGCAAGTGTCATGCTCTCCGTGTTGGGCCGCAGTTCCTTCTGGTTGTGCCGGGGTTCAGTGTTTTACTCAGCTGTGTGAAGGGTCACGCTGTGATGTCGGCTGAGGGTTCCGACTAAATTCTCCGTTGTGTTCTTGTCGAATAAAGCATTTTGTGCCGCTTTTAGTGTCGAAGGCACCCAGTCTGTACACGGAGCCTCAGTGCAGTGCGGCCATCTTAGTCTGCCGTTCGCTCCGCCCTCTAGGCTTGTGGGTTTATGTCCCTGTACATCTATAGACTTGTGGGTGTATGTCCCTGTACATCTATAGACTTGTGGGTGTAGGGCCCTGTACATCTATAGGCTTGTGGGTTTATGTCTATGTACATCTATAGGCTTGTTGGTGTATGTCCCTGTACATCTATAGGCTTGTGGGTTTATGTCCGTGTACATCTATTGGCTTGTTGGTGTATGTCCCTGTACATCTCTAGGCTTGAGAGTGTATGTCCCTGTACATCTATAGACTTGTGGGTGTATGTCCCTGTACATATATAGACTTGTGGGTGTATGTCCCTGAACATCTATAGACTTGTTGGTGTATGTCCCTGTACATATATAGACTTGTTGGGTGTATGTCCCTGTACATCTATAGACTTGTGGGTGTATGTCCCTGTGTATCTATAGGCTTGTAAGTGTATGTCTCTGTAAATCTACAGACTTGTGGGTGTATGTCCCTGTACATCTTTAGACTTGTGGGTGTATTTCCCTGTGCATCTATAGGCTTGTGGGTGTATGTCCCTGTACATCTATAGACTTGTGGGTGTATATCCCTGTACATCTATAGACTTGTGGGTGTATGTCCCTGTACATCTATAGACTTGTGGGTGTATGTCCCTGTACATCTATAGACTTGTGGGTGTAGGGCCCTGTACATCTATAGGCTTGTGGGTTTATGTCTATGTACATCTATAGGCTTGTTGGTGTATGTCCCTGTACATCTATAGGCTTGTGGGTTTATGTCCGTGTACATCTATTGGCTTGTTGGTGTATGTCCCTGTACATCTCTAGGCTTGAGAGTGTATGTCCCTGTACATCTATATCTATAGGATTGTGGGTTTATGTCCACTGTACATCTATAGACTTGTTGGTGTATGTCCCTGTACATATATAGACTTGTGGGTGTATGTCCCTGTATATCTATAGGCTTGTGGGTTTATGTCCCTGTACATCTATAGACTTGTGGGTGTATGTCCCTGTACATCTATAGACTTGTGGGTGTAGGGCCCTGTACATCTATAGGCTTGTGGGTTTATGTCTATGTACATCTATAGGCTTGTTGGTGTATGTCCCTGTACATCTATAGGCTTGTGGGTTTATGTCCGTGTACATCTATTGGCTTGTTGGTGTATGTCCCTGTACATCTCTAGGCTTGAGAGTGTATGTCCCTGTACATCTATAGACTTGTGGGTGTATGTCCCTGTACATATATAGACTTGTGGGTGTATGTCCCTGTACATCTATAGACTTGTTGGTGTATGTCCCTGTACATATATAGACTTGTTGGGTGTATGTCCCTGTACATCTATAGACTTGTGGGTGTATGTCCCTGTGTATCTATAGGCTTGTAAGTGTATGTCTCTGTAAATCTACAGACTTGTGGGTGTATGTCCCTGTACATCTTTAGACTTGTGGGTGTATTTCCCTGTGCATCTATAGGCTTGTGGGTGTATGTCCCTGTACATCTATAGACTTGTGGGTGTATATCCCTGTACATCTATAGACTTGTGGGTGTATGTCCCTGTACATCTATAGACTTGTGGGTGTATGTCCCTGTACATCTATAAACTTGTGGGTGTATGTCCCTGTACATCTATAGACTTGTGGGTGTTATGTCCCTTTACAACTATAGGGTTGTGGGTATATTTTCCTGTACATCTATAGACTTGTGGGTGTATGTCCCTATATATCTATAGGCTTGTGGGTTTATGTCCACTGTACATCTATAGACTTGTTGGTGTATGTCCCTGTACATATATAGACTTGTGGGTGTATGTCCCTGTATATCTATAGGCTTGTGGGTTTATGTCCCTGTACATCTATAGACTTGTGGGTGTATGTCCCTGTACATCTATAGACTTGTGGGTGTAGGGCCCTGTACATCTATAGGCTTGTGGGTTTATGTCCATGTACATCTATAGGCTTGTTGGTGTATGTCCCTGTACATCTATAGGCTTGTGGGTTTATGTCCGTGTACATCTATTGGCTTGTTGGTGTATGTCCCTGTACATCTCTAGGCTTGAGAGTGTATGTCCCTGTACATCTATAGACTTGTGGGTGTATGTCCCTGTACATCTATAGACTTGTGGGTGTATGTCCCTGTACATCTATAGACTTGTTGGTGTATGTCCCTGTACATATATAGACTTGTTGGGTGTATGTCCCTGTATATCTATAGGCTTGTGGGTTTATGTCCCTGTACATCTATAGACTTGTGGGTGTATGTCCCTGTACATCTATAGACTTGTGGGTGTATGTCCCTGTACATCTATAGGCTTGTTGGTGTATGCCCCTGTACATCTATAGGCTTTTGGGTTTATGTCCGTGTATATCTATTGGCTTGTTGGTGTATGTCCCTGTACATCTATAGGCTTGAGAGTGTATGTCCTTGTACATCTATAGACTTGTGGGTGTATGTCCCTGTACATCTATAGACTTGTGGGTTTATGTCCCTGTACATCTATAGACTTGTGGGTGTATGTCCCTGTACATCTATAGACTTGTGGGTGTATGTCCCTGTACATCTATAGACTTGTGGGTGTATGTCCCTGTACATCTATAGACTTGTGGGTTTATGTCCCTGTACATCTATAGACTTGTGGGTGTATGTCCCTGTACATCTATAGGCTTGTGTGTGTATGTCCCTGTACATCTATAGACTCGTGGGTGTATGTCCCTGTACATCTATAGGCTTGTGGGTGTATGTCCCTGTACATCTATAGGATTGTGGGTTTATGTCCCTGTACATCTATAGACTTGTGGGTGTATGTCCCTGTACATCTATAGACTTGTGGGTGTATGTCCCTGTATATCTATAAGCTTGTGGGTTTATGTCCCTGTGCATCTATAGCCTTGTGGGTGTATGTCCCTGTACATCTATAAACTTGTGGGTGTTTGTCCCTGTACATCTATAGACTTGTGGGTGTATGTCCCTGTACATCTATAGACTTGTGGGTTTATGTCCGTGTACATCTATAGGCTTGTTGGTGTATGTCCCTGTACATCTATAGACTTGTGGGTGTATGTCCCTGTACATCTATAGACTTGTGGGTTTATGTCCCGGTACATCTATAGACTTGTTGATGTATGTCCCTGTACATCTATAGGGTTGTGGATGTATTTTCCTGTACATCTATAGACTTCTGGGTGTATGTCCCTGTACATCTATAGGCTTAAAGGTGTATGTCCCTGTACATCTATAGACTTGTGAGTGTATGTCCCTGTACATATATTGGGCTGTGGGTTTATTTTCCTGTACATCTATAGACTTGTGGGTGTATGTCCCTGTATATCTATAGGCTTGTGGGTTTATGTCCATGTACATTTATAGACTTGTGGGTGTATGTCCATGTGCATCAGAACAAGGCTCCCATTTGAGACTATGGAAGCGCACTCTCCACTTTTAATCTGGCTCTAAATAAATCATTGGTTGAATGATGTATTTAGATCAAATATTAGCCTGAGAATAATGTGTACATATATTTTTAAAAAGAGATATTAGTTGTTCAAATATTGAAAAAATAAGGGTAAAGTTAATGTCTATAAAGAAGTGGGTGCCACCATATTGCAGAAAATGTAACCTAAGTTACAAAATGGCGGCACCCACAGACTCCAGCATGCGGCAAGCATCAGAACAGGAACCGTTAAGTGCAATGTCAAAATCACAGACAAGCAGACCGGAGTACCGTAGAAGCGGCCAATCACAACGCTAGAATATCCCAAAGTAGACAAAAGCGAGTAGGCACTACTTTAGTGTGAAATGTAAAAACACAAATTTATTGAATAATCCATTTAAAAATGTAAATCCATATGATGGACAAATGTTAAAACAAATTTGTGTTTTAATATTTCACACTGAAGTAGTGCCTGCTCGCTTTTGTCTACTTTGGGATATTCTAGCACTCAGGACTGCTTGTATGTGATTGGGTGACCTTTGATATTGCACTTACCAGTTCCTGTTCTGACGCTTGCTGCATGCTGTGGTCTGTGTGTGCCGCCAATTAGGAATGGTTATAAATGGCTTACATACAGTGGGGCAAAGAAGTATTTAGTCAGCCACCAATTGTGCAAGTTCTCCCACTTAAGAAGATGAGAGAGGCCTGTAATTTTCATCATAGGTATACCTCAAATATGAGAGACAAAATGTGGAAACAAATCCAGACAATCACATTGTCTGATTTGGAAATAATTTATTTGCAAATTATGGTGGAAAATAAGTATTTGGTCAATATCAAAAGTTCATCTCAATACTTTGTTATATATCCTTTGTTGGCAATGACAGAGGTCAAACGTTTTCTGTAAGTCTTCACAAGGTTGTCACACACTGTTGCTGGTATGTTGGCCCATTCCTGCATGCAGATCTCCTCTAGAGCAGTGATGTTTTGGGGCTGTCACTGGGCAACACGGACTTTCAACTCCCTCCAAAGGTTTTCTATGGGGTTGAGATCTGGAGACTGGCTAGGCCACTCCAGGACCTTGAAATGCTTCTTACGAAGCCACTCCTTCGTGGCATGGACAGTGTGTTTGGGATCATTGTCATGCTGAAAGACCCAGCCACGTTTCATCTTCAATGCCCTTGCTGATGGAAGGAGGTTTACACTCAAAATCTCACGATACATGGCCCCATTCATTCTTTCATGTACACGGATCAGTCGTCCTGTTCCCTTTGCAGAGTAACAGCCTCAAAGCATGATCTTGCCACCCCCATGCTTCACAGTAGGTATGGTGTTCTTTGGTTGCAACTCAGCATTCTCTCTCCTCGAAACACGACGAGTTGCATTTCTACCAAACAGTTCTACTTTGGTTTCATCTGACCATATGACATTCTCCCAATCCGCTTCTGGATCATCCAAATGCTCTCTAGCATACTTCAGACAGGCCCGGACATGTACTGGCTTAAGCAGGTGGACACGTCTTGCACTGCAGGATCTGAGTCCCTGGCGGCGTAGTGTGTTACTGATGGTAGCCTTTGTTACGTTGGTCCCAGCTCTCTGCAGGTCATTCACTAGGTCCCCCCGTGTGGTTCTGGGATGTTTGCTCACCGTTCTTGTGATCATTTTGACCCCACAGGGTGAGATCTTGCGTGGAGCCCCAGATCGAGGGAGATTATCAGTGGTCTTGTATGTCTTCCATTTTCTAATTATTGCTCCCACAGTTGATTTCTTCACACCAAGCTGCTTGCCTATTGCAGATTCAGTCTTCCCAGCCTGGTGCAGGTCTACAATTTTGTTTCTGGTGTCCTTCAACAGCTCTTTGGTCTTCACCATAGTGGAGTTTGGAGTGTGACTGTTTGAGGTTGTGGACAGGTGTCTTTTATACTGATAACAAGTTCAAACAGGTGCCATTAATACAGGTAATGAGTGGAGGACAGAGGAGCCTCTTAAAGAAGAAGATACAGGTCTGTGAGAGCCAGAAATCTTGCTTGTTTGTAGGTGACCAAATACTTATTTTCCACCATAATATGCAAATAAATTCTTTCCAAATCAGACAATGTGATTGGATTTGTTTCCACATTTTGTCTCTCATAGTTGAGGTATACCTATGATGAAAATTACAGGCCTCTCTCATCTTCTTAAATGGGAGAACTTGCACAATTGGTGGCTGACTAAATACTTTTTTGCCCCACTGTATTAGAGTGTGCAACCAATGACTGTGTGGAATATAGTCGTGTCTGTACTTTCATTTTTAACATGAATTGGAAAGCCCACAGTATTCAGAATTAAATTACAGGAAAGGAGAACAAAATAAATAAGGAAATGATATTGCAAAGTTTTCATACTACATGTAATTATTTAAACAATTTATATTAGTATCTTGAAGTGTTTTATGTCCCTTTAATGATTGTTAATACTACAGTATGAGATTCTGATTTATGAGCATCCGAGAAAAATGTGGCTATTCAGCAGCCCTTTAATTAGCACAGGGTTTTGTTATGATTAGCTAATAGTAAAGTATCTAAATGCTAAAAAATACCAATCACACAAAACACTGCCATATTTATTAAAGCAAATTACAGCTCCATCACAAAAATCCAAGTTCTCAAGAGATCTGTTGTGTTTTATCAAAGTTTTCCAAAGCTCAATCATATTTGTGTAACTTCCCCAGAAATATATTATATTTTATTCAGTTGTTCAAGGTATTATCACACTCACGAACGCTTTCCAAGTATCTTTTATATCTCTTAAAATTCTGCAGAGATCTATCACATTTACCAAGGTACTTTGGGGGATGTATCATGTTTCTAAAAGCTGTTTGAAATTCAAACTATTTGTGACAGTTCTCCAAATCTCTATGATATGTATGAGATAATTGTCTTTATTCAAACTTTATTCTCTTCTCATGATATCAAAAGCACTTTTGTAGATAAAAAGCGCACTAAGTTGTGACTGCTTTTGTGAGAGGACGCTTCTGAAAGGTGACTGTGCCATGTTTAATAAAAGGGGAATTGAACAAAATATTTCTCTCGCATAATTCAGATAGATCTAACATTTTTAAATATATTTCCAGTTTATTCATATGATCAAATTTGCTTATTTCTCTACTACTGGGAGCTAGCTCACATCTGGTGAGCCATTGACAAGGCATATATGTGCAACCATCAATCAGCAGCTAGTTTCAAGCAGTGCATTGCAGCTCCTGAGCCCACCTAGGTATACTCTTTAACAAAGGATAAAAAAGTAACAAAACAAATTAGATAATAGATGCAAATTAGTCAGATGTTTAATATTGCATACTCCATACCTGAATCATGAAAGTTTAGTTTATATTTTACTGCCTCTTTAATATATTTCTATACTTTTTGCAGGGGTCAGATAGCCATAAAAACACAAGGTGAGTTGAGAATCACATTATACTATTAAAACCAATGTGGATCAGTCTCACAACTCAATGCTTCCTTAAAGGGGACAGAAAACCTAAGATACAACAGTACCCACTTCCTTACACTTACCTCTGATAAGCTATATAAAGCACATCACTTCTGAAATCCTGCGTTAATGCTAAAATCCAGCTGGCATTTTTTAATTTGACACACTCCGTCCCTGCCCATCTGGGTCACCTGCAATGCGCACACTTCAATTTTCCATGTTGAGATGAGTTAGCAGTGCAGTGAAACCTCATGCTTTGCACATGTGCCGGTAACTAGGTTTAGCAGTCAAACCTCATGCTTTGCACATGCGCTTGTGACTAGGTTTAGCAGTCAGACCTCATGCTTTGCTCATGCGCTGGTGACTAGGTTTAGCAGTGAAACTTCATGCTTTGCACATGCGCTTGTGATTAGGTTTAGCAGTGAAAGCTCATGCTTTACACATGCGCTTGTAACTAGGTTCAGCGGATAAACCTCATGCTTTACACATGTGCTGGTATTTAGACTCAGCAGTGAAACCTCATGCTTTGCACATGCGCCGGTAACTAGGTTTAGCAGTCAAACCTCATGCTTTGCACATGCCCCGGTAACTAGGTTTAGCAGTCAAACCTCATGCTTTGCACATGCGCCGGTAATTAGGTTTAGCAGTCAAACCTCATGCTTTGCACATGCGCCGGTAACTAGGTTTAGCAGTCAAACCTCATGCTTTGCACATGCGCCGGTAACTAGGTTTAGCAGTCAAACCTCATGCTTTACACATGCGCCGGTAACTAGGTTTAGCAGTGAAACCTCATGCTTTGCACATGCGCTAGTAACTAGGTTTAGCAGTGAAACCTCATGCTTTGCACATGCGCCGGTAACTAGGTTTAGCAGTCAAACCTCATGCTTTGCACATGTCCCGGTAACTAGATTTAGCAGTCAAACCTCATGCTTTGCACATGCGCTGGTGACTAGGTTTAGCAGTGAAACTTCATGCTTTGCACAAGCGCTTGTGACTAGGTTTAGCAGTGAAAGCACATGCTTTGCACATGCGCCGGTAACTAGATTTAGCAGAGAAACCTCATGCTTTGCACATGCGCCGGTAACTAGATTTAGCAGTGAAACCTTATGCTTTGCACATGTGCCGGTAACTAGGTTTAGCAGTCAAACCTCATGCTTTGCACATGCGCTGGTGACTAGGTTTAGCAGTCAAACCTCATGCTTTGCACATGCGCTTGTGATTAGGTTTAGCAGTGAAACCTCATGCTTTGCACATGTGCCGGTAACTAAGTTTAGCAGTCCAACCTCATGCTTTGCACATGCGCTGGTGACTAGGTTTAGCAGTGAAACCTCATGCTTTGCACATGCGCCGATAACTAGGTTTAGCAGTGAAACCTCATGCGTTGCACATGCGCTGGTAACTAGGTTTAGCAGTGAAACCTCATGCTTTGCACATGGGCTTGTGACTAGGTTCAGCAGTGAAACCTCATGCTTTGCACATGCGCCGGTAACTAGGTTTAGCAGTGAAACCTCATGCTTTGCACATGCGCTGGTGACTAGGTTTAGCAGTGAAACCTCATGCTTTACACATGCGCCGGTAAATAGGTTTAGCACAGAAACCTCATGCTTTACACATGCGCTGGTAACTAGGTTTAGCAATGAAACCTCATGCTTTGCACATGCGCTTGTGACTAGGTTTAGCAGTGAAACCTCATGCTTTGCACATGCGCTGGTAACTAGGTTTAGCAGTGAAACCTCATGCTTTGCACATGCGCTGGTGACTAGGTTTAGCAGTGAAACCTCATGCTTTGCACATGCGCCGGTAACTAGGTTTAACAGTGAAACCTCATGTTTTACACATGCGCTGGTAACTAGGTTTAGCAGAGAAACTTCATGCTTTGCACATGCGCTGGTAACTAGGTTTAGCAGGGAAACCTCATGCTTTACACATGCGCTGGTAACTAGATTTAGCAGTCAAACCTCATGCTTTGCACATGCGCTGGTGACTAGGTTTAGCAGAGAAACTTCATGCTTTGCACATGCGTTGGTAACTAGGTTTAGCAGTGAAACCTCATGCTTTACACATGTGCTGGTAAGTAGACTCAGCAGTGAAACCTCATGCTTTGCACATGCGCTGGTAACTAGGTTTAGCAGTCAAACCTCATGCTTTGCACATGCGCTGGTGACTAGGTTTAGCAGTGAAACCTCATGCTTTGCACATGCGCCGGTAACTAGGTTTAGCAGTAAAACCTCATGCTTTGCACATGCGCTGGTGACTAGGTTTAGCAGTGAAACCTCATGCTTTACACATGCGCCGGTAACTAGGTTTAGCAGTGAACCCTCATGCTTTGCACATGTGCCGGTAACTAGGTTTAGCAGTAAAACCTCATGCTTTGCACATGCGCTGATGACTAGGTTTAGCAGTGAAACCTCATGCTTTGCACATGCGCCGGTAACTAGGTTTAGCAGTGAAACCTCATGCTTTGCACATGCGCTGGTAACTAGGTTTAGCAGTAAAACTTTATGCTTTGCACATGCGCTTGTGACTAGGTTTAGCAGTGAAAGCTCATGCTTTACACATGCGCCGGTAACTAGGTTTAGCAGAGCAACCTCATGCTTTGCACATGCGCCGGTAACTAGGTTTAGCAGTGAAACCTCATGCTTTGCACATGTGCCGGTAACTAGGTTTAGCAGTGAAACCTCATGCTTTGCACATGCGCTGGTAACTAGGTTTAGCAGTGAAACCTCATGCCTTGCACATGCGCCGGTAATTAGGTTTAGCAGTGAAACTTCATGCTTTACACATGCGCTGGTAACTAGGTTTAGCAGAGAAACCTCATGCTTCGCACATGCGCTGGTAACTAGGTTTAGCAATAAATCCTCATGCTTTGCACATGTGCCGGTAACTAGGTTTAGCAGTGAAACCTCATGCTTTGCACATGCGCTGGTAACTAGGTTTAGCAGAGAAACCTCATGCTTTGCACATGCGCTGGTAACTAGGTTTAGTAGAAAAACCTCATGCTTTGTGCATGCGCTGGTAACTAGGTTTAGCAGAGAAACCTCATGCTTTGCACATGCGCTGGTAACTAGGTTTAGCAGAAAAACCTCATGCTTTGTACATGCGCTGGTAACTAGGTTCAGCAGAGAAACCTCATGATTTGCACATGCGCTGGTAACTAGGTTTAGCAGACAAACCTCATGCTTTGCACATGCGCTGGTAACTAGGTTCAGCAGAGAAACCTCATGATTTGCACATGCGCTCATAACTAGGTTCAGTAGAGAAACCTCATGCTTTGCATATGAGCTGGTAACTAGGTTCAGCAGAAAAACCTCATGCTTTGCACATGCACTGGTAACTAGGTTTAGCAGAAAAACCTCATGCTTTGCACATGCGCTGGTATCTAGGTTCAGCAAAGAAACCTCATGCTTTGCACATGTGCTGGTAACTAGGTTCAGCAGAGAAACCTCATGCTTTGCACATGCGCTGGTAACTAGGCTCAGCAGAGAAAGCTCATGCTTTGCACACACGCTGGTAACTAGGTTTAGCAGAGAAACCTCATGCTTTGCACATGCGCTGGTAACTAGGTTTAGCACAGAAACCTCATGCTTTGCACATGCGCTAGTAACTAGGTTTAGCACAGAAACCTCATGCTTTGCACATGCGCTGAAATCTATGTTCAGCAGAGAAACCTCATGCTTTGTACATACGTTGGTAACTAGGTTTAGCAGCGAAACCTCATGCTTTGCACATGCGCTGGTAACTAGGTTCAGCAGAGAAACCTCATTCTTTGCACATGCGCTGGTAAATAGGTTCAGCAGAGAAACCTCATGCTTTGCACATGCGCTGGTAACTAGGCTCAGCAGAGAAACCTCATGTTTTGAACATGCACTAGTAACAAGGTTTAGCAGAGAAACCTCATGCTTTGCATACACGCTGGTAACTAGGTTCAGCATAGAAACCTCATGCTTTGCACATGCGCTGGTAACTAGGTTTGGCAGAGAAACCTCATGCTTTGCACATGCGCTGGTACCTAGGTTAAGCAAAGAAACCTCATGCTTTGCACATGCGCTGGTAACTAGGTTCAGCGGATAAACCCATGCTTTGCACATGCGCTGGTAACTAGGTTTGGCAGAGAAACCTCATGCTTTGCACATGCGCTGGTACCTAGGTTAAGCAGAGAAACCTCATGCTTTGCACATGCACTGGTAACTAGGTTCAGCGGATAAACCCATGCTTTGCACATGCGCTGGTAATTAGGTTTAGCAGTAAAACCTCATGCTTTGCACATGAACTGGTAGCTAGGCACAGCAGAGAAATCTTAAGCTTTGCACATGCACTGGTAACTAGGTTTAGCAGAGAAACCTCATGCTTTGCACATGCGCTGGTAACTAGGTTCAGCAGAGGAACTTCATGCTTTGCACATGCGCTTGTAACTAGGTTTAGCAGAGAAACCTTATGCTTTGCACATGCGCTAGTATCTTGGTTTAGCAGAGAAACCTCATGCTTTGCACATGCACTGGTAAGTAGGTTTATCAGAGAAACCTCATGCTTTGCACATGCAATGGTAACTAGGTTTAGCACAGAAACCTCATCCTTTGCACATGCGCTGGTAACTAGGTTCAGCAGAGAAACCTCATGCTTTGCACATGCGCTGGTAACTAGGCTCAGGAGAGATACCTCATGCTTTGTACATGCGCTGGTAACTAGGTTTAGCTCAGAAACCTCATGCTTTGCACATGCGCTGGTAACTAGGTTCAGCAGAGAAA
This sequence comes from Bombina bombina, assembly GCF_027579735.1. NCBI lineage: Eukaryota > Metazoa > Chordata > Amphibia > Anura > Bombinatoridae > Bombina > Bombina bombina. Next base: position 163,319,780 of record NC_069509.1, read on the forward strand.
CCTCATGCTTTGCATATGCGCTGGTAACTAGGCTCAGCAGAGATACCTCATGCTTTCGACATGCGCTGGTAACTAGGTTTAGCTCAGAAACCTCATGCTTTGCACATGCCCTGGTAACTAGGTTTAGCAGAGAAACCTAATGCTTTACACATGCGCTGGTGACTAGGTTTAGCAGAGAAATCTCATGCATTGCACATGCGCTGGAAACTAGGTTCAGCAGAGAAAGCTCATGCTTTGCACATGCGCTGGTAACTAGGTTTAGCAGAGAAACCTAATGCTTTACACATGCGCTGGTAACTAGGTTTAGCAGAGAAATCTCATGCATTGCACATGCGCTGGAAACTAGGTTTAGCAGAGAAACCTAATGCTTTACACATGCGCTGGTAACTAGGTTTAGCAGAGAAATCTCATGCATTGCACATGCGCTGGAAACTAGGTTCAGCAGAGAAAGCTCATGCTTTGCACATGCGCTGGTAACTAGGTTTAGCAGAGAAACCTCATGTTTTGCACATGCGCTGGTAACTAGGTTTAGTAGAAAAACCTCATGCTTTGTGCATGCGCTGGTAACTAGGTTTAGCAGAGGAACCTCATGCTTTGCACATGCGCTGGTAACTAGGTTTAGCAGAAAAACCTCATGCTTTGTACATGCGCTGGTAACTAGGTTCAGCAGAGAAACCTCATGATTTGCACATGCGCTGGTAACTAGGTTTAGCAGACAAACCTCATGCTTTGCACATGCGCTGGTAACTAGGTTCAGCAGAGAAACCTCATGATTTGCACATGCGCTCATAACTAGGTTTAGTAGAGAAACCTCATGCTTTGCAAATGCACTGGTAACTAGGCTTAGCAGAGAAAAACCATGCTTTGCACATGCGCTGGTAACTAGGTTTAGCAGAGAAACCTCATGCTTTGCACACACGCTGGTAACTAGGTTCAGCATAGAAACCTCATGCTTTGCACATGCTCTGCTAACTAGGTTCAGCAGAGAAACCTCATGCTTTGCACATGCGCTGGTAACTAGGTTCAGCAGAGAAACCTCATGCTTTGCACATGCGCTGGTAACTAGGTTTAGCAGAGAAACCTCATGCTTTGCACATGCACTGGTAACTAGGTTCAGCAGAGAAACCTCATGCTTTGCACATGAGCTAGTAGCTAGGTTCAGCAGAGAAATCTCATGCTTTGCACATGAGCTGGTGACTAGGTTCAGCAGAGGAACCTCATGCTTTGCACATGCGCTCGTAACTAGGTTCAGCAGAGAAACCTCATGCCTTGCACTTGCACTCGTAACTAGGTTCAGCAGAGAAAGCTCATGCTTTGCACATGCGCTCATAACTAGGTTCAGTAGAGAAACCTCATGCTTTGCAAATGCACTGGTAACTAGGTTTAGCAGAGAAAAACCATGCTTTGCACATGCGCTGGTAACTAGGTTTAGCAGAGAAACCTCATGCTTTGCACACACGCTGGTAACTAGGTTCAGCATAGAAACCTCATGCTTTGCACATGCTCTGCTAACTAGGTTCAGCAGAGAAACCTCATGATTTGCACATGCGCTGGTAACTAGGCTCAGCAGAGAAACCTCATGCTTTGCACATGCACTGGTAACTAGGTTCAGCAGAGAAACCTCATGCTTTGCACATGCGCTGGTACCTAGGTTAAGCAGAGAAACCTCATGCTTTGCACATGCGCTGGTAACTAGGTTCAGCGGATAAACCCATGCTTTGCACATGCGCTGGTAACTAGGTTTGGCAGAGAAACCTCATGCTTTGCACATGCGCTGGTACCTAGGTTAAGCAGAGAAACCTCATGCTTTGCACATGCACTGGTAACTAGGTTCAGCGGATAAACCCATGCTTTGCACATGCGCTGGTAATTAGGTTTAGCAGTAAAACCTCATGCTTTGCACATGAACTGGTAGCTAGGCACAGCAGAGAAATCTTAAGCTTTGCACATGCACTGGTAACTAGGTTTAGCAGAGAAACCTCATGCTTTGCACATGCGCTGGTAACTAGGTTCAGCAGAGAAACTTCATGCTTTGCACATGCGCTGGTAACTAGGTTCAGCAGAGAAACCTCATGCTTTGCACATGCGCTGGTAACTAGGCTCAGGAGAGATACCTCATGCTTTGTACATGCGCTGGTAACTAGGTTTAGCTCAGAAACCTCATGCTTTGCACATGCGCTGGTAACTAGGTTCAGCAGAGAAACCTCATGCTTTGCATATGCGCTGGTAACTAGGCTCAGCAGAGATACCTCATGCTTTTGACATGCGCTGGTAACTAGGTTTAGCTCAGAAACCTTATGCTTTGCACATGCCCTGGTAACTAGGTTTAGCAGAGAAACCTAATGCTTTACACATGCGCTGGTGACTAGGTTTAGCAGAGAAATCTCATGCATTGCACATGCGCTGGAAACTAGGTTCAGCAGAGAAAGCTCATGCTTTGCACATGCGCTGGTAACTAGGTTTAGCAGAGAAACCTCATGCTTTGCACATGCGCTGGTAACTAGGTTTAGTAGAAAAACCTCATGCTTTGTGCATGCGCTGGTAACTAGGTTTAGCAGAGGAACCTCATGCTTTGCACATGCGCTGGTAACTAGGTTTAGCAGAAAAACCTCATGCTTTGTACATGCGCTGGTAACTAGGTTCAGCAGAGAAACCTCATGATTTGCACATGCGCTGGTAACTAGGTTTAGCAGACAAACCTCATGCTTTGCACATGCGCTGGTAACTAGGTTCAGCAGAGAAACCTCATGATTTGCACATGCGCTCATAACTAGGTTCAGTAGAGAAACCTCATGCTTTGCAAATGCACTGGTAACTAGGTTTAGCAGAGAAAAACCATGCTTTGCACATGCGCTGGTAACTAGGTTTAGCAGAGAAACCTCATGCTTTGCACATGCGCTGGTAACTAGGTTCAGCATAGAAACCTCATGCTTTGCACATGCGCTGGTAACTAGGTTCAGCAGAGAAACCTCATGCTTTGCACATGAGCTAGTAGCTAGGTTCAGCAGAGAAACCTCATGCTTTGCACATGCGCTGGTAACTAGGTTCAGCGGATAAACCCATGCTTTGCACATGCGCTGGTAACTAGGTTTGGCAGAGAAACCTCATGCTTTGCACATGCGCTGGTACCTAGGTTAAGCAGAGAAACCTCATGCTTTGCACATGCACTGGTAACTAGGTTCAGCGGATAAACCCATGCTTTGCACATGCGCTGGTAATTAGGTTTAGCAGTAAAACCTCATGCTTTGCACATGAACTGGTAGCTAGGCACAGCAGAGAAATCTTAAGCTTTGCACATGCACTGGTAACTAGGTTTAGCAGAGAAACCTCATGCTTTGCACATGCGCTGGTAACTAGGTTCAGCAGAGGAACTTCATGCTTTGCACATGCGCTTGTAACTAGGTTTAGCAGAGAAACCTTATGCTTTGCACATGCGCTAGTATCTTGGTTTAGCAGAGAAACCTCATGCTTTGCACATGCACTGGTAAGTAGGTTTATCAGAGAAACCTCATGCTTTGCACATGCAATGGTAACTAGGTTTAGCACAGAAACCTCATGCTTTGCACATGCGCTGGTAACTAGGTTCAGCAGAGAAACCTCATGCTTTGCACATGCGCTGGTAACTAGGCTCAGGAGAGATACCTCATGCTTTGTACATGCGCTGGTAACTAGGTTTAGCTCAGAAACCTCATGCTTTGCACATGCGCTGGTAACTAGGTTCAGCAGAGAAACCTCATGCTTTGCATATGCGCTGGTAACTAGGCTCAGCAGAGATACCTCATGCTTTCGACATGCGCTGGTAACTAGGTTTAGCTCAGAAACCTCATGCTTTGCACATGCCCTGGTAACTAGGTTTAGCAGAGAAACCTAATGCTTTACATATGCGCTGGTGACTAGGTTTAGCAGAGAAATCTCATGCATTGCACATGCGCTGGAAACTAGGTTCAGCAGAGAAAGCTCATGCTTTGCACATGCGCTGGTAACTAGGTTTAGCAGAGAAACCTAATGCTTTACACATGCGCTGGTAACTAGGTTTAGCAGAGAAATCTCATGCATTGCACATGCGCTGGAAACTAGGTTTAGCAGAGAAACCTAATGCTTTACACATGCGCTGGTAACTAGGTTTAGCAGAGAAATCTCATGCGCTGGAAACTAGGTTCAGCAGAGAAAGCTCATGCTTTGCACATGCGCCGGTAACTAGGTTTAGCAGAGAAACCTCATGCTTTGCACATGCGCTGGTAACTAGGTTTAGTAGAAAAACCTCATGCTTTGTGCATGCGCTGGTAACTAGGTTTAGCAGAGGAACCTCATGCTTTGCACATGCGCTGGTAACTAGGTTTAGCAGAAAAACCTCATGCTTTGTACATGCGCTGGTAACTAGGTTCAGCAGAGAAACCTCATGATTTGCACATGCGCTGGTAACTAGGTTTAGCAGACAAACCTCATGCTTTGCACATGCGCTGGTAACTAGGTTCAGCAGAGAAACCTCATGATTTGCACATGCGCTCATAACTAGGTTTAGTAGAGAAACCTCATGCTTTGCAAATGCACTGGTAACTAGGTTTAGCAGAGAAAAACCATGCTTTGCACATGCGCTGGTAACTAGGTTTAGCAGAGAAACCTCATGCTTTGCACACACGCTGGTAACTAGGTTCAGCATAGAAACCTCATGCTTTGCACATGCTCTGCTAACTAGGTTCAGCAGAGAAACCTCATGCTTTGCACATGCGCTGGTAACTAGGTTCAGCATAGAAACCTCATGCTTTGCACATGCACTGGTAACTAGGTTTAGCAGAGAAACCTCATGCTTTGCACATGCACTGGTAACTAGGTTCAGCAGAGAAACCTCATGCTTTGCACATGAGCTAGTAGCTAGGTTCAGCAGAGAAATCTCATGCTTTGCACATGAGCTGGTGACTAGGTTCAGCAGAGGAACCTCATGCTTTGCACATGCGCTCGTAACTAGGTTCAGCAGAGAAACCTCATGCCTTGCACTTGCACTCGTAACTAGGTTCAGCAGAGAAAGCTCATGCTTTGCACATGCGCTCATAACTAGGTTCAGTAGAGAAACCTCATGCTTTGCAAATGCACTGGTAACTAGGTTTAGCAGAGAAAAACCATGCTTTGCACATGCGCTGGTAACTAGGTTTAGCAGAGAAACCTCATGCTTTGCACACACGCTGGTAACTAGGTTCAGCATAGAAACCTCATGCTTTGCACATGCTCTGCTAACTAGGTTCAGCAGAGAAACCTCATGATTTGCACATGCGCTGGTAACTAGGCTCAGCAGAGAAACCTCATGCTTTGCACATGCACTGGTAACTAGGTTCAGCAGAGAAACCTCATGCTTTGCACATGCGCTGGTACCTAGGTTAAGCAGAGAAACCTCATGCTTTGCACATGCGCTGGTAACTAGGTTCAGCGGATAAACCCATGCTTTGCACATGCGCTGGTAACTAGGTTTGGCAGAGAAACCTCATGCTTTGCACATGCGCTGGTACCTAGGTTAAGCAGAGAAACCTCATGCTTTGCACATGCACTGGTAACTAGGTTCAGCGGATAAACCCATGCTTTGCACATGCGCTGGTAATTAGGTTTAGCAGTAAAACCTCATGCTTTGCACATGAACTGGTAGCTAGGCACAGCAGAGAAATCTTAAGCTTTGCACATGCACTGGTAACTAGGTTTAGCAGAGAAACCTCATGCTTTGCACATGCGCTGGTAACTAGGTTCAGCAGAGAAACTTCATGCTTTGCACATGCGCTTGTAACTAGGTTTAGCAGAGAAACCTTATGCTTTGCACATGCGCTAGTATCTTGGTTTAGCAGAGAAACCTCATGCTTTGCACATGCACTGGTAAGTAGGTTTATCAGAGAAACCTCATGCTTTGCACATGCAATGGTAACTAGGTTTAGCACAGAAACCTCATGCTTTGCACATGCGCTGGTAACTAGGTTCAGCAGAGAAACCTCATGCTTTGCACATGCGCTGGTAACTAGGCTCAGGAGAGATACCTCATGCTTTGTACATGCGCTGGTAACTAGGTTTAGCTCAGAAACCTCATGCTTTGCACATGCGCTGGTAACTAGGTTCAGCAGAGAAACCTCATGCTTTGCATATGCGCTGGTAACTAGGCTCAGCAGAGATACCTCATGCTTTTGACATGCGCTGGTAACTAGGTTTAGCTCAGAAACCTCATGCTTTGCACATGCCCTGGTAACTAGGTTTAGCAGAGAAACCTAATGCTTTACACATGCGCTGGTGACTAGGTTTAGCAGAGAAATCTCATGCATTGCACATGCGCTGGAAACTAGGTTCAGCAGAGAAAGCTCATGCTTTGCACATGCGCTGGTAACTAGGTTTAGCAGAGAAACCTCATGCTTTGCACATGCGCTGGTAACTAGGTTTAGTAGAAAAACCTCATGCTTTGTGCATGCGCTGGTAACTAGGTTTAGCAGAGGAACCTCATGCTTTGCACATGCGCTGGTAACTAGGTTTAGCAGAAAAACCTCATGCTTTGTACATGCGCTGGTAACTAGGTTCAGCAGAGAAAGCTCATGCTTTGCACATGCGCTGGTAACTAGGTTTAGCAGAGAAACCTAATGCTTTACACATGCGCTGGTAACTAGGTTTAGCAGAGAAATCTCATGCATTGCACATGCGCTGGAAACTAGGTTTAGCAGAGAAACCTAATGCTTTACACATGCGCTGGTAACTAGGTTTAGCAGAGAAATCTCATGCGCTGGAAACTAGGTTCAGCAGAGAAAGCTCATGCTTTGCACATGCGCTGGTAACTAGGTTTAGCAGAGAAACCTCATGCTTTGCACATGCGCTGGTAACTAGGTTTAGTAGAAAAACCTCATGCTTTGTGCATGCGCTGGTAACTAGGTTTAGCAGAGGAACCTCATGCTTTGCACATGCGCTGGTAACTAGGTTTAGCAGAAAAACCTCATGCTTTGTACATGCGCTGGTAACTAGGTTCAGCAGAGAAACCTCATGATTTGCACATGCGCTGGTAACTAGGTTTAGCAGACAAACCTCATGCTTTGCACATGCGCTGGTAACTAGGTTCAGCAGAGAAACCTCATGATTTGCACATGCGCTCATAACTAGGTTTAGTAGAGAAACCTCATGCTTTGCAAATGCACTGGTAACTAGGTTTAGCAGAGAAAAACCATGCTTTGCACATGCGCTGGTAACTAGGTTTAGCAGAGAAACCTCATGCTTTGCACACACGCTGGTAACTAGGTTCAGCATAGAAACCTCATGCTTTGCACATGCTCTGCTAACTAGGTTCAGCAGAGAAACCTCATGCTTTGCACATGCGCTGGTAACTAGGTTTAGCAGAGAAACCTCATGCTTTGCACACACGCTGGTAACTAGGTTCAGCATAGAAACCTCATGCTTTGCACATGCTCTGCTAACTAGGTTCAGCAGAGAAACCTCATGCTTTGCACATGCGCTGGTAACTAGGTTCAGCATAGAAACCTCATGCTTTGCACATGCGCTGGTAACTAGGTTTAGCAGAGAAACCTCATGCTTTGCACATGCACTGGTAACTAGGTTCAGCAGAGAAACCTCATGCTTTGCACATGAGCTAGTAGCTAGGTTCAGCAGAGAAATCTCATGCTTTGCACATGAGCTGGTGACTAGGTTCAGCAGAGGAACCTCATGCTTTGCACATGCGCTCGTAACTAGGTTCAGCAGAGAAACCTCATGCCTTGCACTTGCACTCGTAACTAGGTTCAGCAGAGAAAGCTCATGCTTTGCACATGCGCTCATAACTAGGTTCAGTAGAGAAACCTCATGCTTTGCAAATGCACTGGTAACTAGGTTTAGCAGAGAAAAACCATGCTTTGCACATGCGCTGGTAACTAGGTTTAGCAGAGAAACCTCATGCTTTGCACACACGCTGGTAACTAGGTTCAGCATAGAAACCTCATGCTTTGCACATGCTCTGCTAACTAGGTTCAGCAGAGAAACCTCATGATTTGCACATGCGCTGGTAACTAGGCTCAGCAGAGAAACCTCATGCTTTGCACATGCACTGGTAACTAGGTTCAGCAGAGAAACCTCATGCTTTGCACATGCGCTGGTACCTAGGTTAAGCAGAGAAACCTCATGCTTTGCACATGCGCTGGTAACTAGGTTCAGCGGATAAACCCATGCTTTGCACATGCGCTGGTAACTAGGTTTGGCAGAGAAACCTCATGCTTTGCACATGCGCTGGTAACTAGGTTTAGCAGAGAAACCTCATGCTTTGCACATGCACTGGTAACTAGGTTCAGCGGATAAACCCATGCTTTGCACATGCGCTGGTAATTAGGTTTAGCAGTAAAACCTCATGCTTTGCACATGAACTGGTAGCTAGGCACAGCAGAGAAATCTTAAGCTTTGCACATGCACTGGTAACTAGGTTTAGCAGAGAAACCTCATGCTTTGCACATGCGCTGGTAACTAGGTTCAGCAGAGAAACTTCATGCTTTGCACATGCGCTTGTAACTAGGTTTAGCAGAGAAACCTTATGCTTTGCACATGCGCTAGTATCTTGGTTTAGCAGAGAAACCTCATGCTTTGCACATGCACTGGTAAGTAGGTTTATCAGAGAAACCTCATGCTTTGCACATGCAATGGTAGCTAGGTTTAGCACAGAAACCTCATGCTTTGCACATGCGCTGGTAACTAGGTTCAGCAGAGAAACCTCATGCTTTGCACATGCGCTGGTAACTAGGCTCAGGAGAGATACCTCATGCTTTGTACATGCGCTGGTAACTAGGTTTAGCTCAGAAACCTCATGCTTTGCACATGCGCTGGTAACTAGGTTCAGCAGAGAAACCTCATGCTTTGCATATGCGCTGGTAACTAGGCTCAGCAGAGATACCTCATGCTTTTGACATGCGCTGGTAACTAGGTTTAGCTCAGAAACCTCATGCTTTGCACATGCCCTGGTAACTAGGTTTAGCAGAGAAACCTAATGCTTTACACATGCGCTGGTGACTAGGTTTAGCAGAGAAATCTCATGCATTGCACATGCGCTGGAAACTAGGTTCAGCAGAGAAAGCTCATGCTTTGCACATGCGCTGGTAACTAGGTTTAGCAGAGAAACCTCATGCTTTGCACATGCGCTGGTAACTAGGTTTAGTAGAAAAACCTCATGCTTTGTGCATGCGCTGGTAACTAGGTTTAGCAGAGGAACCTCATGCTTTGCACATGCGCTGGTAACTAGGTTTAGCAGAAAAACCTCATGCTTTGTACATGCGCTGGTAACTAGGTTCAGCAGAGAAACCTCATGATTTGCACATGCGCTGGTAACTAAGTTTAGCAGACAAACCTCATGCTTTGCACATGCGCTGGTAACTAGGTTCAGCAGAGAAACCTCATGATTTGCACATGCGCTCATAACTAGGTTCAGTAGAGAAACCTCATGCTTTGCAAATGCACTGGTAACTAGGTTTAGCAGAGAAAAACCATGCTTTGCACATGCGCTGGTAACTAGGTTTAGCAGAGAAACCTCATGCTTTGCACATGCGCTGGTAACTAGGTTCAGCATAGAAACCTCATGCTTTGCACATGCGCTGGTAACTAGGTTTAGCAGAGAAACCTCATGCTTTGCACATGCACTGGTAACTAGGTTCAGCAGAGAAACCTCATGCTTTGCACATGAGCTAGTAGCTAGGTTCAGCAGAGAAACCTCATGCTTTGCACATGAGCTGGTGACTAGGTTCAGCAGAGGAACCTCATGCTTTGCACATGCGCTCGTAACTAGGTTCAGCAGAGAAACCTCATGCCTTGCACTTGCACTCGTAACTAGGTTCAGCAGAGAAAGCTCATGCTTTGCACATGCGCTCATAACTAGGTTCAGTAGAGAAACCTCATGCTTTGCAAATGCACTGGTAACTAGGTTTAGCAGAGAAAAACCATGCTTTGCACATGCGCTGGTAACTAGGTTTAGCAGAGAAACCTCATGCTTTGCACACACGCTGGTAACTAGGTTCAGCATAGAAACCTCATGCTTTGCACATGCTCTGCTAACTAGGTTCAGCAGAGAAACCTCATGATTTGCACATGCGCTGGTAACTAGGCTCAGCAGAGAAACCTCATGCTTTGCACATGCGCTGGTAACTAGGCTCAGCAGAGAAACCTCATGCTTTGTACATGTGCTGGTAACTAGGTTCAGCAGAGAAACCTCATGCTTTGCACATGCGCTGGTAACTAGGTTCAGCAGAGAAACCTCATGCTTTGCACATGAGCTAGTAGCTAGGTTAAGCAGGGAAACCTCATGCTTTGCACACGCGCTGGTAGCTAGGTTTAACAGAGAAACCTCATGCTTTGCAGATGCGCTGGTAACTAGGCTCAGCAGAGAAACCTCATGCTTTGTACATGCGCTGGTAACTAGGTTCAGCAGATAAACCTCATGCTTTGCACATGCGCTGGTAACTAGGTTCAGCAGATAAATATCATGCTTTGCACATGCGCTGGTATCTAGGTTCAGCAGAGAAACCTCATGCTTTTCACATGCGCTGGTAACTAGGTTCAGCAGAGAAACCTCATGCTTTGCACATGCGCTGGTAACTAGGTTTAGCAAATAAACCCCATGTTTTGCACATGCGCTGGTAACTAGATTCAGCAGAGAAACCTCATGCTTTGCACATGCGCCGGTAGCTAGGCTCAGCAGAGAAAACTCAGGCTTTGCACACATGCTGGTAACTATGCCCAGCAGAGAAACCTCATGCTTTGCACTTGTGCTGGTATCTAGGCTCAGCAGTGAAACCTCAAGGAAAGGAGAGAGGCGCCGTATGTGTGAATCAATCAACAACTATAGAAGATTACAAGGATAGTACAGGGTACTCACATTCTGTGAAGTCACTCCAATCTGCCGATAGATGCAGGCTGGTTTTCAACAGCAGACCAGCTAGCTGATACAGGCAAACACTGGATTCCCAGGAGAGGCAGTGCCCCAAGTTAGCGTAGAAAAATGCACTCAGCAATGAGAATATATAGTTACAAATATGTTTTAATACAAAGTAAAAACAATATTAAAAACAACAACTCATGCTGTTATGTGCACAAACAAATCATGCAACGCGTTTCACTGTTAGCACCGTTTCATCAGGCATGTGTTCTGATACAAAATCAACCCTTAAATAAGGCTACGCTACCTACACCCTAAAGTAATGGACACCCCCCCACACAACAAACAAGCCAATCAATAAGCCCTTTGCCTGATTAGTATTTAAGTTGTAACACCTGAATTCCTGGTACTGGATATCTATTTGACAGATATTAGCACTAATAAATGTATATATATATATATATGTATATTGAGGTTCTACATGTGTGAATTAATATATGAATGTCTCTTTAAAGTGTAAACAACACTGTATTTAAGCTCCATTTGCTGTGCACTTCCAATGGCTATACATACTGTGACTCTGACAACAACTGAAAATCGCATTAGCTAAATAACAACACACTAAAATACCAAAGCTAATCATACTGGCAACAATTGTGCGTGATCCCTAAAAAATGTGTATTGTGTACTGATGTGCTGATGTACTCATATTAAAGATCACTTGAATGATAAACGTATTTTCTAAAATTACGCTGTCATATTGTGAAATCGGTTACCGATCGATTGGAACTTTAATTGGTTCCTGGTCGTTGTTAAAACCACCAATTAGAAGTTTATTTGACTATCCACACCTTCCTATGTCCTGCGTGTTACTCCCTCAATCAGAAATAGTCCAATCGGTGATGATTGTGGTCAGGTGACCTAACTACATCACTTATGACCATACCGGCTATTAGGCCTACCTGGCAGTTGTATAAAAGTGTAGATACGAGTGATAATTACAGAAAACTGCAGTAAAAGGTTCATAATGTCCCACCACTAACAAAAGATAATACAATATATTATATTATTATATAAAATCCCATATAACAATAGGAAATTATAAAAGTGTATAAAAAAAAAGGGTGAATGGCTGGACCCAAAAATGATGATTAATAGCTATGAGATGAGTCGTTAATGGAAAGCACATCATAACTATAATTGTTTGATGATGACTACTAAGTGAGTGAATGTGTCTAATAATGGGTGATATAAAAATATATAGATAATAAAAAATATTGCACTTTCACATATGCGTGATATATTCGTAAATACAAATAAAACAATAATATATGAATGATGCTAAGCACATATAATCACAAATAAGTGATAACAAAAAACATAACAGGACAGACCAGACAACGTGATTACATATATATAAATATAGAGCAAAAGTAGCAGACGCACCACAAAGTCCTTATGCAGAGGTTCTCTTTATTGTCACAAACTGGGAGCCAGGAAAGCAGAACAACGTTTCGGGCTACAAACCCTTATTCATGTTCATAACTTGTACATCACACTTAATCACCTTAAATACCTACAACCAGGTAAAACCACACCTTTTTAATTTAACCATTTACAAGGCAAAAAGAGGGCCTGTCATAGTGACCTCTAGTGGTTTATACCTGAAAATACATGTGATTCACCACATTTATTAAAAAACATTTTTAAAAAAATACAAAGTTTAAAATGCATTTAACAGATGTCATAGCAAGATATTATATACACAGAATTCAAAGAGCCAGAGAAACAAGGATTATCACATAATTCTTAGTATTTTTACACCTCTTAAAGGAACACACTCAAATCTAATTCTCTATTCATTCCATTGGGAGCCAATGTGTTTAACTTATTAATCCAGAAAGCCTCACGTTTTTGTAACAATAATTCTCTATTGCCACCACGCCTAGGGCTTTGTACAAAATCTATAATTTGAAAGCTCAGTTGTGCAATTGTGTGGTTGCAGCTCAAAGAATGATACGCTACAGGTGCATTTAAATTATTGGTTCTTATGTTAGATTTATGCTGTATGATTCTATCTCTGACCCGCTGGGTCGTCTCACCTATATAAATTAACCCACACGGACACTTAATTAGGTATATTACAAAGTTTGCATTACAATTAAAGTAGCCCCTAATCCTGAATTTCTGACCCGTTTGGGGATGTATAAAAAGGTCACCTTTTATCATATTGTTGCAATTTGAACAATTCAGGCAAGGGAAGCAACCATTATTTTCTGATGTAATAAAACCTTGTTTAGATTTCCTATTTGACCCAACATCAGCTTTGATTAATTTATCCCTAAGACTAGGTAATCTAGTGTAGGCTGGCATAGGAGGCTGTTGAAATGCTGCAACCTCTGGATTACATTCTTTCAAAACATTCCAATGTTTACGAACATTTTTTTGTATTGCTGCACTGTTAGCACTGTATTCTGAAACAAAAACCAATCTATTAGGGTCCTTTTTCCTTTGAACATCTGTCATATTGACCCTATTCTTTGGTGTCTGTAAAACTTTTCTCAAAGTTGTCTGTATCATATCATAAGGATACCCACGCTCAATAAATCTTACACCCATTTCTTCTAACCTTTGTAGGGCCAATTTTTCATCTTTAACAATACGTTTAACCCTAAGCATTTGACTGTATGGTAATGACTGGATTAAAGAAGGGGCATGGGCACTAGAAAAGTGTAGAAGGCTATTCCTGTCTGTTTTTTTCCTATATAAATATGTCTTTAGACATGAACCATCCTTATAGACCATAGTGTCCAAAAAATTAATTGATTCTTCACTCCAAGAGGGTAAACTTAATACATCTAGAAGCCATATTAAGATCTGTAACAAACTGCTGGAGGGAGCCAACGTCACCCCACCAAATGCCAAATATATCATCTATGTAGCGCCACCAGGTGGCGCCACACAGATGAAATAGATATATATAAATGATACATATGTTCGTAAATAATATTATATACTAGAGAGTGATAAATTCTAAAATACTTAATATCAACTAAATCTATAAGTGAACTACAGTGAATACTTATATATCCACAAAGAGGTTACTGGATGTATATATGTGATAATATATATGTATAAAAATAAAGAGTCAATAATCGTGAGTGTATGTGTAAATATAGAATGGGATGTATAACCTTAATGAAAAAAATTGAAAATGGTAATAAATATGTACCAGGAATGTGTAAAAATCAAAGTGGCAACTATACCAACAGGTTTACATTATCATAAACAATATCCCTATCACAATAATATAAGGGTTATGCGATAATGGATAGTGAGACTTTAGACAAAACCTGCTGAGTCAATGACTTCATTTAAACCTAGTGGAAACAAAGTTTTGAATTTATAAATCCAGTAAGTCTCTCGTTGTCTAAGTCTAGAGAATCTTTTGGAAAGACGACTGAACGGAATACTTTCTAAGGGGGTTATAATGAGATTACACCTTCCTGGGGTGTGTTCTTGGCAAATGTGTCTAGGTACACTGTGCTTAAGTGATTTAGATTTAATATTTCTAAGATGTTCACTCCATCTTGTTCTCGCTTTTCTACAGGGCCTACCAATATATTGAAGTCCACACTCACATGTGAGGACATAAACCACACATGCTGATTCACAAGATAATCTATTAATTATATGATGTTGCTCCCCTGTAGTATTTGATCTGATACTCGTATGACCATGGGCAGGGCCGCCATCAGGGGGTGACAGGGGTAACTCCTGTCAGGGACCCAATGGGCCAGGGGGGCCCCATGAGGCAAGAACTAAAAAAAAAAAAATTAATTTTGGCAGCCACCAGTGGGTACTACAGTAGAGTGCTAATTGAGCATGGGAAATGTTATTACAAGGAGTAAAGTATTAGCATTTGAGAGGATTTATGAGTGTGCACTAAACCACTATGCACAGTGTGAGACAGACTTGGCACTTTGTTTGTACAGTGTGTGCCAGAGTCAAACAGCAGATCACTTTCATTTGCAGAGGAGGTAGGACTTACTTAGCAAATGATTTTTTATTTCTTTGTGCAATTTCGGATTGTAACTTCAGTGTGGTAGTAGTTGTATGGTGGGGCCAGGGGTCCATAAAACACATTTTTTTTTAGCAGCAGTGTATTTATGATTATTTGACAATGCTGTAGAAATTCTATTTTTTTATTTATATTTATATATATATATATATATATATATATATATATATATATATATATATATATATATATATATATATATATATATGAATTACATTCCAGTTTACTGCCCCTTTATGCAAGGACTTTCCAGATGCAAGGATGCATTTTATCGAAGATTTTTACATCTGCATAAAATGTTGTACTCTCAGACTAATATTGCTCAGTGTTTGAAATGAGACAGGTTAACATAAAACTGTTCAGTTTACACTACAGCTGACATAATTTTGAAATGCATACCAACAAGCCTAAATCCTGCATTTAACCAGATCTAATGGTATGAGTACAACAGCTTATGGTTCCACCAAGACCATATAGAGTACAGCATTTTCAAAATCCATAAGTACAGCTGACAGATGGGAACATTTGTACACTATATTTAAAGTGGAGCTCTTGGTTGGGGAAAAAAACAAACAAACATATGTCAACCTTTTAAAAGTACTTTTCTTCATCTAGCCATCTACCCAGATCATTAATGTACAATTTTGAATTCACAGAATTATCTTTGTTTGCACATTTACAAATATGATTCTTTAAAAAGTGATCTCTTAATTTCTGCAATTTTTTTTATCATGCATGTCACACATTGTTGATTTAGGGGATACAAGGTGCATACATGTTTCCTCCTGTGAGTGTTTCAGTGGGTGTCTGTGTTTGTCTTTGTGCTTTGGTTTGTGTCTCTATGAGTGTGTATGTATTTTTTTTCTGTGGGTCTCTCTGTGAGGGTGGGGGTGTATGTCTTTGTGATTTTTTTGTGGATGTCTGTAAGGGTGTGTGCATATGTCTTTGAGCTTTTTCTATGGGTTTCTCTGTGAGGGTGTGTGTATGTTTGTCTTTGTGTATTTTCTCTGGATGCCTCTGTGAGGGTGGGTGTGAATGTCTGTGCTTTCTGTGGATGTCTCTGTGAGGGTTTGTGTGTGTGTATATATGTATGTATGTCTGTAAATTCTGTGGATGACTCTGTGAGGGTGTGTGTTTTCTGTGGGTGTCTCTGTGAGGGTGTGTGTATGTCTTTGTGTGTTTTCTGTGGATGTCTCAGTGAGGATGTGTATATGTATGTATTTCTGTGTTTTATGTGGTTGTCTCTGTGTGTATATCTCTGTGTGTTTTCTGTGGGTGTCTCTGTGTGTGTGTGTGTGTGTGTATGTCTTTGTGTGTTTTCTGAGGCTGTCTCTGTTTGTGTTTCCTTGGGTGTGTATGTGCAAGCTTGAGTTTGTGTGTGTCTGTCCATTGGCTGTTCCTTTTTAGGACATTTTGACCTTACTACTGATTATTCACATCTTTCTACAGACTTTGAGACTAACAAGACCTTTCCGGAAGTCACCAATCCACCATTTAACCTTTAAATTATTGTTTAGGGAGTTCAGGCCCTTCCTTTCAGCCACTTCATGCTGTTGTCATCATTTAGTTGGCATCTTCCTTTACAAAAAGATAATCAGAACTCCATATTTTGTTTTCTAAATCTCCTTTTTTACAAAACTGTAGTTTACCTCATTACTTGTCAGGTCAATGTAAACAAGTGCTGAGTGTCTGTTTGGGTGTGTTTCTTTGCGTGTCTGCTAGAGTGTCTATATGTGAATCCTTATGTGTGAGTGTGTGTGCTTGTGTATGAGTGTGTGTCTGTGTGTGTATGTTACTACCTTTACAACATTTCCAAGTTTAAATAGACAGTTAAGAATAAAGTGCATATACATTTTAGTCACTTGGTCAAAAATTTCACATGTCAAAGGAGGGGAGGGGGGCCTGATCAATGGTTAAGTCAGGGGCCCCTAAATTTCTAGTGGCGGCCCTGACCATGGGTAATATATCTACACATAAAGCAATGTGTTTTACCGCATCTGTAGGTACCTTTTTTTTTAAAAACCTCAATATATTGGTACTGGTGGGTCCCACCAAATCCTTCTTAGCTGTATTTTTATTCTTGACTGACATAACCACTTTACTAGGTGCTAGTCTTTGTTTAAGTGTGGGGGCTCTCCTATATACTACTCTAGGTCGTGCAGGTAATGTTTTCTTTAGAATGGGGTCTCTCATTAACAAAGGCCAATGTTTTTCCAGGATTTTCCCAACGGCCTTATGGTTGGAGTTGAACTGTGTAATGAAGAGAGGTTTTCCATTCTGTACTTTTAATATTTTTGTTCTTAGAAATAAACTTTTGACTGACTCCATTAATATCTAGTTTTCTAGCCCTATCACAACTATTTATAATCAATTCAGATGGATAACCTTTTTCCATAAATATAGAGGTCAAAGTCTTAGACTGTTCATTATGTTTGTCTATGGAGGAGCAATTCCACCTGATCCTACAGAATTGGCTAAAGGGTATATTTTTTTTCCCAATTCAATAAGTGGTTGCTATTAAAATTTAAAAAATTATTGCAATCCACTTGCTTAAAATGGGTGAAGGTACAGATATTGCCATCCATATCCCATGATAAAGCTAAGTCTAAGAAGTCTATGACTGATTCTTGTATGTTAAAAGTGAATCCTATACCCATATTATTATCGTTAAGATGTGTAACAAAATCCATTGCATCAACTGTGAGACCCTCAAAAATAAAAATGAGGTCATCAATGTAACGGCCATAGAACACCAGATTGCCCCTCCATCTTCAATTATATATATATATAATTCTTCAAACTAAACTAGGGGCAAATCTGGTGCCCATGGCCGTTCCCTTGATTTGTAAATAGAATTTGTCAAGGAACTGAAAATAATTGTGTTTAAGGATGTAATCAATCGGAGTGAGAAGATATTCCTTTTGTACCGTAGGCATGTAGATATCTTCCTCCAAATATGCTCTAGTGGTATAGAGACCTATGCCATGTACTATATTGGAATATAAAGATCCCACATCACAAGATAGCCAAAAATAATTAACATTATCACTACGTTTGATGTAGGATAGCTTTTGTAGCAAGACTTTTGTGTCCTTAATATAGGATGACAAATTGCAAACATATTTTTAAAGAAATATATCCACATACTCGGACAATTTGTCTGTTATACTGTTAATTCCTGCGACAATGGTCCTCCCTGGGGGGACCTTATCATCCTTATGTAGTTTAAGTAGATGATAATAGTAAGGTATACTAGGGTGGTCTTGGGTCAAGTGCCTTTTTTCTTTTTTCTTTAGAATACCCTTAGATAAACCATATTCAAGTATTTTGCCCAATTTTTAAAAAAAAATCTATAGTGATGTCAAATGGCAATTTCCTATAATACTCAGAGTCCCATAGGATGCGTTGTACTTCCTTGAGATAATCAGAGTGATCCTGTAACACAATCCCTCCCCCCTTATCAGCCTGACAGATGACCAAATTATGGTCATCGATCAGGCTGCGCAATGCTCTTGCTTCATTAGGCCAGATTCTCTTATTACTGGGGATATGGCTAGGGATTGTTTCCCAATCTTCTAACACTAATTGTTGGAACAAATCGATGTAAGATACTTCTTCTTTTGAGGGGTTAAACGTGGAAGGAGGGGCAAGAGGAGTATGTATGAAATCTTCAAACAACTCATCTGCTAGCTGACTCGGGTCACAGTATATCAAATTGACCGATTCCCTTTCTTGCTGTGTGTCCAATATTATAGGCACACCTGAGATATTTTTATGCTTCATAGTTTTAAGAGCAAAATACCTTTGTAATGACAGTTTGCGTGTGTATCTTTAAGGTCAACAAACAGATTGAACATGTTATGTGTATTAGGCGGACAATATGATAAGCCCCGACCTAGAATTCTTACTTCATCATTGGTTAAAACATGTGAGGACAGATCAAAAATTGTGGGTTTTTCCTCTACCTCGTTTTCCCCGTTTGGGTAAGGTCTCTTTTTTTGGTTGGAAGCTTGTGGTGTCGGTCTCCTCCATAAGGGAGCCAAGTGGGGGGTCTCTAAAAAAACCCTCATTAGAGGTAGATGGAACATTATCAGCATTAGATCTCTCTCTGCTGGGGTGATGTAATTCAATATTACTTCTAGGATGGTTTAAGGCCTGAAATCTATTCTGAATAGGGATATAGTTGGAATTATCATGGTTCTGATGTGAGTGAGATCTCCTAAAATCTCTATCATTAAATGATTGTCTGTCATTATATGATTGTTGATTCCATGAGTTCGTATGGGAAGTGTTTTCAGATCTTTGAGACATAGTATTCATGTTGTGTCCACTATGGGAACCATTATTCTGATAATTCGTGGTACCCTGGTAACTCTGTTTATGTGTAGCATATTGATGCAAGTTTTTATTTTTATTTTTGTTTTTATGATTTTGGACTACCGTCCATTCTTTGTCAGCTTGTGATTTGACCCTATTGAAAGTATATACTTCCCCCTTACTATAATCATCCTCATCACGTTTCATTTTTTTTATTTTTATGTGCTATAATTTCAGACTGAAATTCATCCACCCCTTTGATTGTTTGAGTGTTTAATCGAGTGTATTCTGGGGGTTCCTTAAACCCTTTTAGTTCCTTTTGAATAATATCAATTTCTAATCCAGTATCATCCACCAGTTTTTGTCTATGGGAGATAATGAGATCTATTAGGTTAAAAGCACATTCATCTAAAACTGAATGCCATTTCTCCAGTAACTCTGGGTTATTTTTAAAGGAACAACTTTTAAACACTCGTAGACCACAAGGTATCTGTTTTTTCTCTTTGTATTTATTTAAACAGTCAAGGTCCCACCAGTGTCTATTTTCAGTTTTCATTAAATCTTTTAATTTAGAAAAAAGACTCTCTATACTGACCTGAAAAAGTGGATCACTACTTTTACCACTGGTATTCTCATTCTGGTTATGGCTAAGCCTTCTCAGTGCTCTTTCCGAGGAGGATAGCATATTGAAACAACAAGGAAAAATACAATGATAAATAGAACAATGTGAGAAGCAGCACCCCTATATAGCACCACAAATGATGGAATGTGGCTAAGAAAACAACAAAAAATAAGGGATTAAGACCCTATAGGGGGTGCTAAATATAGGGCTCAGTGTATGGGCAAACTCCCAAGAGCAATAATGTCTCTTTAGTAACCAAGCCAAACAATAGGCTAATAATAAAAAGTTTTTCACCCGTCTCAATGGCAGTCCTTTATGATGTTAAAGTGATCAAGGAAGATGTGAATATGATGAATAAGCAGGAGTCCGTGATGGAAAGGCAGCACTCAAACTTCACCGTAAATGGTCAACAGCTCTGAAAACAACAAGGAAAGGAGAGAGGCGCCGTATGTGTGAATCAATCAACAACTATAGAAGAGTACAAGGATAGTACAGGGTACTCACATTCTGTGAAGGCACTCCAATGTGCCGATAGATGCAGGCTGGTTTTCAACAGCAGACCAGCTAACTGATACAGGCAAAAACTGGATTCCCAGGAGAGGCATGCTTTGCACATGTTCTGGTAACTAGGTTCAGCAGAGAAACCTCATGCTTTGCACATGCGCTGGTGACTAGGTTCAGAAACCTCATGCTTTGCACATGCACTGGTAACTAGGTTCAGCAGAGAAACCTCATGCTTTGCACTTGCGCTGGTGACTAGGATCAACAAAGAGACCTCATGTGTCACGGATACCAGGCTGCCAAGGCTACCTCCATCCCCTCATCCCTGTATTACTGTGGTTTTGCTCTGTTTTTTGGCCCATTAGGGATTGTTGTTTCTAAAAACACCATGGAATGGCCGCAGCTCCCCCAGGATCACCTCAAAATCGCAACCTAACTATTGTGGGATTTTTAGGGATCTATGGCTCCTATGGAGGCGCCAGTCTGTCTGGGGGGCGGGAATAGATTCGACTTTTATCAAGATGAGATTGTGTATATAAGCAGTGTGTTTTTCCCAATAAAATCTGTACGTGTTTCACCTGAATACTGGTCTTGTCTGGTTATTTGGGTGGGCTATTGCTAAAATCACTTCTCTCTGCTCTATAGCTACAAGTTCCAGGTACAGGAAGGACCTTTTTGGCGGAACTACCCAGTCAGGGTAGCCGGTGTCCGTCACAACTGGTTGGCAGCGGTGGGATGCTTCCGTCTACCTGGGACATCCAAACCACCAACTAAGCTCTCTTCGGATGGAGCAGCGGTACTCTGGGCTTAAAAGAAGTACCCTTAAAGAGTTGCTGGAAGTTCGCGGACAAGTGGCCAGCAACAAATCCAAGGCAGTGATCATCGCTGAGCTAATGGAAGGTGATTGAACCAGTGGTCAACTAGTGAGCCCAGCAGCAGCCGGGGCATTTACCGGCCCAGCGAGGCATCAACGGAGGAGACAGAAATGTAAGTAAGTAAGAGATCCAGTGGCGACTGGTGCTGTATGAGATCACCCCTCCACAGGAGATTATCACCCAGATAATTGCCAATGAAACCTCCTCAAGATGTTGGATCTACAGAAAGCTATGGGGGGAGCTGCACCGGTTGAGCTGAGCCCCCCTTCCCCCCCTAAGACGTTTTTGTCATGGATACCAGGCTGCAAGGGTTAAACCCCTACCCCCTACAACCTCACCCCTGTTGTTTCTCAGTGGTTTTGGGCTCCTCGGAGCAACCACCATCTCTGGAAGCTGTTTGTTTGCTTTGTGTTGGCTTGTTTTTGTGTTAGAAGAAGAGCTGGTCTATGACCGGGAAACCTTTCTAGGCTGGCCAGGTTCCTGGAACTCCCGGTCAGCCAGAGAACAGCAGGACACCCGCTAACTTTACCCCTGGTCGCTCCAGCAACCATGTACCCCAGAGCTCCACTCTATTGGGGATTAGTAGCCCCTAGGGAGGAAAAGAGGTGGGGAAATTACCGGAGTTTTGGACACCCCTAACCCCATAACGTCAACGGACTGTAACTCCGGTCCCCAGTAACAAATCATGCTGATTTTTGGACTGTGGCATCTGGGGACTGAGAGCTTTAAAATGCCACCCTGGAAGTGCCACCACTCCACCCCGAATGGCGGGAAAATTGGGGCATTGTCCAGTGTCTTATCAAGATGAGTTGTATGTATAAAAGATGTGTGTGTTTCTCAATAAAAACAGTTCCTGTTTCACCTGAATGCTAGTATGTCTAGATATGTTGGTGGGCTCCTGCTAGAATCACTTTCCTGGGCTACATAGCAGCCTGTTCCAGGCAGAGGAAGGACACTCTGGCAGAGCTACCTAGTCTGGGTAGCTGGAGTCTGCCACAGGATGGGACCCTGAGTACTGGTGCTGTCGGGCATCAGGGGTGGCTACAGGCTGTGGTCACTTGCCAGCTACATAGCTGCAGTCGGCAGGGAGGAAGCAGTACCCGTTTTGCGGAGTTACCCAGTCGGGGTAGCCGGGGTATCCATCACAGTTACCTCACAAGGCTTTTCATGCTTTTAAGAATGGAGACAAGAAGATTGACCGGTACTTACAATATTTGAGACACAGTGCAAAATGCAGGGCATCGCCAGTGCCGACAGAGTTACTCTTCTGATTGGGAAGCTATCTGGGAGAGCCTTGGATGTCTTTTAGGCTGTACCCTTGGAATACAAGAGGAACTATGACCGGGTGAAGGAGCGCATCCTAGCCCGATACACCATCACGCTGGAGGCTCACCGAGGGCCTTTTACTGAGTAAGCGTACCAGTTCACCCGCTCCTTGGACTACTGGTTCACAGGCTACCAAGTGACCTTCCTGGCCCAAGCCCCCCAGCTCATTCTCCTGGAACATTTCTAAGATCATTCCCTGCTGGAGGTACGAGAATGGGTCAGGGACCGGAAACCTGAGACAGTAGATCATGCTGCCGTCCTGGCAGATCAGTTTTTGGATGCCTGGCACATGGCTCGACCCAAACCTTGCCCAGTGGGCTGCTCGACTGCAGTACCAGCTCATCCACCATTGGCCCCCCGGTACCACCCAACTCCACTGGCACAGCCCCACTCCTCTGGGCCCAGTCCACCCCGGAAGACAGGGATCAGATGTTACGGGTGCGACCAGATGGGTCATGTCTGATCCAACTGTCTAAGGAATTCTCACCCTGTTTAATGGACAAGAGCACCCGCTGGGAGCTCCAGGGTCGCCGCCCACTGCTTTGAGGCAGAGGGAGGCAGAGGACTACGCGGACACCACCACCTGGACCGAAGAAGAGTTTAGGGGTGCTGCATGAGGCAGACCTGATGCAGGCATCAGCTGGTGACAATTGGCAGTATCATCGCCAGCCGGTCTGGTCACCCCTTCGGAACGGACGAGGAAGTCCATTACAGTTCATGTGGCTGAGGGTAAGGTACTCCATATCCCTACCAAACAGGTCCACCTAGATTGGGGTGTCGGCTCCCGTGCTTTAGAGGTAGGGGTCATGGCTCGCTTGCCGGCAGAAGTACTATTGGGCAACGATTTGGGGCACCTCGCCTCCTCCTTTTTACTGGACGGCTCAACCAATGCTTGCCCTGTCACCACACATCAGCAAGACTACAGGCCACTGCACTTGACCCAGGTAAACCACCCTTCCCTGACTTCTACCCAACCCATTACCCCATCCCCTGGGCTTTCCCTTCTGACTTCGCCTAGGAAACCTTGAGTGAGTTGACACTGGCCTCATACCGGGCCCGAGCAGGGACTGACCCAGGGGGTCTAGGAGGGGATCATTTTGAGTGGAACAAAGGACACCTATACAGGGTTAACGAGGGTGTCGGGGGCAGGCAGAATCCCAAGTGCCAGTTGGTGGTACCACAAAAGTATCGGTACAACCTGCTGCACATAGGGCATTACATTCTCCTGGCAGGACAGCTAGGGATCACTAGGACCCACCACCGACTAACCCAGAGTTCTTCTGGCCAGGGATTGCCAGAGAGTAGGAAAGACAGGAGACCACTCCAAAGCCTCCCTGCATCCCCTTCCTATCATCGACGAGCCGTTCAGCAGAGTAGCAGTTGGCATTGTTGGTCCCTTGCCCCATCCCATTCCCTCTGGGGAAAAAGTACATCCTGACAGTAGTAGACAATGCCACCTGGTATCTGGAGGCAATTCCCCTGGCCAATATCCAGGCCGAGACAGTAGCCGATGCGCTGCTCCGGATATTTGCCAGAGTGGGTTTGCCCCGGGAGATTATCTCAGACCAAGGAACACAGTTTACTGCTGAGCTCACCCAGCAGCTAGGGATGCTTTGCAGGATAAAACCCCTACCGAGCTCTCCATACCACACCCAAACGGGTTGTGCTAGAGGTTTAACAGGACCCTGAAGCAGCAGCTTAGGATGTTCTCTGCCTCTCACAAAGATTGGGAAAGATACCTGCCGCACCTCCTGTTCACGTACAGAAAGGTGCCACAGTAGTCGACTGAGCTCTCCCCCTTTGAGTTGGTATATGGCCCAGGTAAGGGGGCCCCTAGACCTACCTAGAGCCCACTGGGAAGGGTCAGTTAGGGAGGAGGGACCCTCCATCATAGGGTATGTACTCGAGTTCTGGGACCGACTGAAGGACCTCACCACCCACATGCGAGAGAACCTTCAGATCGCCCAAAGTAGGCAGAAGCGATGGTACGAGAGGACTGCTCATAACCGCACCTTAGATGTAGGGCAGAAAGTCTTGGCCCTGAAGCTGACCAAAACCGACAAGATGCAAACCCCCTGGCAGGGACCCTACGGAGTGGTAGAGCAGCTGTGTGACACTACCTACCTGGTAGCCAAATGCTCAGATGACCGGGTTCGCCGGACCTTTCATTTGAACATGTAGTGGTGCACCGGGAGGAGACCCTGGGACAGGCACCCCTGCGGCAGCCAGCGTACCGGATCCCCGAATCAGTTAGGGAAGGCATGCGCAGCAATCTCAGGGAGATGCTGGATCTAGGCATTATTGGACCGTTCAACAGCCCCTGGGCATCCCCGGTAGTGCTGGTACCCAAGCGGGATGGCACCACCCGATTTTGTGTTGATTACTGCAAGCTTAATGACAGGACCACGACCGATGCCTATCCTATGCCCCAGGTAGATGACCTCCTAGACCATATCGCCCGCGGTAACGACCTTAAATCTCTGCAAGGGGTCTAGCAGTTTCCCCTGGATCCAGAATCTATTCAGAATTCAGCATTCATCCCCCAATTTTGCCTGTACCAGTTTAAGATCATACCGTTTGGAAAGAAGAATTCTCTGGCGACCTTCCAGGGGATGGTAGATCACCTCCTCCGTTGCCGACAGGATTATGCCTGTGTATACCTGGACGACATAGCTATCTACAGTGATACCTGGGAGGAACACTTGGTTCTTGACAGCATCAGGGCTGCAAGCTAGACAAGTGTACTGTAGGGCGCTCAGTGGTCCAGTACCTTGGACACAGAGTGGGCTGAGGGAAGCAGTGGGTGAACTAGTCAACTTCTAAGACTAAAGCCCAGGTCTTAGCCTTCCTAGGGACAGCAAGGTACTACCGCAAGTTTGTCCCCAACTATAGTGCCCTGGCCAAACCTTAACTGACCTGACCCAAAAACAGTTACCCCGACAAGTCCTGTGGTCCCCCGAGTGTGAGGCCGCCTTCTAGCAATTAAAGACAGCTTTAATTTCTGCCCTTATCCTGGCCACTCCTAACCCCTCCAAACGTTTTTGTGTCCATACAGATGTCTCTATATTCGGGTTGGGAGCAGTGATAATCCAGGTGGACGAGGAGGGCCATGAACACCCCATAACCTACATTAGCAGGAATCTACTAGCCAGAGAAGTTGGCTATGCAGCGGTGGAAAAA